>NW_006434897.1:5521476-5581430 GCF_000325575.1 Pteropus alecto | reverse complement strand
ACACCTGCTTGTTAGTTTTATTTGGGGCGGGGGGGCGGAGAAAGCATTGAAGAAATGGATTATGATTAAAAACAGAAACAAAAAAACCAAACTATTCCTTAGGAGAAACCAAAGTCATTTGCAGGGAAGGTGAATTGCATGTGTATCAATCAGAGCAGACCCACAAATCCCCATAGGTGGTTTAATGTTAGACTGGAAAAAATTCAGGCAGCTTTCCAGTAAAGTGGTTACAAATCTTGTTCCTGAGAACCTGGGGAATCCAGAGTTTCCTTAGTGTTTTTGCAAATCAAAAGCATCTTCTGCAAAACAATTAAGAAACTCAAGTGACAAATGCTAACCTCTTGACTCTTGTATATGTTATGTTCTTAAGATGTTTCAAAAGAGAGTTACTAAAACAAACAAAGTGAAGAAGCCACCGATCTAGTTAATTTTTATGGAGAAAGAAGGTTTGGTCAGGATTGGTTAACTGCCATTTTCAGGGTCAGAGAAAGAGTGATCAACCAGGCCAAACACCCAAAACTAATACTCCTGGTTCTTTTGTAATTTACTGCTCCTCCCTCCCCATCCTGCCCTGCCTGTGAAGTTTATCTTTAAAGGTTAAGAAAATTAACACTCCTAATCTGGATTGATGAAAACAAAACAAAGCAAAAAAAGCCTACCCTTTGTAGGGCTGCACATCCACTGCTGGCATTTAGTGCTCCAGTTCAGCTCAGGCAACAGCCTGATTGCAGTGGGAACTGTTGTACCTGCTATTTTCCATGAGTGCCACAGAAATCTTGGAAAGAAGACAAGTGTGAAAGAAAGTTGCAAAAGTCCCAAAGTGGATCATATTTTTCTATATATCTAATTTTCAGAAATCGAAGCATGAGTCTCCGGTTGCAGATACAAGAGGAAGAGAGAAAATGTTGGTTTCTACCTATAGTCTCTGAAGGCTCGTCACCATTTCGTTTCAGGACATCCTCCAAGTGTGGCCTCTGGACCCCTAGCAGCATCACCAGGAACTCATCAGAAATGCAATTTATTGGCTCTATCCCACTTCTACCAAATCAGAGTCTCTGGGGATGGGCCTAACAAGAGTCTGGGTCATTTGCATATTAAACTGAGAAGCATTGGTCTGGATCTAGAACAGGCTCTTCCTGGAGGGGTCTCCAGACCAGCAGGATCAGCTTCACCTGGGAACTTGGTAGAAAGGCAGATTTTCATCTTCTCTAAATCTATGTAATCAGAAGCTCTGTGGGTAGGGCTCAACGGTCTAGTTTTAATAAGTTTTCCAGAAGATTCTGACGCACAACAAAGTTTAAGAACCACCAGCTTAAAATGTGAAGACAGGCATGACTTAGGACATTCACACTAAAAAAAGGGAAAGGATAAGCTTGGATTTCCCACATCGTATAATGTGGACTAAGGTACTAATAGTTGTTCTTTAAATAAAGGAGTTTGTGGTCAAATATATTTGAGAAATACATAGTTAAAACAACTATTTTTATTTTTCACAGCAAGGCTACCCAGCTTAAATAGGCATTATAAATCTCTGAGATAGCTGGTGGCAATTCCCAAATTTATTTGGGAACACTTAAGATATAAGCTATAGCAGTCATTCGCATATTACATAATATGTCTCATTTTATGAACAACTTGAATTTGTTTTTTGAGTAGTATCTCTCACTATCTCCTCAAAAAAAAAAAAAAAGGCTGAATAGTTTGTTTGTAACTCTGGTATGTTTACATATGCTATCTCATTTAAGTGTCACAACAATTCTCCAAGACATTAAAGAATGTCTTGTTTTAATAAGTTTTCCAGACTTATTAAAACTGTGGAGACACATTAGTGAAAAAAAGACATAGGCTCAACAAAGTTCTGTAGATTTTCCAAGGTCAGAAGATTTCTAAGTGAGGGAATTCCAGTTAAAGAAGCTGGCCCATTGGTCAATTGCCCTGGGTGCCAATCCACGAGAAGCTCTAAAAACATCACTGGAAACTTTATGAGATACTAGGGTGATTCTTGGGGAATCACTCCTCCTTTCTCTCAACAAAGTGCTCAGCCTTCCCTCTACATAAATGTAGAGAACAAAAAGAAAGCAACACCATTAATTGGGTGATCCAAATTATTAGCCTGCCCATGGCAATCCTATAAATAAATCCAATCTGGGTGTAATCAAGATTCACAGTTCCATCAAGCTTCAGTGCCTGTGTCCTTCCTAAACAAGGTCTTCTCCTTTAGACACTTGCATGTTTACATGTAATTACTCTATTCGGTGTAACCAGTAAAGCTCTGCTTTCACAAGTCAGTCTTGAGATAAACTGAACTGTATTCTTGAACATAGCCCAATGGCTCCTCATGATTTCAGTGTGAGAATGAATTTATTAGTGTGAGAGTTAACTTAATTACAATCCTTTTAGGAGATTCTTTAGTAATTTTTCCCTTTTCATTTTCAGAACATTCCACAACTTGAAACTCAAGCAAGCACTATAAGTCTTGGATCTTGAAGACTCTGACAGTAAAGTCAAGTCACACAGATTTCTGATGTATAATAAACGTAATCATTAGAAGTCTAAAGGACAACATTTTAACATTATTTTAGTTTGAACCAACGTAAGAACCTAAACACTTAAGACTTAAGCCATAGCAGTCCATTCACATATTTCATATGTGTCATTTTCTGAACAAAGGATTAACAAGTTGAATGTAAGAAGCAGGTGTGAGCACTCTTGATAGGTCAAAACCTTAACACCACCCAGACAAGTCTATAATTTCTGGGCATACTACATGGCATGCGTGAATTTTGTTTCAATATGTTTTCCATAGTGATAGCTTAGAAAGTCACATAACCATATCCTACCCAGACTTCCATTCCTAGTGGCAGAAGTATTTGCTGATGATCGAAAGGTCATGCAAAACAGATGTGAGGGCAGCTGGATTTTCCAACTATGCTTCAGCAGACTTAGCAGTGGTGCCTGCCATTACCAAATAATGGAGAGATTTTATTTCAACTGAGTAAAAAAAAAAGAATCTTAGGCAACGTTGTCAGTATAACTGGACATATATGCAGTTTCATCTATGCCGAGGTCTTACTTTTTCCATCTTTCACTCTTCGGAGTCACAGTATGGAACTAACTTTATCGAAATACTGCAAAGTGACAACGAACTGAGCGTCAGCCATCCTAATGGTTTTCCAACATCTTGTAAATAGGCCCTATTAGCCTCCAAGTGTGGAAAAGATTTTAATTTCATTTCCTATAGCCTTCTCATTTGTTTGGTATCACATTTATTTGGTGTTACCTCCATTTCAAATCAACTTACTCTTATTATTCCTGTGATTTTTTTTGAAATTTAGCAAAAGCACAAAGAACAGCAAATGGTGAATTACAAAGAGGACTACCACGTCACAAATACCCTTGAAGAACAGAGGGTCCAATTGCAAACTTCCCAAATATTGACATTTGTGTGGCAAGCAACTGTATAAGTCAGATAGATAAAGCTTTCAAGTTTTACATATTCTATCAAAATAATTCCTAAACCTGTCCTTTACTAACTAAAAATATGGGAATTTTCCCTTATTAATAAGAGGGGCTCTAAGAGTATGTAGATAAAATAATAAATTTTCTCCCTAACCTATTAGAAAATTTAAGTCTCAGGTTTGCCAGTTAATAACTGTATTAGAGAATTATTTTTCTGAGTTTTCATTTTCTCATCTTTAATATGTGGATTAAAAATACCTGACTCTAAGTTTCTCCAATTATTAGATCTTTACTATGTACTAGTTAGTATATCCTAGTATAATTAATGAGTTAATATACCACACAAACTACAAAGACTATACAACAAATATGTTATTATTATAGACCCATTGGGCTTGATCCTTCATAGTTTACTTTATTGTGAAGAGGAAGTTGTTAATTTCTTTGCTATTACTAAATATGAAAATGATCCATTTTTATAGGACAGGGGTTTAGGTTTATACAGAAAAACTTCTATTAACCAAAATCCCAATTAACTAACACAGACCTTAAATAAAGAATGCTTTACTCATTTTAACTGTAGAAAATCATTACAGTATAATAAAATAAACTCATTAAAATCCTTTGATTATATCTTTGTATAGATCCAACTAAATCTCTTAAATATTCAGAACTGTTCAATTATACTCGATGTTTAGAGGCTAGACCTTGAAAGACACAATCAATGCAACAATTATGTTTACTTTGCATATTTAAGGTATATTAATTATCAGAGAATTTTTGACAATAAAAACAAAATTAAAGGAATTATTATTTGACTTTCCAGTTCCCTAAGAATGTACATTGGTGTTCTGGATAATGGAGGTTTCAATATCTACAGTTGAAAATCTATGGGTTCTATTTTGCCAATTACCAATTTATTGGTTTTCAGTTCCAAGTTTACCCGTCACTGCCTGCTCTGTTGATAGTGAACTGGACTCTGTAAGAATTTCTCCTTTACAGTGAGCAGCGTTAAGCTGTGTCAGCCATCAGTCGAGGGAGCTGAAGGAATATTTCAGAAGTAAGGGCCTTCTCTTCCTGGTTCCAGGTGCTGCATTTTGCTTTTTCTTGCTCCAGCTGCGTGGTCCATTCGTGGTGCATGTGTGTGGTGACATCTGGTGGACCTCTGCCTCAGCTGTGCATCTAGAGAGCACCGACCCTTAGCGACTTCACATTCCTGGGCCCGGTGGCTGCCTTGCTGCAGCCCTCTCAATGCAGATACCCTGTATTCCAGGCCTCATACCCACAGCAGCACCTCAACTCCCTGTACACACACACTCACCAGTTTTGGCTTACTTGTATTCTGGAGGGGTCATTCCTTTGTCCCTGGCAACTGGAGACCAGCTCTGGCCTCAGCAACCAGAAAACTTCTCTGAATTCCGTGGACCACAACCATACTTTCTCCAGCAAGGTCTGATCTCCAGCCCAAGGCTACCCTTTTGAGTTCTTTTTATATTTTCATAGTTACTCTCCTATCATAGCTTAATAATTCTTTAAACTTCTGTTAAGTTACTGTGTGATTTCTGTCTCCCAATTGAACCCAGTCTGATCCACCAAGAGTAATCAAATACATTTTTCCCCCTAAGCTCTGATTCACTCTCAACACCTATACTATATTGATACTGTTAAAGATCATCTAGGACATCCTGGATATTCAGGCATAAACAAACTATAAAGAATTCACACTGATGATTTATATCTTTTCTTAAGGCAGAAGTACTGGGTTCAGTGTTGCTTATTAAGTTCATATTTTATTTGAAGCATTGATAATGGTACCAGAAAAATTATTAAGCAGTAGCATAATTTAATCAGTGATAAAAAATGATTAAAATGATTTAGTTTAATTTAAATAAATGAATGTTTCAGTTGATAATGCCAGAATTAAATTAACTTATAGTTCAAAGTTTATACTTGATACATTCCATGGATTTTCCTACTCTCCATTTCATGCAACTAAGGAGGCTTGAGATCATCAGGATTCTCAGGCAAACAGGGATACAAAAAGTTTCTGGGGTCAGATGACATCAATATAGAGTCACCTAAGCAAAGACTATGCAAAAACTAGTATTAGTAGGATAAGTCACTGGAGCTCAATTTACTTTCCTATTTACCAAGGAAATAGTTTGGCATATCAGTGATACACTAAGGGGAAAAAATGTCAAGACACCTCCGAAGATATTATATTCTGCAAAAATACTTTAAACAATGGTATTTTTGAGTAAGTGCTTAGCATAGCAGCAGCCGCGTGTGCTTTACAAGCAGAAGAAAAAAGAAAAAGAAAAAAAGAAAAAAACGAATCTAAGTATATTTGAACTAGAGAGCAAATGTGACAGTTCAGAACATGATGATGAAAAACTAATTTGAAACCTAATTATTAAACAGAAACTTTGTTCTTTGAAACATGGATGCATTAGAGATCGTGTCAATCAATTCATGGAGCTGGCACAGAAGTCATTTTCCTTGGGAACCATATTCGCCTTGAGAGAAATTGAAAAATTATACTCTCTGTGAATTCTAGATTGTTTTATTTTTTTCCCCCGAGGCCAGTGATCAGTGGTTTTCTGACACAGAAATGTTTTATTCTTCTACAATAAGCAATGGCTCCAAGCTTTATTGTATGTGATTACATGCAATTCCAAACACAGGGAAAAATTGCCTTCTTGGCAAACTTTCATTTATTAGGGCTCCTCCAGTGCTCTGTCATTAGTGATAATCACTAAACACACCTTGCTTTCCCCCAACTCTGTGTTCAAGGTGTGGAAGCCACACCTTTCTTTTTAATCATTGATGCAATCTTGCCACCTTCTCAGATAGCTTCTAAATCATGGACTAAAGAGTAAAAGTTCAGAAACGTAATAGCACAGACAAATGATTTGTTCTAAATTCTTGTCACAAAACAAACAGTTTAGTAAATCAGACACTCGCCACATTCAAAACACTATGTGTATCTCCTGAGTATGATAAATACATCGCCTATTTCTGATTTTTGCAAGGGAAGGGGTTTTTTCCACAAACTTTTGGGCTTGGTGCTTCCTGAGTTAAAGGGTCTCATTCATAAGTACAACACAAAACTGTATCAGTCTGAGATTCCTGTTGGGTAGCCATGTGTCCTAACCCCTTTCCTCTTTTAAATTTTAAATACTGCAAAGGAACCATTTTCCCTGTGAGGCTCCCACACTTGGGATGAAACCTTCTCTGCGGAATTTTGGCACCCTATTAATTAGTGGTTATGAGTGGGAGCTGCTCTCTCTCAGCAACTCCTATTCTGCCATCAGTCAAGTGTGATTCTGCAATAAATTCCCACGAAGCAAACTATTTCTGGTAATTCTCCCTAATTAACACCAGGCCTGCTAATAATACATCAGTACCTATGTGTTTCTGATATAATCAAGATCTTGTCTGAGACTACTCAAAAAGGGAAACCGCCAACCTAAATTAAGCTTTTGTGGGCAAAATGGATTTTACATGTAGTTCTGTAAGAAAACCTTTGATAATCTTATATTGGGGACATTTTGACCAGAAAACATTGAACGACTGGGAGGCTTGTTCTGGTTTGAGCACTGAATGGGGATTTATTGTGAACACACACTGTTGAGTCTTAAGCCTATAAATCTTGTACTGGATTACTGTTTCTTAACGAAGAAATGACAGATCTCTTATTTTGTCGGTGCATTTTAATGTGCAATGACGTGATTGATAGAAACCAAACAGCAGCTATTAAAATGTCAGATGTAGACTTGATGCCCTTATAAGTTTGGCTTCTGGAGTTTAATATACTGTGAGCAAATAGACTTGAATTTGTCTTTTATTCCCAATATACAGCCTGCAACAGAAACATTACTCTTAACTTTATACAGTTGGAAAAAAAATCTTATTCAAACCTATAAACAAACGAGGAATAGGTGAGCCTACCTAGTTATAGAATAAAGTTAGCTAATGAGATCGGACGTGTTATGCATGAAGTAACGGACCCAGGTCAATGAAAAATGTGAAAATATAGATGATGACTTAAGTCGTTTGAATACGATATATAATACAATATAACGCTTGATACAACAGGATACTCCTGCCATAAATAATTTCAATAATGAAAATTTTTAAAAGACAATAGAGGTTATTCATCAATTCACAAACATTTGTATGTACACTATATGCGGAGAATAAAGCTTTAAATAAAGGATTAAAGTAGAATAAATGTGACCATATTTCCAAATGTTTTATTTCTGGACATTCTGATAGGCAAATCAAAGATAAGAAAGAGATTCTCCTGAGAATTAATACACCTCTTCCTGTTCTGTGAACTCAGTTTTTTCCCACGATAACTTACTAGAAACCACTTGCCACCCCAAAAGAAAAACCAAGAGAGCTTGTCTACATCACTGCAGCCATTTATTTATTATGTGCTCATTAAGGTATTACTATACTGATTACACTTCTCACATGGTTTTTAATTAGAAAATACATCCAAAAGCAAAAGCAAAACAGCATAGACGTATATAAAATTAAAAACGTAAAGAAACAGAAAGTAGAGATTAATAGATAAGGCAAATGATACATTGAGAATTCAAACCCAATACCTTAAAACATTAGGGGATGAAGAGTGACAAACTGAAGCCACGTTAGATCTGTGTGAAATTATTCAGTATGTTTTCCCTTCCCTATGTCTGAAAAGCCTCTCCTTTGAATCATCACAAAAATGTTAACATACTACTAGATTCGGAGGCCGAGGAATTATTTTCTATAAAAGTGGTCCTAATATAGTACCCCTTGAAAATGGTATCATTAACACATTTTGTCGTAGGTAATTTTTAAACATAATGCTGCACTAATAATTTGAAGATTAAAACTATTTGTTTGTCTTAATACTGACCAGACAATTAAGTTTTAGTTTTAGATTCTTAATGTAACCTGAATCAATAGAAATGTGTAAGCTACTATAAACATAAGCACAGAAGACCATTTTTTGGCTGCTACTATGGCGGGCAACGTTCTGTCCTTGTAAGTCTAGAGAAATTTGAACCTATCACTAGCATTTTGAAACAGAGAAATCCAAATAAGGGATGTTTTAAAGTTATGTACTATGATTTTAATCTATATTATACTAAGTACAGCATTTCAAAATATACATCTAAAGAGACTAAAAGTAAATGCTCTACAGTGAAGACGTAATAATTTAAAAAATGCTACTGACTCGGAATATTTATAATCAGAAAAATAAATATTCAGGGAGCTCGCCAGAAGAATAAAGTGCTCTGCCAGTTATTAAAAGATTAATGCTGGTATGTTAAATATGGCATTCCCCACTGGAAAATAGAGATTCTTCTGGGTTATGATCAATATTTATTTCACAGGATTAACTGTTTTAGTTATAGATATAAAGCTCTGTCACAGAAGAGAAGGACAAAGCACAAAGACAAAATGATAAATTAGGATGTAATGTTACCTTTTTCGAGATAAAATTTAGAGAAATGCAACATTATGCTCCATGAATAATATGTAGAAAGAAAAGTCTATAAAAATGATATTGTTAATATAACTTTATAAGAAACCCAGGTCAAATAAAATTCTTTGAAGGAACTACCACTGACTTACCAAATACAATTTTTGTATATAAAATCCATAAATGCAAAACTAAATAACAAAAAAAACTTCTACCACATCAAAACAAAACCACCAACTTATTTTATGCTGTGTGAAGCAAAAGGCTGACATCAAGATATGTGACAAGGCACATTAGCCAGCATGTCTTCTATAGGTAGTTTCAGCAGCAATGAAAAATAATGCATGATTCAGTTACAGCACTTAAAAAACAAAAAAAACAAAAAAACTTCCTGCCTCCCTGCAAGATGCAAGGTGAGGAGGTGGTTTGGGGTTACTATAAGTGAAGTATTCAGTTTGCCACTTTGTGTCATCCTTCTCATTCTTTTATCCCCAGTTAATTATTATCTGTATATAATTTAAATCTGCTAGACCATATATTAACAACTTTCAGGACAGATGCCTTGAAAAGTTCTTAGGGAGGTTAAACAAATATTGTAGCTTAAAACCTCCCTCTATAACAAACATGTACACAATGGAAGTGAAGTAATTAGTGAGTGATGATGGGGCAGGAAAGACTTCGGGTTCAGCCTCAACTTTAAAAGCATCTTGCTCCAAATGAATTTAAATTATAACTTAGTGGGATCATGGGCTTTCATCATATCTGAAAACAAAGAGAAAAACTATCAAATGCCATAATTGCTTTTCTCACTGGGCAAATATCAATAGGATCTACAATTTTACCACAATTGTTTCTCTGTCTTCATGTGGTATCCACATAATTTTCCCCAAATGAAGAAAACAAATAATGGGCTAGTCTGAGTAATTAATCATATGCCCTCCTATACTACCAAACCTCTGTGAATAAAAGTTTCCAAACTTCATGATCACCTTTAGAAGTGGTTCATTTATTACTGAAAGAGAATGATCAAAAGAAAAAAACAATCAAGATTTTATCACATCCCCAAGCCAATCTTTTATTTTTCTAATGTAGAATTAAAGAAAAAAATACTCTGCAAAGAGAGTTCTCAAACCTTCACTTGTCAGTAGTACAACTCTGAAACCGATTCATGATCTGAATTGGGGAGGAGAATATTTTGGATACAACCACATTCTTTCCTACTTATTCTCTTTATATAGAGAGAAAACTGTTACAGTCCAAAGTTATCCAATTAGCTCTTTACCTCAGCATGAAGGAGCGGGGGTAAAAAGAGTTTGACTAATATAGGCGATAAAACACACACAATGAATAGGAATGGCCATATTTTAATAAAAGGCAAAAATTTGAGATTTATAAGCCATATGGTAGGTAGCTTTTGAAAGGGATGAAGAAAAATATAGCATCTCTTATTGGCATGATGCATTTTGATGAAAAATCTCATTGATCTTTCCTACTGGAATGATCGATTGTAAGACAAAAAAAATGTACACAGTTTGTAAAAATTGACACCTACTGATAAAATGCTCTGTTTAAACTCCTATTTACTGTTTTAAAGATAAACATTATTCTTAAAAAAAATACAATGTTTCATTTAATGATAAAAGTATAAGGCACTTTCATTGCCTTTTACAGATTTACTCATAACAAGGAAAGAAACCATAATTATTTCAGCATAGAGGTTTGAGATTTTCTAAAATTTAATTCTTTACTAATTTATTCTAAGATGAATTTAATAGTCAACCAGGAAATTGATTTTTATGAAAGTTATTTTATGGGCAGAAAATACAGGGAAAAAAGTAATAATAAATGCCAAACTGTCTCTTTACGTTATGTAGCCAAATATTTCTTCAAAGACTCGGTTTTTAAAGCTGGAATTTATCCCTTCAGGGCCACTATTATTTTTCAAACTCCATATAAATATTAAATCTAAAAATTAATTGGTAATTTTAATTCTCCTCTTTCTTTTCAAATTTCTTCTCTTCTCTTGAACTGTTGACTTTCAAAAATTCACAGCATGAGCATGTTTCTTGCAAAGAGGCTTGTCCTTCTTGGAGAAAAAGGTCTGACCTTCCAAACTTTCACAACATACCTGAAAAAGAAAGCGTTGTATAAGAAAATATCGTTATTTTATCAAGTATGTAAGGAGGGAAAACTGAATTTTAACCCAATGGATAACTGACAAAGCACTCTAGTTGGTTGTGTTAGATACGCTGACTGACATTTCATAATTACTACATTTCATGTAATCTTCCAAAGGCAATGAAGAATGACTTTTTCCTGGAATGCATTCTAATTTATTTAAATCACTGACAATTATTTATCTTTATTGGCAGTTAAGCACTTAGCCCTAACAAAAAATTAACACATAAAGAAGTCACATTAAATATAGTTTCTCTTCCCAAATTCTAATCAATGCTTTTAATCTGTGTCCTGTTGCAGAGAACCAAAGCATTCAATAAGAAAGTTCAACACAACTGCTTTGCCAAACATTTCCAAGCCTCCAAATACCCAGGCACAGAGTACCTGAGCATTTTTCCTAATGCATTTCTCTGTTTCTTGAAGTGAAACTCTGGTCAACATCTGGCTACTGGATAATTAGACAGTCAGTTAACTAATCACATTTACGTCATCTGGTCTTTCCTATTGCCTTTGTTCATTACAATGTTCGTGAGCAGCTCTACCAGAGAACAGAAGAAGGCTAATCTGCTAAAGGTTTTTTTTTTTTTTTTTAATATAGATTTTCTGAACTCTAAGAGCTGGATGAGGTAAACTAGACAGGGCTTAATGGTAACATTTCGAAAAATCATTCGACTTCAATTAATATGACTTTTCTCCCTTCATACAATGGGTATTGAAAACTATTAGATATATTGAACCTAATTTAAAAAAAAAATTAAACATCTTAACAGAGTACCTTTACAGAATATTTACTTTCTAAATTAAAAAGTGTATATATATCTTAGGTTAATGTTAATCTCTGAATCTATGCTCATCAAAAATAAAATTAAAAATATTAAATTCTCAAATGCAATAAATATATTACTACATGTTTATTATAGTCTCAAAAATAAAATAATATTCACAGACTATTGTTAAGGAAGGAAACAAATCAACATATAGTTTATGTCCACTGTTAATTCAATAATAGATTTTTATAATAATTTATTTCTATTTTAAGTAACTTTGTTTCCAATAATCACTCAAATGCTACAATAAAAGTTATTTTTTAAAAAAGTAAAGGCCTCTTACTGTTTTAATAAATGTAGAGCTTCTCCTTATAAACAAAAATGTATTAAAAATAGGATTGTCTCTAAAGAAGCAAGCATCTTATTGTGCCAAATAATATTTTGGTGCGAAAAATTATAATAAACAACTTTCAAAATCGCTGTAAAAATATTTTTAGATTTGAAGGACTAAAAGATACAAGAACTATTATTTTCATTTAGGGCTTAGGCTAGAATTGGCCACATGCGCTCCTTTAATTCAGAAATAAATACTTACTGAGCATACGAAGCAAGTGTCATGCCAGGTATAGCCCAGAGCCTCCAGAAACATGTCGCCAGCTTCTATGGGAAATTCACATCCACGGCATATAGTACCAAAGAGGGCATAATAATCTGTATTGTGGACGGGAGACATAATTTTAACATGACAAAGCTTTAGAATGATAAAGTTACTAAAATTGGAAAATTTTCAGATGGCATAGTATTTGGCTTGAGATATATGTAAAGCGTTGTTTCTCATTATCCTTGGTAAATGTTATTTACACAGTTTAACATCCTTTGTTATATTTTTCCATGCAACATTTTTCATTTCCGACTACTTTGATGAATAAAATATGAATAAAAAAGAACACACAAGTTATCAACTGACATGACTGTTTCAATAAAATATAAAAGAACTTCCAATAACAAGCAACAATAAGACAATGAACTTAAATCAAGAAGAAGTACCTGGTATTAGCAAAATTTACAGCATATCTGACTAACGTAAGAAAGAAAAAAATGCCATAGGAAACTTCCGTAAATAAGTGCCATGACTGAGTTTTCTCCCTGGACAACCATATTAGCCACTATTTCTTTTGCTGTATTTTCCTTTCAATTTTATGACTTTATATTCAAAATCATTAGCCAGAGAACACCATTTATTTGACACAGATTGTAGTTATAAACTACTAATAGGATTTCCTTGGGAAGAAAGCGGTTCGATCAGATGTTCCTTTATTATTACTAAATTAGAATTTAACAGCATTTTAATTTTCTGTTATGCAGTTATTCTCGCTACTCATGTTTACTCATGCTGAAAATTTCTAAGAAAAGTAAATCAAGTAGCAAAAGACAGCCTACTTTCTCCTTCAGCCCAAGTTGGATTGAAAATGTCAGAGGCCATGAAGGAAAGATAATAGTGATGCCATATAAAATAACCGGGGGAGATGTATAACACTACATTACACAGAGGAGTTAGGTAGGAAAGGCCTCTATGAGGAGGTAATAGTTGTGCTGAGACTTGAAAGAGAAAGGTGGAGTCACTACAGAAAAGCTGGGGAAGAACATTCCACCTAGGAGAAATAGCAAGTACAAAAGCCTTAAGGCAGGAACAATCTTAGCATGTTTAGAAACAGCAAAAGGGGCTGGGTATGGCTAGAATCCAGGTGGTAGAGATAAGGTCCTAGTAAGGAGTACAGTTTTTGCTGAAGAGGAAGCCATGAAGGGTATCAAGCACAATCTGATTCACATTTAAACAAATATTACCATAACTGCTTTTAAAGGGCTGGGGAAAAGATTTACCATCTAGTTGGTGATTATTATGTCCAGGCAGAGGGTGAAAGTGAGTGGATTTAGTGGTGACAGCTGAGGTTAGAGGTTCTGAGATAGCAGAAAGTGAGCCATTTATTGAAATGGGGAAGACTGGGTTAAGAATAAGTCTGGAAAGTTAAAGAAAAAGAACAAAAATAGAGCAAGGTGATCAGAAGTGACAGTTAAATAAGTCTTCCATAATGTGTCTCCCTTCTGTAAACAATTTTTGGGTTTTAAAAATGACCACTTAGACTGCATTAAATATGATATTAAGGCTAATTGTATACGTGTTTTGACTAGAGAGGGACTGTGCCAGTTAGTCAAACGTCTTACAAAACTTTTAAAACAAGCAAATAGCTCTTTCTTCAGAAGAATTAAGTGTAATTACAAAACGTGAAATATTCTGGTTGAATGAGGGCAAGCAGCTTGCAGCTAAACTGTCCCAAAACGGCCCATAGGGTAGTTCACTGAATTTCCACAGGACTTACTGGGGGACAGTCTAGCACAGTTCTAGACTGGTCCTAACGAGCTAAAAAAAAAAAAAAAAAAAAAAAAGGTGAAAATAAAACAGTACTGAGTGGGCAAAGAAGGGTTCAGTGATGTTGACCAGACTCCAGCTAGAAGCGGACTGCTCCTTTAACATGACTACTGTAGAATATTCCCTTCTTTCAGCACCACAGTGTGAATTTCAAGGGAGAACCATAATAAAACTCTGTAGTGGAAATGCAGAATAGTGAGTGAAGGCAGGATAAAGGACAAATATTTTCTGAAAAATGTATGTGTTTTATTAATATCTAGGTAAGGGTAATAATAGTAAATAAATGTTATGGAAGTTCACTTACAGACTTTGGGAAGGAAAAGGAAGTGTCCAGAATTCAGGTAATAAGACAAATTTAGCAGATTGGTCCTCAGAGTGTAGTTTATTAAAAATAATTTTACCAAGGGGACAATCTAAGCTAGGATTACCCTGTCATTCAGTAAAAGTAACAAAGGATTTCCAATTTACCTTAAAGAGCAATTGCCTTAAAGAGCAAATCAGTGTCATACTCAAAAGTTGAACATTTATCAAGTTTATAACCATTCAAAATCCACTTACTAAAGTGTAAGAGGTGTCTTTAAGCTCCACAATTTGACAGAATTTATATCCACAAATTACTGGGGATTCAAGCTAAATATTTTTCTACCATTTTATGCTTACATCTCAATTAAGTTGAAAATATGTTTTGACAAACATTAAAAATTTACAGTTTTTTTTTGCTATACATTTGAGTAACATCAAATGTTCTTAAAATAATTAGGAAAACTATTTTGCCTAACAGTTCCTTTTGACTTTACAGCAATGTAAGAGTTCATATTTTATCTTCATTCAAAACTCAAAAAACTAGTGACTTTAGGATCTTACCCGTCTCACAATAGGGTTCACCATCCTCCAAGTGAAAAACATTATTACGAATGGGTTTTCCACAGGCCACACACACAAAACAGGAAACATGCCAAGTTTGTTTCAAAGCATTGATGACTTCCTGTTATAGAAAGGTAATTGTATATAAAAAAAGATGATAATACACAAATGCTCAACTAATATGGCCCTTTTAAACTAACCCAAAGTAGACAGACATACTTTGTCTGTGCCTTGAGCTTTTTATCTAACAAGAGATACTTAAAGACAGACTCACAAATCATCTAAACTGATACACTACATAACACCTGTATTTTTCACAAATATGTATCAATAAACTTATTTAAAGAATGATTACTGAGTTAAACATTATACATGCAATGAATAAAAGTAAGCATTTCATAAGTTTGCTACTATACCTTCTGCTTTCTCTCAAAGGGTGTCAGGAAACATTAACTTATAAAGGTTTCAGAGTATTATCTTGAAAATGTCACGGAGGAAGGGCAAACATTTAAAAACTAAAACAAACCTATACTTTGGTGCATTATGGAAGCAATAACTTAATCAGTATAATCCAATCAATTTAACACATGTTTAGGATTCTGGAAATCAGCTGTGACTCTACTAAGTACACACTCAAATGAGTGTCTAAAATTTGAACCACAAAGCATGGATTCTAGTCAACAATGGACCTACAGTTAAAAATACCAAGTATCAAAAACTTGGGCCAGATTTTGATTAGTAAAAGACATTTTGGGAAGTTGGTTTTGAAAGAAATCATTTCTTCAGACTGAGAGAAAGAGATGGAGCCATTAAAAATCATCGTTGAGAAATAGTTAATAACATGGAAATTTCTTCTTTCCATAATATTTATCACAAAAAAAGAGGATGTTATACATAAAGCATGGTTATAATTTTGTAAATAAATGATTTATAAGGAGCAAATGAGAAGAAAATCCATCCTAAGGTTAATAGAAATTAATCTGGGATTGGCAAATATACAGGTTATTTTCATTTTATTGTTTACATTTTTTATATTTTCTAATTGTTGTAGAGTGAAATATTTTCTTTTATAATAAAAAATACTGTCAAACTAAAAAAATGACAGAATAAATTCTTAGCCATAGAAAATGCCATAGTTCACTACTGAAGGACAATGGGAAGAAATGTCAGTTAAGATCCAAAAAAAATCACCATGAACATGTAAAACAAAGGTACATTGAACCAAATCATTTCCCAAGGCTTCCAGCATATACTTCCTTTTCTATACTTGAAACACACTATTCCTTCTTTAATAGGCAATCAATCAACTAAAACACAACCCAGAGAATCTGTCCTTTTAGCAAAGATCTGGTCCATCTCTGAAGCAAGGAGTATAAGATTTCCATTTCCTACAACCTCATTTGATTCTAAGACTCTTACTTGATTTTGTTCTACTAATTATTCTAGAACCCACAGAATACATTTACTAAAATATTATTTATATACTCTACTTTTTATTTGTCATTTGGGAAGGTACAGCCTGAATTATTCTGTTCTTTTGTTCCCAACATGTTGTACAAATTAATAATATAGAAATATTTCATGAGGTGTATTTATAATTTTTAAGTGTCCTCAAAGTTTTAGACATATTTAAAGATATAGCATAAAATTAAGACTACTCAATAATTCATGTTAACTTTTCTCTTAATTGATTTGAATTTAGAGTTTCATTATTATATTTTCGTACTGAGAATATTAGAATTCAGCAATGCCATTTCCAAATTCTGTATGAGTTGTATGAATTTCATATGAGATCAGGCACCGTGGCTGCTTCTATGTAAAATTCCAACTCCTGGTCACCCAAAGAAAATGTCTGACCCTAACTCTGTAATTGCAAACTGGGTATTCCGGAGTAGGAAATTCATTCATTCATTATTATTTATTATATATCTGACTCCTAAATTACTCCCTTTTTACAAAAATGTTTTTAAAACGTGGTTTTATTATTTGTCTATACATGTATACTCTCATAAAACTGAGGTTATATTTTTAAACATCATATGCATTCAAGAAAAATATATTTATAAGCCTCATGTTTTATATACTTCATGAGATCTGTGCCCTGTGCTTGAACCTTGACAAATAGGGAAATGCAGCTCTTATAAAAGCTATGGAATTTAATTTAAAACAGTTAAGGTGTCAGTTTTGAGAACTTTGATGTGTGTGGTCCTGTGCGACCTCTTCGTTCCTGAGCAAACAGGGTCCTGTTGAGGTAGCACACCCACAGTAAATTATTTTTCCTGCACAGTGGCTAGACTTTCACCAGACAAACCAGCACTCAGTAAGACAAAACCAAAGACAACTTAACCCCTTGAGTCTGATCCACAGAGGTCTATTTAGTTTTGCTTTACAATAATAAACAGTGATGAAAGCAGGGAGAGGATATCAAGGAGAAAGAAAATAAAAAGTCAAAGTGACAGATTTTGTAACAAAAATTATTCTGCTTCAACATTCATTCAGAATAATAACATTTCTAATACTTACTCCAAGGATCTTCCTTTGGCATCGACCGCATTCAGGAGCAAAGAATTTCTCATAGCAGAGCTCACAATACAGGGCCCCCTTTTCCTCCACAAATCCAATGTAGGCCATTGTATTTTTGCAGTGAGCACAGTTGAATTCTTCTGGGTGCCAAGATTTCCCCAGTGCCACTAGAAATGGTCCCCTGCCAGAAGCAAAGAGATCAAGTTGGCTCAAGAATAAAAGTTTCTGAAGTTTGCCTGGATAGAACCTCTTTTATATAACGTCGAAACAATTAAAAACTTGCCTAATTATCCTTCTCAAGGACTGAACACATGGATGCTGTAAATTTCCAAAGAAACTCTGTGTATTTATATGAAAAGGGGTTGGGGTGGGGTGGGGGGTGAGTAAGAGCACTGAAAGGCTATATCCCTTCCTTTTTTCTGTTTTCAAGAGATTTGGTAGTTATGTTTTTTAAGTTGCAACAAGTGAGTCTGTCATGATTATGATTGAGAATGAGGACAACTGTGACAGAAAATAAAAACGGCCAGAAAAAAAATATGGTTTAGGCAGAGATGAGAGTATGACATTCCTAAAAAATAAACAAAAGAAAAAAAAATCTCAATTTGGTAATGTCAGAGACTTAAAAATAATAACTATTACCTGAGAAAACATTCTAGTCAATTTCTTTCGCACATATTTGTTTCATATATTTATTTCTCAACTTTATTAAAACGCATCAAATTCTCATCCTCCAAAATGACTACAGAAACTGTAAACTGGATATTAGAGATTGTTTGAAGCTACTTAGAAAGGTTTTATTTAATTCAAACATGACTTATTTTAACACACATTTGTATCAAGGTAACGAACATTTATAAAGAGATTTTTCCCCCCATTAAATACCGTACAGTCATGAACTGATTAAGATGGGTTTGGTTTGCTTGACAGGAATCCATTATGAAGCCTTATCTAGTCATGAAGGCTGCAGAGATTAACCATTCTAGCCTCTGCAACATAGTTTTTAGTAGCTACATCACACTCATTTTTATTCACAGAGTGGCTTTACCTCCAAGGCACTTTTACACTTATCTAATTTGTCCATGCAACATTCCTGTGAGATAGACCAGGGCAGTTATTACAAATTCAGTTTAACAGATGGAAAAGCTGAGATACAGAATGTTCACAAGATATGACAAATGTCATAAAATCACTGATTGAGTCAAGGCCAGAAGCTGAATTTCCTGATTTCTAGTATACTGTTCTAGTCAATTGATATTCTGTCGTTGATCTCATTACCACCAATTATCATCACTGAGCTACTACAGGATAATTGTTATTAAGTGTCAGATACCTGACTTCCAGGCAGGTTATTAATAGAAAACATCACAGTAATAAGCATCATAAGTCGAAGCAATTTTTAGCCTTTGATAATAATATAAACCTTGATATTCGGTAACTATCTCCCACTGGGAAAGTCTTTGCAAATACACTGATGTTTACTCAGAAGCAGCACCTAATTCTGCTAGAGTCAAGAAAGAAGAAAGGCTCTTGATGAATGATTAAAATGGGTTCTGTGGTAAGAGGGTGTTTTCTAGCCCCACTTTTTGTTGCCTTGTGTCTTATTAATAATACTTAATTGTATATAAGCTAGTGCAGGCAGCTCTCTTAGCATTTGCGACAAGTAGTTCATTATTATTATTTTTAAACTTTAGGGTACTATAGTTTTGTTATCACTAAAAAGGAATGCCTTTGTTAACTAAGTCCTACTGGGGGAGAAAAGGGGCTACAAATCACCTCTGCAACCAAATATGTTACTTTGGGCAGGCTGTCCCTCAATTTGTAACTGGTTTATAAGTAACAGTCCTACTCAACAAGTTCCTTTATTTCATTTTTTCAATATGTATTTGACAAATAGTTTTCCTTCAATGATAAACCAAGGAGTCACAATGCTCAAAACTAGACAGTTTTGAGTGCTCTGAGCTTTTCCCCAGGTGGATATCTGGTTATATATGCTTTAAAATCTGCCAGGCTAAATTTACTGTGACCATAACATAAGAGTATGGTAGAACTTGGGGGTTTTATGCTACCATTGGCCTGGACATTAAAGTAGTTCGAAAGAACTTACTAGGGTGAGATTTTTTTGTTAGGGCACATCTTCAGCTCACCCATAAACCTGGATGGTCCCTTCATATAATGATATTATCGAGGTTAATATCCTTAGGCTCCTCAGTTTGTAAAAGAGGTCAGTCAACCTCAAACTCCACATTGCGTTAGAGTGTTAAGTGCTGGTATGCACTTGGAATAAAGAGCTTTACTCCCGGAACATGTCTATCAGTGCTACCAAATAGTCGACAAAGTGAATCTGAGGGGAAAAAAGGCATTTAAGAACAACTGATTGAGGATCCATTTTCTAGATTTCCTAAAATATATGTTGAGATCAACTCAGACCATCAGAGAACCGGAAATCAGGGCCTGACCCATTCCCCAGATTCCTGAAATGACCAGTGTTGTGTGTGATACCATCAGTCTGCAGTAACACTTGTTACAGGAAATAGCTCTCTGAAATCCACCTTTGTTCTTCCTACAAGATGCTGTTGAAAGCGTTGTTAGATCACACGGCCATTATCATATGGACTCCTTGAAAAAATTCCTTTCAGATTTTTTGAACAAGAACAGTTTTGGTCTTCTAAGCAATAGATTTATTTTTTTATCTGTCTAGTTAATTTACAAAATTAACTTCCTTTTCTTGTTGACTGCTCGAAGGCTTAAAACCAAATTTAGTCTAACCATAGGCAAGTATGTATACTATTGTTTTAGGCTTTGTCTAGTCTCAATGACAAATTTGTCCAGTGTTCACTTTTAATAGTCCCATTCAAGATTTTCTTTTGCTCCTTTTTGTAATTTAGAAAGTTTTCTTATATTTCTTGTATTGTTAAAAGTCTCTTTGAAAGCTTTTTGGAATAGAGTCCACTACCAAAAAATAAATAATATTCTCTATCAAAAGGGTACTTTTGCAGAAATTTCCATAGTTTCTTTATCAAATTTGAATAATGAAAAATCTTAACCACAATAAAGAAGCATCCTCTGCACCTTTAAAAAGTGAGCTGAAAATGACCCTTGCTCCTGCCAGACCTCCTTTCTTAAACAAACACGCTTAGCGCAGATACTGGCCTAACCTGATACTCCTTGACTGTGCTGAAAGAGCATCTTTCTCTATCAATGCCCTTGAAATTATGTACAGATTAAACAATAAAATCTTTTACACATAACAAAGTACTCTCTTCTCTGTATCAGCAGTGACTAATTTAACAAATTAATTAACATAGGATTAACAATGAAGAAATTTCTCTTGTTCCAGGTAGGATTGGGTTTCCGTTTGTAAACTGGAACAACAAGCTTGGATAACTACAAAGTGGAATTAAGTGTATTCAGCTACCTCATAGTAGTCCACACCTTGCGTGCCCTTACTAAATACTTGTTGACTGAAAAATGAAGGGAGGGGAGAGAGTTAGAGCATTGATTGGCTGTGAGAAGGGAATTATGGCACAAAACTTTTCATCCTATTTATCTTCTGTGAGACTTATGCCAAAAAGGAAAGAAAAAAAAATAAGAGAGACAGGGAAGGATGCTAAGGTTAAAGTTCAGAGGAAAAGAAAAAGCTTACAAATAGGAAAGGATTAGCAAATTTCCACAGGCACAATCTAACAAGGACTTAACTTCAAAATCAAATGCTTACTTCTTGCTCTTCTTTGTTATTTAACTCTCACAACAACTCTCAGTGACAGACATTAACGCTATAAATAGATGAAGAAAACATAGAGGAAATTAGCCAAGTTTTTAAGATCATGAGGGATGGTGAACTGTAAACCTGGAATCTTCTTCCAAGTCCCAGCCACTATAGATTAAAATTTTTATTTGACAAAACCTTACCACATTAATAGACGTTAAAAACAACAAAAGTTAAAAAAATCAAAAAAGTTAATCAATAAACGTGAAAAACAAGGCCACATTAAAAAAAAACTTACATGTTCAATAATAAATATGGAATCTGATATTCTACTTAACTAGATATAATAAACAATAAAAATGTATAAGCCAGTTTTATATCATGCTCAATTTTAAGCGAGAGCCTAGCATGAGCAGTCTTAAGAACAACACAGCTAGAAGGAGAGAATGAAATAGAAAAGATTATTGGGAGAAACCGCAAAACACAGGCACAACACACAGTCACAAATAATACACAAAGACACATGAGGGAAGAGAAGAGAGCAAAAGAGAATGAAACACAGTGACTATCTTTCAAGATTTGCAATACCTCGAATTAGAAATATTAATGATCCTTCCTAAAATTTAAAAATAACATATTTTTGACACCCTTAATTCTTCATTTCCAGTGGATTATGCCCAAACTTTCGTATTTGGAACATTAAAAATATACAGTTCTTCTTTCATTGATCTTCTTTAATCTTTAATTCATAGCCACCTAAAATATTGCATTTAAAAGGCTGTAAGGCCAACTACAGCTTTTAATTTTAAAGACATAAAGGACATGCTCCTTAAGAATAAATGCACAGGTAAAATGAGCCATAACATAATAGTAAATAAAAAGAATAACTTCTAAAAAAGGCTATAACAATGACAATTTTTTAAAAAGTGTACTGGAGACGGTTATAGTCTATATACTGAGGTTATTATAAAATCAGAAAAGCAGGAGAAATGTGATTGATTCTATATATTAAGACAAGTAGGATATAATTTCAACTTGGCAAGACTAATATCATACATTCTTCCAAATATTTTTAAATAGTTCATTCATCGACTGAATATTTACTAAATGAAATGATAAGTGCTAGGCACTGTTCTAGGATCAGAGACTATAGCAAGAAACAAAGCCAGAAAAAAACCCTGCTTGCATGAACTTACATACTAGTATGGGGGAAAAAGACGACAAAAAAGATAAATGAAATACATGGTATGTTAGATTTTAAATGCTGAGGAGAAAAATGAAGCAGGGAGGGGAGACAGGGAGACTGTGTGTGTCTGTCTGTGTGTGTGTGGTGGGGGCGGGGGAGTGGGGAGTGGGAGAATTTAAATAGGGTGACCAGGAATACCCTGCTATTTGAGTAAAGACCTCAAGGAAGAGAAGGTAAGCCATGCAAATATCCAGGAGAAGAGAATCTAGGCAAAGAAAACAGCAATTCACTACAGTAAACCTCAACGCTCAGTCTATGTCTTGCTCATAAATCTTGGTCTGTGTATTTGGTTGTTTCCTTAAATTCAGGGGCTACCACATTAAGCCAAGAAATCTTTTATTTTCAAGAAAAGCTTACCCAGAAGGGAAAAGAAACAAAATCTACTCGTAAAAGAGTACGCAGAAATTGAAATGGGTGGTGAGACAGACAAAATACTGTTGGCCTCTCCTTGGGGTAACTGATATGGCTCTCCTCAGGAGAAAAGTAGGAAAATCACTGAGCAAGAAATAATTTGGCAATGTTAAAATTCTCTCTCTGGAATAAACAATGGGTTGACTGAGTGTGACCATTCTGGTGCTGTACTGCAGGCAAATATAAAACAATAGTGGCTATTTTTTTTAAAAAAAACATTCTATATCTAAGAAGTTCAAGCACCATCAACCCCTTGCTTCTTTCACAAAAATGCTAAGCTAAATATGAATGGTCCATTTAACCCCATGTAATACAAATGGTCAATAGGTTAATGCCACTAGATGTAACAGTCAAGAAATAAGCTAGAGGTTTCATAAACCCTTTCTACCAGGGAAACTAAAATGTGGTTTTGGCTACCTCAGTCTGATTTTCTGTTTCCCTATTATATCAGCACCCCAACAGTCGATCTATTCATGAATGGAAAAGTGGAAGCAATGTATTATACTAAATTATACTGTGGAAAATAAACAATATAAATTATAAAACAACCTTAAACTTTTCAGAGTTTGCCAGGTTGCAATATTCTATATTGAAAGTATCAAGCTGCAACTGCTGCTTGTTTTTAAAACAGGTGTCCAAGAGAATGTCACCTGATCTAATGCCTCCTTGCTTTGGTAAGTGATACTGAACCGAGGCCAAGAACTAGAATAATGCTTTGACTAGGTCTCTGAACAGACCACAATCTATTCAAGCTGCTTTAGCATTTGAGCACCAAGCAAATATGCTATGTTAATTACTGTCATAAGATATTGACATGAACTAATCCCTGTTCTTATTAACTTCTCTAGTAAATGAAGCTTTAATGCCTAACCAATAACAAGTGCTGGGATAATCCAGAGCAACGTAAAATTTAATAGATGAGGAAGCAATAAGTGATGGCCATTCGTTTTATTAACATAATATATATTTACTTCACATGGCAAGAAGGTTGTGCATTAAAATTACATCCTGGTCTAACATTAAAACTGAAACCAAGGCAGTAGGAATAGGGAATGTATTTTCTATTTTGATCTTCATATTTTCTCCATACTAAGTTTTTCAGATGTGCTAGTAGTGGTAATTACAAGATGTCACAGAATTTGATAATCGGACAACATAAATCAGCAACTGATATGATTTGACATTTTGTTAACCCATCCAATTATTTGCTTACAACAGCACACAAATAGCAGTGACTTCTATCTCCATAAAGGGTGTTTTTACCCAGAACATAGAATCCCTAAATACTAGTCTATAAAACCAAAATATCATAACTTATAGAAACAATATGACATGTCGGAATTTATTTTTATTTTATTAATATTAGACCTAAAAAATATAACAACTAAATACAGTTAGTAACTAAGAACAGGGTTTTATTTACTGGGATAAAGCAGTACCACACTAGAGTTTTATGACAGTTTAAACATTTCCATAAGGCAGTAACCCTAGACTAGTACTTTTAGGAAAATGACTCTAACCAAATCGGTATCACAGCTTGAACGACGAGTGGGTCTAGAGCCATGTTTGAGCTGCTCAGGTCCAGCACTCACTGACTGCCTGTGTGCTGGACACTGTGCTGGAAAACACAAGGTAAGGGGAAAATAAAAGCTTACAAAACATTAGATTAAGGTGCCACTTCTGTAAACAACGTCCGTCCTCGTGTGTGTTTTAAAAGTGTGAACTGAAAACAAAAAAGTGTGGCTATCTTAGGAAATGGAATTATATATGAATCTGAATTTTTATTTTTACTTTCTGTTTTCCTATAGTTTTGAAAAGTCACAATGAACGGACTACCTTTAAAATATAAAGGCTATTTTATTTTTAATCATGCACTGTGTGCTATGTTCTTGACACATTTATTATTTACATAGTGAGTTTAAGAAAAAGAGTATTTATATTTGGTTCTTAAATAAAGTATTGAGGCTTCTTGGGCTCCATTTTAAGTATTAACTAGACATATTATCCTAAGCAACAATTATGTAATAGAGTAGGAGAAAATGCAGGTAAGTCTTAACATTATTCAACTTTGGAGAAGCCACTGTTTCTCCAAGATAAATTTCAAAACAGGATAAATGAAAAACGAGGAGAAAGCTTGAGTAGTCATTTCAACTGATCGTTTGTAACTGCCCACAAGGCAACTCGCAAAGAACCAACAAGTCCTGCTGTTGGGTCCTGAATTCAACACTCATGCCCGTATCTCCTAGCATTCTAAAAGGCACTTGTTATGAAACGCTCAGAGTATGAGCATAGTATACTCACTTAAAATCTCTGAGCCTTTTTTTCTACTTAGAATTTAAGAGACAATAAAATAAGATTTGGATAAAAATAATGTAAAGAAGCAGGTTATAACCTAATCTAAAATTGAAAGCACTTAGAGAGCTGTAAAATTATATCTTGCAGTGCTTAGGCATTCAAAAATCCAATCTTCTTTCCTCTAGGACTCAAAATTCTTTATTTTATGTCACTAGTTATTTTTCATCTAAATGAAAGTCCTCACTTCTATAATTTGTAAAATAATGAAGTTCAGATAAATGATCTCCAGGGTCTCTTCTAGTCTTAAAATTTTATTATTATCTGAAAGGCCATATTAATCATTATTTTTCCTTAATTCTCATAGAAATTAATAACCGACAAATTGGTATTTTTAGTTTTAATTTCAAGGGACCAGAATTATTTTTCATTAAAATAGATTCTAACAAATATATATTCATACTTATATACTTCAATAATAACCATTACATAGAAATATGCAAGAATATTTTCCCTAATAAAATTTTGAATCTTTCAGAATATAAACAAATCAAAATTGATATTAAATACTTCTAAGAAATTTCATAAACAACCAACCTGATGACCTGGTTACAGTGGGCACACATTGGAGTTCGTTTTCCTGCTGGAATGTGCTCAGCTCGTTGCACTAAAGTGTCCTGGTCACTTGGCTGGGGCTGCCCCACAGAGGAGGCGGCTGGTCCCACTGCTCCTGAGGAAGCTGCACTATTTGAGATTCTTCCAGTGTAAGGTGCTAGGAATTAAAACACAGGAGATTCAGAATGAGAATAAGCCAAATATAAACTTTTTCTAATAAATAATAATATTACTTTTAAAAATAATCTATTCACTCACATTTAAGGAGAGGTTATGTGAACACTAGACTGTGACTACAGAGATAAATAGAAAAGAAATCAAGGATTACAATACAGTGAAAGAGATATGACAGATGCATGCATAGCATACTGTAGGAGAAGGAGAGTTGTTTTTACTTCCAAGAGGAGATACGGTTAAGGTGAATATTGATGGTGAGGTATTACTAGTCATCTAGACAGCTCTACTAACCAATAATTAGATTTAACTCCAATATACCACAGGCACATTTAAAAAATCTCAGGGTGCTGAAGATACCAAAAACACAAATGAACTTACTATATTTTCTTTCTTCTTGTATTCTCTAGGAAGACTGTGCAATCAGTCACTCAGTCATATAAAGTAACTATGAAAGACTCTTCCTAGCGCCTCCCTTTTCTTTATCTCTGCTGATTTTATAACACAATAGTTCTGAGTTTTGCACTCTCGTTCCATTCCTACAATACTGTCCTGGTTTAGGACTTCGATGTCTCCCCCCTAGGCTAGCCATCAAAATGTCTTGTCTTCCACAAATTCATCCTCTCAAGTGCCACCGAAGAGTGAAATCTGGCCTGAACTCAACCCCGTGTAGACCATTTCTAGGATCTCCTTGTTCTTTGACCACTGGATGTAGTCTATACTTCGAAGCACTGCTGACAGGTCCTGCCAGTGGTCTCTGCCTGCCCCACAGTCTCATTGTTTACCCGTCTCTGCCTTTCACCTTATGCTACAGCAATACTAACTGCCTCACTTTTTCTTGTGAATGGGTCTTCAATGTCATTTCTCTATCTTTCTTCCTATTTACCTCATAACCATTACTTATTGTTTAAGATTCAGTCCAAAAGTCAACTGCTCCAAAAGTCCTCCCTGAATGACCTCTCCCCAGTGCCCCCACCACATAATCCTTATTAAATGTTTCTCTTCCATGTTCCTATAATTTTCTGGGAATGTTTATTATTGCTTCTACTATACATATCTGTGTCTTCTCTAACTAGATAACAAGCTCCCTGAGGGCAGGAACTATGTCTTATTCATTACTTCTGCAACTAATACAATGTCTGGAATGAGTAAATTGAATAAATGAATAAACTGGAATCAATACAGAAATGAATGAATGCGGAAATCATGAGGGACTGAAACCAACAGAAGGCCAGCTCCTTACCCACAGGCAATTAAAATGTAATGGAAGAGAAAAACGCACACATCAAAAAGGTTTAAAAGAAAAAACTTTTAAGAAAAGAACACACATACTACAATTAACGAGGAGTGTGTATGTATGTACATATGTATGTGTGTGTGTGTATTGACAGGATACATATTAAAGGTGTGGTCGGAAATGGATCCGATTCATTAGGATAACTGAAAGGATAATTCTTCCTTGCCACAATAAAGCACATTTGCAATGATCTGCAAGTACAGATCCAGAAACCAAGCATTTATAAACACTTAGCACATTTCCTATGGTGCTCTGCCTGGCACTCAAGCTGTGAAATGGCACTTTACAGGCCAGGGGGCTCTACTACTGCCCATGTTTCAAATGAACGAACTGGACTAGGAACACGTTTTCATTCTCTTAAACTCGTACTTTCTTTTATAGAAATGCAAAGGAAAATCCCTGTAATATTCACTTTGCACACGCCCTTCCTTGTTACCTCACTCACTCACACAGCACAACTCTCTCTTCTGTGGGTCTTCAATTTCTATGTCCAGGCCTGATTCTTCTAGGACCACCAGATACGCACTTTCCAAGCCAAATCTTGTTTTTGTCTTTAAGTGCAAGACATGCAAAATATACTTCGCCTTCTTGTACACATTACCAGCTCTTTCTAAGAACTCCTCTATGGTTGAATTCTCTCACTTAATCCAGGCATGGCCCTCTGCCTCCTACGTCCCTGACACTCAGTGCCCAGACACTGAAAACAGTTTCATTTTAAGTGTTTCTAAGGTCTGTCCCCTCTCTCTAATCTGAACCCGTCTCCTGCCACCTGGTCTGGACCATTACAAGTCTCCTAAGCAGCCTCCGGGCTGCCAGTTTCTTCTTCAACCTCTTCTGCGAAATTCCTTTTTCAAATACACTACTCTGATCATATTTTCTTTTTTATAAAGCATCCTGTAAGTCCCCACTGCAAAATATATGCAATCTTGACAGTCCAGTACCCCCAATGAGCTCGCTCCAATCTTCTTTAAAACCTTGTCTTTTATGCTCACCCACATCACTGCCATCATCATCATACTCGATTATACTCAATATTTAAGTTGTGCAGCAGTATTCTCAAATCCTGTAATAGCCCTATGATTTAGGCATGATCGCTACGACTTTTTTACTCTATCTGAAGCAAAGAGAGGTTTAAAAACCTGCCCAAGGTCAAACACCAAATAAAGGGCAGTCCTGAATGCAGGTAGTCTGGCTCAAGTCTGTGCTCTTAACACTATGTGATATATCTATTCATTGTCTCTTGAACATGCCATGTTACCCGCTGCTTCTATGACCCTCAGCCCATGAAATGTCTCTTTCTCCTCTGCTGCTCAGTTTTCCCATTCTGCAAGACTCATGAAAGTGCCATCTTCGTCTGCAGTGTGCCCTGACTATCCCAGCTAAAAGTGTTCTCATGCTCCTCTTAACATCTATAACACCCTACTCATATAATTTATTTGCTATTCATCAGTATCCTGCAGTATGTTTTCCTTTCTGAGTAAATGATAAACTCTCCCCAACCACCAGAAAACTGTCTTACAAACAGAAGGCAAAAAATTAATATTTAGTCAAGTAAATGAAAAAGGGAAGTCTCCGATCACTTTCATTTTGCCTTTTTAAAGGACACTATAAAGACAGAGATTCTTAAAATGTGGATTAGGTTCAGGATTTCAAACAGTGGGAAAATTACCAATTGAAAAATCTAAAAATCAGACCTCAAAGAGAGTCAACCCCTTTCATCTACCATATGCCTTTATTTTATCACATTATCTATGCATAAGCCCTAAAGTACTGAGTCACTAAGACATTTTTAGCAATAAAAGAGTGTAGTAATTCTGCATCAGTCATTGTAAAACGGAACATAATCCATCTGGCCCATGCCTCAAGCAGAAGGTACATGGGGAACTAACATATTTAACATGAGAAACCATTCTTAAACGTGAAACATCTGACAGTCTTAAACACACATAAAAAGGCACTAAGCTCACCGCTGTTTCTTTCTTGGGAAGAAAAGACTTGCTTTCTGTTACTGCCCCATCTTAACTACTTTGGATAAGATCGAAGTTCTCACACCTCCGTTTTGTTACTGTGTTGCTAGCACACTGGCCAGCACACAAGGCTACACAAGCCTGTTAATTACCAAGCCCTGAACATTTCCAAGGCCCAGTTAGTTACTTCCATATGAATAAAATGACGTTTCATTTCTTCAGAATGAATTTCTCACTACTCTAGCAAAGGTACAGGCAACTTTTGAGCCAACTGCCAACCTTCTGGCCTCTGCTCACTTGGATTCTTGGGGAAGGAAGCACCACAAAATGAGTCCTGCTTTTTTTTAGAATTCTGTAGAGAACTGTACGACCATATAGAGAAAATGTCTTCCATGGGTAGTGGTGACTAAAAATACTTCAAATTTATTGAACCCATCCTTCAAATCATCTACTTTCAGGCAGAAAAAATATGCAACTCTTTAGAGATAGCAGCTTAAAAGATGATAATAATCTATTTATTTGTAATAAAAAGTTTTTTTTCTCCCTCTCAAGTCCTACTAGAACTATTAAATAAGAACACTGAATTAGCCCATTTCATAAGCAAGGAATCTAAGTGACAAAAAATTTAAGTTAACTTAAACTAAATAATGGGTGAGTCAGTGAAGTGTCACAATAGGAACATGAGAAAATTAGTCTTTGACTCATTTTCTTTTTTAACCTTAATCTCGAGCAAATCCATTAAATATGGCTTCTTTTGTGGCTAATCTCTACTCTACTTGGATCATGTTTTAAAATTATTTTTTTTCTTTTGTATCAAATACATTTCAGCACCACAAAACTCATAGAAATTTAGAGCCACTAACTACTTTCCAAACCTTTGGTGAGAATATATTTTATTAACTTTAGAATAATTAATTATGAGGTCTTCTAAGATTCTGAAATGACATACATTCATATTTACTCAATGTTTTTGTTTTCCAGCACTATAACAGTCAAACCTAAGATTACACAGATTATCACTTACTAAGTAAACATAAATTTATGGGAAAACCTAGCAGCATAATAGAATACTTTCTCAGTACATAATATGTAAAGTTATCAAATTAATCAAGTAAAATATACCCACGATATGCTGCGTTGCTAGTTTTTAAAAGATTTTAAGATTTAAAAACTAGCAACGCAGTTTTTAAAAACCAGTCATAGTGCTATATTTGAGGATTATAAGGTATGATACATATTTTAAAAAGCAAACAGACCTCTGACTTACTAAACACGAAATTTAATTTACTATAAAGAAATAAAAAATAATCTCTTTGAACAACAGATTAACTGGTGATAAAGAATTTTACAAAATTGAACCACATAATATTTGTTAATTTAGTAGGATACCTACTTCCTGTTATTAGATAAATCTTTGTGATATGTTATTTGGAAAGACAAAGTGAAATTACTTTAGAAAGATCTTAATTGCATTCCTCCCCCAAGCAGATGATTCAGGTTTATATTATTTAGCAAATTAGTTAACACATGTTTTAAGTAATCTTATCCTGAGATTTATTTCTTTTCTAATCATTGTAAGGGCCCAATCAAGTGATTATCAAGCTTATCCAAGTAACTTCTACACTATGGACTACAAAAGTATATTATTGGAGGTCTGCTTATATAATATGTAATATATGTTATAAAATATTATGTAATATGTAATTATGAATTATCTAATTATTTACTATGTATTTCAAAAAAAGCTGAACTCATTAAAAGGCACTTGTTTCTATAAATGAGGAGTTTACAGAGAGAAAACACAGATTAAGAGCAATAGAACTCCTGGCAGTACAATGTGTGAATTTTCTGCAAACAGAATAATTGATATTTTTGCTTTCTGTCCTGTTGAAAAAGGGCTGTTAACTCTAAACTAATACACTTAAAAAGAAAAGTAGTGAAGATTATAATGTATACATTAAACACCTGGCCAGACTGTACTTGAATTGGCAAGAAAATCAGTAGTTAACCCTTTTGTTTCAAGTCAAACTATTCAAACTATTCAGTTAAACCCTTTTGTTTGAAGTCAAACTATCCAAACTACCAATAAAATGTTCTTATTACTGATATATACTAGGTATGTCAGATATTACTTAGAAACTTAACATAAGTCAATTGGGGTTGGGCAGGGAGGTGATAGCCCAAAAAACAAACTTAAGAAGTAACAGATGTTGCTAGTATCTTTTTCTAAAGCATGTTATTCATACTAGATGTAGTGCCTTTGAATTGCTGAACAATTCAGTAGAACAAGTCTGGTGTTAGAAAATGAACTGCTCACAACAATACAAAAAATATATAACCTGATGACATTATCAGCTCCACAGAACACCCTGATCCAAGCCACCATCCTCTTGTTTGGCTTACTGCAGTTACTACTCACAGATCTTGCTTCTACACTTGCCAATGACATAGAGGCCAGTAAAAACTAAATCAGATCATGCTGCTACTCTCCTCAAAAATCCTCCAAAAGCTCCCTTCTAAGTCAGAACTAAAACCAAAGGTCCTACATAATCTGACTCCTGCTCCCTCCCTGACCTGGTCTGCCATTCTCCCTTTGCCTACATTTATATAAGCCACACCGGCTTCCTTACTATTCCTCTAAATGGCCAGCATCCTTCTGATTCAAAACCTCTGTACTTCCTATTCCCTCTGCCCAGAAATCATTTCCCCTGATGTTTGCAAGGCTTGTTCCCTTCAGGTCTCTGCTCAAAGGCCATTTTATCGATGTAGCTTACTCTTATAAAACAGCAACCCCTCCCCCACAACCCAGTATTCCCTATACTCCTTAACTGGTTTATTTTTCTTCATAGGCTCATCTAACATAACATATTTTATATTCTTTTGATTGCTTTTTACTATCCATCTCTTCACACCGTGAGGCCAGGGACACTGTATTTTGTTTGCTGCCATTGTCTCTAGCACCTAGAACGGTCTCTGGCATATTGCTTAATAAATCTTTGTTTAGAGAATAAATGACTCCAGCACCAAATTAATGTCTTCCCACGAAAAGGAACCAGACTTCTTAAAGAAACTGATTCTTGGACTGGGACAAAAAATGAACAATGAATGTCTAGAATATCTTGTCAAATTAGAAAGCAAGGAAACTATCAAAGACTAATATAGTTCTATCAAATAGACTTGACAAAGCAGATAAGACAGTTTGAGCATTAATAAGTATAACAACTATAAAGGATTAAAATACTTCGAATATGTTTAAACCCGTGAGCTCACAATAATTCTGGAATTGTTTAAAAACTGCATTGATTATCTTTACAGGATGCTAGGGAAACAATTCATTATTTTAAAAACTAGTAAAATTTAATAAAGGGAAAGAATCAAGCTTTAAAAATGTATTACCTCATAAATGATCATTTCATCTATATCCCATTCACCGCCTTGCTATCTCTGAACTATTCTGAAGCAAATTTAATATCTATTATTTAATCCATAATATTTCAGTATGATCCCTAAGACTACTCTTTTAAAAAACGTAACCCTAATACCATTATTGCACCTAAAATAACATCAATCAATTTTTAATTTTTTTCTGATTATCCCCTGTATCTACTGGATCTGAGCTAGAAGAACTGATTCCAGAGTCTTCAGCATATTGATGATGTTTGAGGCTGTGGGAGTTAATGAGACTACTCAGGTAAAAAGTGGTATGAAATAGAAGAGCTCTTAAGGCATAAGGCAAATAAGATAAATACTTTGGGGACAGAGAGAGAGAGGCAGGAAAAAGACTAGTAGAGTGCATCATGGCAGCCAAAATTAGAAAGTGGACAATTTGGGATCCAATGCCACATCTGTCTGACTCCAAAGCCTATGTCTCTATGCAATCACCCTTCAAATATTTATTATGTGCCTACTATGAGCCAAGCTCTTTGCCAATCACTGCCTTGACCCCGGAAATATGAAGGAAGATCTCAAATATGATCTAAACCTGGATGTACTAACTTCTGGGCCAGTTTAGGAGGGGATAGTGATAATCGAGGTGATAAATTTCTTCTATTTTAATGTCCTGAATGAGGCTGGCAGGATAGATTTACGAATAATGTATGAAATCATTGTTTTTTAATTGCCCTGACGTGCCTAACAGCTTAGATTATCACTGTAAAACCCTTCCTGTATTCTGCAGAAGATTAGTTTAGTTTCCCTCAGAGATATTGCTTTCTTTTCCTAAACCTGGCTGCCCATACTTTTCAGCCAGTATAATAATGGCTATAAAGTTTTTGAAATAAAACATATGAATATAAGGCTAGATTCTTCATGTTTTGAGAACATATAAGAGGATTTATATCAACTGCTTCAGAAAGGGAAATATAATTGTAGCTCTAATACTTTGGTAAGGACAAATGGGCTTGAAGCAGAATGCTGAATCTATTTTGTTCTACAACTCTATATTGGTATAAATATTTCAACTACATTTGAATTAAGATAGATCAGGAGAGAAAGTTATGAAAAGTTATGAAGCAGTAAATTTAGGGAAAACCATACTATGTATTTTTTAAAATCCTGTAATATTTCATGATTAAGTCAGAAATAAGGCTATCAAGAATAATATGTTCCCACCCTCCAAAAGAAAAAAGACAAATAGTTACAGCCCTGACAAGACAGAAGTCATATGTGAGGTTTTATGGTATGAAAAACAACTGGCTCAACTGTCAGAGCCGTTGCTGTTATAAACAATGAAGCTAATGCTGTGCTCACATAAATAACTGGGCTACATCAAAGTGACATTCTGGCACCCTTGGGGAGATAAAGTATTGTAATTCAACATCTCGGAGAATGTGTTCTCAAAGGCATGGAAGAAATTTTGCACATACTAAATTAGGTGGCAGTGATGGCAACACACTTGCATATTATTGTGTCAGCGAGCACTTTCTTCTCTGCCCTGTCCCCAACTATCTCAAACAGATGGTGGCCACGAGAAGCACAAAATCTGTGCATTTTGTCTGTCAAGCTCTTTATGTTGAAAGCATAAACAACAGTCTACTCTCCATAATCCAGGCATGAAATCATATCCAGTACAAATAGAAAAGGTTTAAAGTTAAGCCAAGATCTAAGATCAGAGGAAAAGTACATTCTGGAGAGGTTTCTGCAAAGTTTATTAAATGGAATCAAGGATTTTTTAAATTCAATGATTAAAAGCAAAATTGGATAGATTAAACTATTATCATTTCTCTGGGCTGTGGCGAATGCTGGTATGTATGCCATAAAGAAATGGAACAGGTGTGCCCAAGGCTAAGTATCAAGTATTTCCGCAACTTCAGGAGGTTAGTTTCTTCCATTAGCAACTAGCCTTTCAACTTTAAGAACTCAGATTAAACTGGATCTAGAGTGTCTTAATTAAAGTGAGTGCGGGACTTGGATAAGGTTCAGTTCTCTTCTTTTTAATTTGTTGCATCACACATCATCAAAATTCAAGATACACAGACTTTTCCCTCCCTACTAACTGGCCTTACAGAAAACTTCCATTTGGTCAGAGTGACTAGTAAAAAACCCAGTCTGTACCTTGCAGATAAAGACATAAGATTTAAAATATCTGGTTTCACCACTGCTTAATGAAACATCAATAAATTATTTTTCACTTATATGTAGGATTTTCTAAATAATCTCGGTATCGCTGTTCCGATTTCATATTTTGTAACAGGAAGACAAATCCATGACCTAATTGTGGGTGATCAACGAGCTTTGTGTTAAAAAGTGTGTGTGTAGGTATGGTGGGGTGGGCAGGGGGGAAGGGGTATATGAAGAAAAAAGGAAAAGAAACAAAAAAGAAAAAAAGGAAAAAAACAAAATATTTTAAAAAACAAAAACAAATCTGATACATGATTCACAGTCTCAGGAATACTAAAGAGGATCACTGTTAAACTCATACAGACTCTGTAAACTAAGAAGTTATTTAACATATTAAGTTTGCAGAATTTTGCTTATATTTGGATGAGAAAAGTGTAAGGATATATATTAAAATTATTTATACTCACATTATATCAAGTTCTGATATACCCTATTTTCAAGTAACACGAAACCAAGTGGGCTTGGCTTTTACCATTTTCTCACCAATCTTCATCTATAGAAGTGAGAAAGCAACCTAATCTCAGAAATAAAGAAGAACGATACCGCGGGTTTGAGTTGTTCATACAAATAGAATTCTTTTCATGTAAGCAAAAAAAAAAAACCTCCTGAAGCTGAAAAGGAAAAAAGTTTAAGGACATTTCCCATGTCAAGCAATATCAACAACTGCAAAATTTAAAACCTGGGATACTTTTTACATTTAGATTTCTATTACTACTATTAATTCTCTATGCTATCTCTCTCAAAGTCATTAGATCTCTAAAATAAATGAAAATTACCATTATCCAAAGTTATGCTTGAATTCTACATCTTTTAAAAGTGGAGAACATTGGTGAGCTATTTTATGCTGGAGGAAGCAGTATATCTAGCATAATGACAGATATTAAGATAAATTTGGGCTCCTAGTTCTGCTAATTTGTGTGAACTTAGAAATGTCATCATTCTAGGTCTTGTCTTCCTCAACGGTAATAAAGCAATAATAACAACTATTTCAGATGTGAGAGGGTTAAATGAGGTAATATAAGTATACAGTCCCTTGGATGTGTAAAAAAATGTTTCATAAATGTTAATTATTATTACACTCCCTTACATGGTTAAAAGAAATAAAAGTATTCATTCATTCAACAACTATTTAGAGAATACATACAATGCTTTAGATCTACAAACTCTTGTGGTATGAAAGATACACCCAAGAATAAGATTCTTGCCCCAAAAGAGTTTCTTATGGGTGTTGTTCACAGGCAAATAGGCAACAGAGTACCTTACGATTAGTGCCATCAGGGGTGTTCATGGCCCCCAATAAAGTCTGCATCCACTGTGCAGAATTATCAAACAAAAATTTTCTTATTCCTATGATTTAAACCAGGGGTCCCCATCCCCCAGGCCATGGACCGATTACCAGTCCATGACAGGTTAGGAACCAGGCCACACAGCATGAGGTGAGTGGTGGCAGGAAAGTAAGCGAAGCTTCATCTGTATTTGCAGCCGCTTCCCTAAGCTAGCAACACTGCCTCAGCTCTATCTCAGATCATCGGGCATTAGATTCTCACAGGAGCACTAGTCCCCGGTGCCAAAAAGGAACCACTGATTTAAACCTAGGGTTGGCAATTTTGTTTTCTATAAACGACCAAAGAGTAAACATTTTAGGTTTTGTGGGCCATGTGGTTTAGGTTGCAACTACTCAGCTCTGCTATTGTAGCACGGCAATATGACAACATACTGACAACATGTATACAAATGAGCATGGCTATGTGCCAATAAAACTTTATTTACAAAGACAGGTAGTGAGCCAGATGTGACCAAGGGCCACAGTTTGCCAACCTCTGGTTTAAACCATATACATCAATTAGCAAAAAGTAGTTATTCTTCATGAAAAGCATATATGAATAAATCCAGGTATCTTCCCATATAAAAGATTTATTTTTTCATCTCAAGATGAAAGGAAAATGGGAAGAAAGAAGAGTTTTCACAACCATGCACTTGCATCGACACTGGAAAGCTTCTAACATGAAAATAAATTTCAATAAGAGGACATTTAGAAGAAAAGAAAGAAGGCAGTTAATGGTTGTTACTTTGATTCTAAATAAAAATCTACTTGTTATCCAAAGAGAAAGAACATCTACACACTTCACACCATAGTTTTGACAATGGACAGCTCCAGTCAGGCCTTTATAGCAAGTGGACTATTTAGTTTAATGATGTTAAATAACAGGGGAGCAGATGGCAATAAAACATTATTAGAAGAGATGAAACATATACAACTGGTAGCAGCTTACTTATTCATATAAAAATTTAAAAATGAAACCAATAAATCTATCCATCTTAGCTAGGCAAATCTAGTTATCGCGATTTATTACTGTAGCGTAAAGCCTACAATGAAATTTGGGATGGCTGTAGAAACAGTCATTTCCTTTCTCACCCCTATCTCCTTTAGACTTCGAATAAAAGATAGAATTTATATCCACTTATAACTGAGATGCACATCATTCAGTCTTTGATCTAATCAGATCTCACAAATATATCTGAGTCTTCCTTGAAAAAAAATAACCAATCTTCCCAAAGTTCTGTCCATAATGAATAAATAAGCTTTTCTTTAAATTGCTAAAATGCAGCACATACTAGAGACAAGGTATGATAAAGAATCTCAGCAAAATTTTAAAAATGGAGTTTAGATGCAAAGAAAATATTACTTGAAACATCTTAGTAGTTGCTAGTCACTAGTTTATCTTCCTTATGCAAGGCAAGAATCTTTTCTACACTATCCCTAAGAGAGGTAGTCCTTCTTAAATATATTCACTGCTGTTATCTTATGATACAGAAAAATGCACTATTTAGACAAAATAATTGGGTTCAAATCACTACAGCGCTCTGGACAATTCTTCTGACTTCTCTCAGACTCTGTTACCTCACTAGTAAGATATCCATTTAAAATTTTAATGACATTATCTTATTGTACACTCTGAATAAAAAGATAGTTTCAAAACTGAAAGAGTTATACAATGTCTAATGTCTAATGTTAAACGATAAAATACTACTAGTATATTAGTAATTATTATTACTAATCAATGATACTGACCATTTTACCATTAAATGGGGTTGTGTGCTCCCTTCAAAGCTACCTATTATATTTCTGAGTTTCAAATGCCCAAATGAGAATGATGAGTATTTCCCAAGACAGGATGCAACAACAAAAAAAAGCTAAAATTAATTATTCGTTTTGTCTTTTTCCCTTTTTGATTTGAACATAAGGATCTTCAAATGATCCCAATTTTTCTATTTACAGCTTACCGTGTTTCTTCAAAACACGATTATATTTTTTAAAAAAATCACCCAGTTTTACAAATCTCATTTTCAATTATGAACCCTTTACTATATAATTTAAAACTGTTTCATAAAGAAAAAAGTAATTCACTAAAAAAAAGTTTATATACATATTACATGATACATATTAAAAAAATAATGCCATAAGTTGAATACAGGGAAATTAATGTTTGTTCAATAGGGAGTATCAGATTAACAATGTCTAATATTAAATGATAAAATACTACTAATGTATTGAATATGTCACCATAATATCCACTAAATGCCTTTACTTTCTTTGGTAGAACGTCCGCCTCCATGGACACATTTAACAACGACAAAAAAAAGAAAGAAAGAAAGAAATCCATTACTTTCTTACCAACTTCATGGGACAAAATAATAAACGGAGTTGTGTGTACATACAATTAAAGAAAGTGTGAAGGTAGCATTATTTTAACATGCTATAAGAACTGCTTATGAAAATAACAAAAGGAAAGATTTTAGCACAGCTAGACAACACTAACTATTGTGAAAGAAAACAACAAAGCTTTTTATTTTCAACGGCTCTATGAAATAAAGTCACTTCTCTATAGAAAACAGCAATTATAGTATTAACCAATACTGTATAGCTCAATGATTTTCTGAGTAAGGAATTATAAGTTATTTCTTAAATACTTATCATAATGTTAATACATTTAAGTATCATTATAAATGCTCTCAAAATCAAAATATTTTAAAAGTGAAAAGGAAGAAAAAATCTGTAATAAATGAAAAAAAATTAAAAGCCTATCTATGGACTTAAAGCTTTCTGCGCTACATACATAAGTATGTATGTAGTGGACAACAAAAGTACTTAATTTTTGACCAATGAGGCTCTATAGAATTTTTCTTTTGTCTTAGAAGAAACCCCTTTTTTATCTCATAATGTTTATTTCCGTGACAACATATAGCACAAGTGCTTCTTGCAAAGGCAAACAGTGCAGTGAGGATCATGCCAAAGCTACTAATGTCATATTTGCAGGTATAAGGAATTGAAACTCAGTACATAAAAAAATGCTAATTTGGGGGAAATGCACTCGCCTGAGGAAATGCTACAAAAATAGACGTTATGTTATAAAAATAAATTTTAACTTGTTTCTCAAGTATAAGATGTAATCTACTCAGATTTATATTTCGTAATTAGACACATTACATACAAATCCTAAAGATATATTCAACCAATTTTCTCTGCCATAACCTGACTTACTAAGAACCAAGTATAGCCAAGTATAGTTTCTCCAAAGCGAATACGATCCTCTACCAGCATTTTAGCAGAGGATAAACAATACTCTAGAGAGAATCAGGCCTGCGGGAGGAGCAATGGTTAGAACTTGCATCCCAGTCAGTGTAAGTGCTCTGCGTTCTCCTGCCCTTAGAATTCTCTCCACTCACTGCCACTGCTCAAAGTATATTCATTAGCATCCTGTCTATACTGTATTATCTCAACAACCTCTTAAAAAGAGTCTCTAAGACTCCACTCTTAATCTTTTACACTGTGGTCATAATGATCTTTTAAACACATTAACACTAGATTGAGCTTTTAACAATGCAGATCTGACTGTGTTACTTTCCAGTTTCCAAATCTTTTAACAGCTTCCTTTCCACATTAATCCACACTCCTTACTTTCAAAACCCTTTCTGACCAGACCCCCATTAACCCATCCCACTTGCCTTCTGACCACTCTCCAGTCCTGAACATATTGAGCTACTTGCCCTTCTTCCAAGAGGCCAAGTTCTCTGAGAGCTTTTGCATATGTTGTTCCCTCTCCAACTTGGCCTCTTCCTAAAAATATTCAATGAGTATTGATGTCATGTGATTTTACTTTAGGCGCAAACATTAACACCTTATTCCTGCATAAAATACGACTCCATTATAAACAAATACATATTCTACCTCAAGACCGTATCACTGAAACTTTATTGGTCTCTTTCTCTCCTTTTCAACGACCCAGACCCCCACGCCTCTGACCTGGACCTTGTATTTTGATTTAACCCTTTGCACCTTTTTTGCTGATTTCTGTTATTTACTAGTTAAATTTTAACTTGCATCCAAGTTAATTTGTTCACAGTGACAAAATGGGTGAATATCCCTAATATTTGCTTTGCACTCTACTGCTTGGTTCCTTATTTGCCATAAATTCTCACATTATTTGAGGGGGAAAATGCTATCATCAGGTTTCAGATTTATTATTAAATTTTTAATCACTGGAAATTAATATAGTACTAGTTACAGCACTTATGTTCACAGCTTTTAAGTTGTACAGGAGTTTATGCTTCAGGGAGAGTGGAGTCCCCTTCTCCTTAAACAGTATATGCAGTTTTTAGTGGCAGCCTTTGACAGACAGCACGTCCACTTTTGTACAATGACTGTTGTGGCCATTTCAAGTCTAAAAGGAGGAAATAACATTGTCTTGTGAATCCCTCAAATTATATAAAGATGTACAAAGTAAGACAAACTGACCTATCCACCTACTCATTTACTCACTCATTGACCTTTACTTAGGGCCAAGAAACTGTGCCAGGTGTTAGTTAGATGTTATAAAACCAAGATTAGTAAGATTTAGTCCCTGTCTTTAAAGGGATCTAAAAACAATGGTAAAAGACATATGTAAACAATTATGTCAATGCTATAATAAATCCATCATCAAAATTGTGTAGGAACATAAAAGAATAAGCAACTATTTAAGAGGGCTCAAGAAACATTCACAAAGGAGATGACATCTAGTCTTAAAAAGTGAATAGAAATTTTTCAGGGGTAGAGGGTATAAAATCATTTCAAATAAAAGGAGCAGCTTATACAAAGTGCAGAGGCGTGTGCCCAAGGAATGGTAGGAGCTTATGAACTTTAGTGGGACTGGACTATAGGGACCATGAGGAACGACACTACAAAATGAAGCTGGAAAAGGCTGGCATGAGGCTGTAAAGGGACCATAGCCCTGTTAAGAAGCCAAACATTTAATGTGTGGGCAGCAGACAGCCAAAAACATTTTCAAGCAGGAAAGTCACATGAGAACTGTTTTGTTGGATAGTAACAGTGTAAGTTATTAATGCTAGCACTAAAAATAAAAGGGGTGAAAACTTAACCTCTCTTGAGTACCCTCTATGTATCAAGCATCTTGCTATATTATTTGACTTTCACAACAATGCTATAAAGGACTTTTTTAGACCCTTATTTTAATAGTAAAAGAAATTAAAGGCGCAAAATGCTCCATTGGGGGAATATCTCTGGATGTCTGAACTTCAGTGCCATGGGGCAGATATTCTTGTTCTCCAGGGGCCACCACCAGTTAGCAAACTGGGTTCGATGAACAATAGGCCTAATTTAGCAAAGCACTGTTTTATTCAAACGAATTAGTTATCCTCATTTTGTATACAATTAAACTAAAGTTAGAAAACATGTGCTTCTACCATGTAATGGCTCTTCATGCCTCTAATACTGGATTTGTGTAAAACAGCTGACTGTATTTGGTAAGATAGCAATATTTTATACATATACTTGCATCAGATGAACTAAATTTACCTAATCTGGTGTCCACAGCCTAAACAGAATCTTAGGAAAAACATTACATAGCAAATTAGGTCACCTACATAAACATAGGAACATATTTTTAAAATTATACCATTAAATTTACAAAGATTTTGAAAATATCTAACCACTTATTATATACAATATGAAGGTTTCAAACATAAAATCTGTCAGACATACAAATATAGTGAATTAAAAGTTTAAAAAAATACAAATCCCCAATTCTAAAAAATAACAAGAAGGATCTCAGTTTTTATGTGTTTTCTAGATCAAGTCAACATTTCTAAAGGGACTATTGCATCTGAATTATTAAAGTCTAACCAAAGATACAGGGCAAGGAGGAAGTAGTTTTGCAAGCTTACATAAAACGCGAGCTTACATAAAATGCAAGCTTGGAGTCTTACTTTTTTGTGTCTTAATACTTTCATGCAGACTATGAACTTTTGAACATTTTGCATCCTAAAATATTTAGTTCTTTGTCAGTCACTGGCAAGCTTGTGTATGCGTGGTGGTATGTGCTAAAAAGATATGCCTTAGAAAAAGATGATCCAACCTACGCTATAATGCGGTTACACACGTAGTTTCAACTGGTATATCATTCCTGTCTTCTTGAAAGATTTTTGGAAAACATAGGCAATATAACCCCACAAATGAAATGATCTAAGATTTAAAGTCAGAATTTCAGTGGACATGACAGATTCAGAATACCCTAGTAAGCCTTAAATTTCAATTAGCCCTTTTAACAGTCTTTTTCTTTAAAGCTATTATTTCGCAACTACACTAGTCATCACCCAATAGAAAAAAGTATGTCTAAAATACTTATTTAAATAAATGACTTTCAAATCTTTTAATTACAAAATACAGCATAAAATATACTTTACATGCTGACCCCAAATATGTGTTTGTATGTATATATATAAACACACTTACATACACAAGTATAAACTAAACTCACATTTTCATAACATGATACCTACCCTTAATATATTAAAATATTCTTATATTTTCTATTCTATTTCATCTGTATGAAAATACTAGCTATGACCCATTAAACTGATTTCAGGATCAACTAAGTGGGTCACAGATGACAATTTAGTGATTTTGATCTTACCCGTCCCACCCAACTATAGAAATTATTTTTAAATAACATCACTGGGAATAGCCACTCTTTGGCAATGGGGGAAGAAGGAGATAATTTTTTTTTCTTTGTTTACGTACACTAGAGCAAAGCTGTGAATTATCAAGAGAGAGAAGCCTGAAGTTCTCTTGGTGAGAGAAGTAACGCCACCAGCCTTAATGCTTTACCCAAGCCCACACTGGCCCAACAACTTGGCTTTCTAGCTTTTGCATCCCTTTGGTTGACACTGCGGTTTTCACAAGTGAATTGTGAAGAACATAACAGCCCATAAAGAGACAGCTATTACCTTCTAAATCAAAAGAACTTTTTAGTTGCATTATGAAGCCCTTGAAACTAATTATAAGACTAAGAGTAGATTCTGAGATTTTTCTTTTTTTAAATATGGCAAACTGTTAAGTAGAGTCGAATAAAAGAATTTGAGGGGTTGGGATTTATTTTACAATTTTTACAAAATAGTGTAAAATAAGTAATTTTTATATAACATAATAACTTATTAAATGTCAGTTGTAGCACCTAGAGCAAGATAAACAGCAGGAGTTCTGCAAATGTTTTCTGATTTGAGCCAAGCATCCTGATGTAATTCAATTATGACCTCACAATGGAAAATATATTTTCTTTTTATAATAGTAATGCTTTATAATGTTATATAATGTATAATGTTTTATACTGTTAGTTTTGCTCAAATTAAATTCACTTACATGTTTTGTAAAGAGCATAGTATTTTAAATACTAACCAGGTGAATCATGATTATAGTTGCACTATTTGCCTGCTTCAATTATTGTAACAAATTAGACTCAGAGAATAAAGGATTTTGTCGCCCTCTTGTGGTAATTTTGCCATAATGTATTCTCCAGGCATTCTACATAGATTGGAATTTCCTCTTTACAGTCTAATAGGCAGAGTGCTATTTTGACTATGGTTTCTGAATTTCCAAAAGCAGCACATATATTTTCTGTCCTCCACAGTACATATACTTTGTGTCCTCCCTTCAGTTTCTACCACAGAAATTTTGTCTTTTCCTCTCTCTTTTAGGAAACATTCTGTTCCTTTCCAATTACCATATCAGAAATTTTTCTGAAAGATACTTTTGGTATTCCAATGTACATAGAAAATAATTACAGCAAATCTCCATCATCATGGGTAAGATTTAAGTAAATGGAAATAATTTAAAATGTACAAGCTGAGCTGTCAGAATTTTTCCCAAGGAAACAGGTCTTGCTAGGTTAATTAACAGTCCAGAAATTTCAGAGACTAACGATATTAGTCTAAATATTTTAAGTATTCAAAAGTAATAAAGTTGTCTTTTCTTTAAAATCGTCTAGGTCATATCCAATTGGGAGCAGCAGGAGATGAAACTGTGAAGTTAGTTGGGGCCAGAATGAAAGAGCTCTTATAAATGATAAATTAAATAGAACATCTACAGCAGTAGAGTGACATGAGCAAATTAGTTTTAGAAAGATAACTTGCTGTAATATGGAGGATGGACTGGGTGACAAGGAGGTAGGGAAATTAGTTACAAGTTGTTTGCAATGACAAGGGCCTGAACTAAGGTGATGGAGAGGAGACAAATTTGAGAAATACTAAAAGTGGAATCATTAGGCATTAAGTACTGTGAGACCAGGGGGTGAGGGTGGGAGGTCTTAAGCTTCAATTACAGTTTTGGTGACTGGGTGGATGTACCATTCCAGAGCTAGGTCATGATATTTTCGGACATATTGCCTCTGAGGTGCCACCTGAAAACAGCAAGTACGTCAACAGGGTTTGCGGATGTAAAGTTCAGGAGAGAAAGGACTATTATCAGTGGCTAGATAGTAAAAGAAATATTGTTGAGAGATCATCCAAGGAGAGGGTGAAGCATGGGAAGAGGTGAAGGCTAAGTGTGGGACTGACAACATTTAAGAATAGTCCTCTTAAGAGAGGACAAAGTTTACAATGTCCTATCATTGTAAAGGCTAAGTGTGGGACTGACACCATTTAAGAATAGTCCTCTTAAGAGAGGTACTTTAGTCCTATCATTGTAAACTTTGTTTTCACACTGGAAGAAACAGATCATTCGGTCTCCTTACATTCTGCAGAGCAGAAAACTGAGGGTCAAAGAGGTTCTCTAACTTTACTTAAAGCTATTTATCTGTGGAAGTGAATGAAAACCCAGGTTTCCAGACTGACCCCAAGTTGTTCCACCCTAATCATTTAAAAGTTCTCTTTCTAGTACTGTGTCCTCTTCCTGCTTCTGACTTGTAAATGTTCAGGATGAGAAATAAAAGGTCTTTCTTCAGTAATTGTTTAATGGTAATAAATGCTTCTGTTGTTATTTTGTATAGATCATCAAAAACTAAAATGTTATTATTTTCAAGGATAAACTTCCAACAATATAGTTCGATAATAAGACCCCAAATTTATAATTCAGCACATACTTCCTTAATAATCTGGGAAACAAGGAAAAGCCTAATTCTATAATTAGGAAAAGCAAATAGCAATAGTATCAAGCACACAGAGAAAATGTTTACGAAACACTTCAGAGAGGAAAATAGCTACAGCTATCCTCTGCAGTCTGTTTAAAATCCCAGATGGTTGAGAATGGGCTTCACCAATTCTATCATATACCCCAAAACACATTTTCATAATTGCACTTAAGAAAAGCAAAATGCAAGGGAGTTCTTTGCCATACCTGCTTGGTTTGGCCGTTGCCAGCTTGGTGACTTGATGGTGCTGGTGGATCCTAGAGGCTTGAAGGCAGCAGCAGTTGTGAGACCAGCCACCCCTGGTCTGGCAGAGGCTGGGCTTCCTGGCCTCTCAGGCATGCTCCGTGCTGAAGCTACTGATGGAGCCAAATGCTGAGAAGGCTCCTGGGTGTTGCTGGAAAGAAAATAAGAAAACATTTTTGGTGAAGTGGTAGCAATTTGACCCAAGCAATGATCCTTTCTTTTCTAAATCTATTGACTCTCTAAGGAAAACAAAAATAGTAATTAATTAACTGATAGTAAAACAAACAAACAAACAAAAAACTCTAAAACTAGGACTCAGGGACTGCCTCTCTTTAAAACAGAAAAAAAAGAATAGGAAAGGAAAGGAGTCACATTACATTTGTTCAATACTTTGGAAATTCTCTTTAGAGATCTACCATGAGAAATGAGGCTACTGAAAAACTTATACAGCCAATCCTTTAAAATAAGCTCATTTCCTCTTTCTATTCCTCTCTATTCTCAACACGTTATCATCTAGATTAAAACAATTAATTACTGAAGAATCCCTGATAATTTCTATGAAATGGCACAGATATTTCTCCTTTTCCACATTCTTCTAGTATTTTATGAACTAAGTTTCTCTGACATCTCACCAGTCTCTCTTTTCGCTCACATACCCAAGTACTCTCTCATTCATTCAATAAATATTTAAGCGCCTATGCCAGCATTGTGCTATGCACTGGCCATACAGTGGTAAATAAGAGACAACATCCTCAGTCTAACAGAACTTCCACTGTTCTGTGTTCCTAATAAAGGAAAACGGGAGACAAGACTGCCCTTGTCCTCTTTCAATCAGTTATTTGTTTAACAGGAGGCTTGTCTGTGCTGGTTCCAGTTTGATTCAGAAGATCATATGGCTTTTATTACCTGGTTATTTGTTACTTATTATTATATATTATCATTTCCAAAAAAAATTTAAAGTACCTCGAATTATAAAATAAGCACTTTGGAATAACACACTACTACAGCAATTTCTCTCAATTGAAATATAATAATAATTATTATTATAACAACAACAACAATAATAACACAGCCTACTAACTTTTCAATAGAAACTGAGGTACTGGTTGCTTAAAAAATTCTATGCACAGAAACTCAATTTCTTCAATGTCTGAAAGCAACAGATCGATAAAGATAGGATACTATATTATTAATGACATCAATAAAATAAATACCATTAATTCTACTATTTAGGTTGAGATTATTTCGAGGAAAAGAAACTTCAAATTCAATCATGTCCACCATAATACCAAATGAACAAGAATACCTAATTTCTCCAACAACTCTTGAATCCTGAATAACACCTAACGAAGTAGGCCTGGGGCTGCCTAGCCTTACGATGGCCTACTTGTAAGTTGGCCTCGGATGGCATTTGGGAACTTGGCTAGTAAACAGCTCCCTACAGTCACATAAAACTTTCTCTAAAAAGACAGGAGTGGCTCACTGTGCCTAAACTATATAAACAATGTTGTTTATGCCGAAGAACTTCTTTCCTTCTGAGAGTCTGGAATTTCGGTATGAATTAGGCACAGCGTGCCTACACATAACAAGCCCCAGTAAAAACCGTGTCTTAGGTGGTTTCTAATGAGTTCTCTGGTAGAGAACACTCTGCATGTTTTGTCATAACTCACTGCTGTAGGAATGAAGCACATCCTGTGTGACTTCACTGGGAGAGGGCTTTTGGAAACTCGAGTCTCATTTTTTCCAGACTTGGTCCCATGTACCTTTTCCTCTTGATTTTGCTTTGTATTCTTTCACTGTAATAAATCTTAGTCATGAGTACAACTATATACTGAGTTCTGTAAGTCCTCTAGTGAATCATCAAACCTGGGGTAGTCTTGAGGCACCTCTGATGCTAAACAGTTTTGAAAAATCATACTAGAGCTATTTTAACTTTCTTGAAACATTTTTCCCTATTGTTATTCTTTCAAATTCAAGTGTAATAGAGCTACTACCTTCTTTTATCATCTCTAATCAGTTTAGTGAAAAACATTCTATATAACGAAAAATTTAAGCACTTTAATAATTTTTATAACAACTTAAAAGTGAAAGACTGCTTGCTTACTTAATGGCAATGCTGGACACGGTTATCGATAAACATGAGGATAAATAATATTAATGGAAACAGTGTAGGCATTATAGCATAGTGGTTATGAGCACCTTATAAAAGCTTTGTGATGGACAAATTATTTTATTTCTCTAAGCCTCAATTTTAAATGGGAATAATACTTTGCTCATAAAAGTTTCAAGAGGCTTAAGTACAATAATTATGTACAAAGTGCTTAGCGTACTCTAAGACACAATATGAACTTGACGTGTGAAAAGAATAATTAATGTATTTAAATAATAAGATCTATTTTCAATATTTTTACACATTTCAAATAAATGATTTTTTAAAATAATACATAAGTATGTCATTTTAATTCTAGGGTTAATTACTAATGTGGATTAAAAAAATAATTAATAATCATACAGTCACAATTCTGAGAAAATTTATGACCAAGCAATATTAAATGTTACAGATGAAACAAAAGCATAATCTGGAAATAACAAAACCTAAATTATCATTTAATGCTTAATGACCTAAAAGAACTGAAATTTAATTCTAGGAGAGTTGCCAGACAGAGAAAGTGACCAGGATGATAAGAAATCAATACCAAGCCTAATGAAATTTGGTTGAGGGAACTGTTAATATTGGCCCAGGATATTAAAAAAACTCATGAGAAGCATAATAGCACTCCTCAAATATGTGACAGTGAATTCACTCAACACGGCTACATTCTGTTTGCCTAAAGTTGAGTCAAATCTACAGTGAGATAGATTTGATTCAATAAAATATGGAAGTACCTCCTAATACAGAAAATCATCCAAAGGCAAAAATTTGTTCCCTAACAACATCTTTCATGAGAGGCCTGTCCAGCAGAGGATGAAAGTGCTGTGGAATGAATTTAACCAGTTAGAGGTTTGGAGGGCTAAGTCACACTTCAGCATGACATTCAGAGCCTCCTAAGATATAGCTATAGCCTACCTGTCCAATTGTATCTCCTACTTCTTTGCTATACAGACTATATTCTGGCCATGCCTCCTCCCTGTCCACAGTTCTCCATTTTTTCCAGGCTCTATATAGAAGGCTCTCCCCCCATCCCCACTCTCCTTCTGCACTGATCCAAATCCTATTCATAATTAACAACAGTATCACTAACAATAATATCCATCATGCACTGTGTATCATGCTAAGCAATAAATGCATTTTATTTAATCACTCAAATCTTCTAGAAGTATAGAAATTTCTTCCTTCAATTCATGGCACATATTAACTGCATGGCATATAGTTACATTCTGATTTGTAATAGCCAGGCTTTTTTTTTTTTTTTTAATTAAAGTAATTTCTTTATGTATCTTGTTTCCTTCATTACATTATAAACTATCTAAGATTTGGGCCTTTACTATGATGTTGGGAATATTACTTAAATTTAGCAAGTTTCCTCATTTGTAAAATGAGATAAAAATATTATCTTTATTCCAAGGTTACTGTAATGATTAAATAAAATACAATAAGGTAATACATGTAATACAAGTAAAGTACTTATCACAGTGCTGAGCGCAGAGTATATGCTCAAGAAATGATATATTTTGTAATAAATATCTAGTTCAAATATCTAGCGATAAGTACATTTACTAAATAAACACCCTTCATCTGTACTAATAATTTTAGTTCTAAATGTAATCTATGGATAGTTTTGGTTCAGAATTTTGAGATGTGACACAATCTTGTCTCCTCAACTCAATTTAAAATGACACATATATTTACTTAATATTCCCATGGAATAAGAATCTCATAAGCCAAAAAATGTTTTCATTTTTTTATTGTATCTTTTGTATATAGTCTGCATATATTTTCTCCCAAAGACCTAAGATGTTAGAATCTTAAATAGTACTCTTTAGATACAAAGGATCTGCAGTAGAGTATAACGAATTTATAAAAATCCCAAGTTATAAGCAAGAAAATTATTTCATTTGTTTGAATTCAGGATCGATCAGCAAAGTTCAATATTCTCTGGGGAAACAGATTTCTATTTACTTAAAATATTTAATGTAGTAATGAAAGAATCTTAGGGTTTATCTAGACAATCATATATCTGAATACACGATGCCTAGGTCTCTAAAAATATTCCCCTTTTCCCCTTAATTTTTAACTATTAGCTACCATTTAAAGAAAATACATATTAGGTATCATATACTAAATATTACAGAATTAATAAAGTCATTGGCCATATTATTTTATATTTGAAAATAAGATATTATTAATAATCATTAACAGCAAAATATTTTAAATTAATAACTAATTTATTAATATAGTATGGCATAATTACTTAGATTGGTATCTTATTTCTGAAATCATGATTCAAATATATTTTTTCTACATTCAAATTGTTAAAGGTATACCTAAATTTTAAACAAAATTAAAATGCTTTCAAAAGCTTCTAATGAGGAAAACAGAAAAAAATCCATAAATACCCTTGGCTAATAACTCGGAAGCTAAAAATCAAATATGGTTATTTTAACTAGCCTAGCAAATAAACAAGCACTGAAATGAAATGTTAGATTAATATGAATTCCATCTAGAGTATACCAAAGTTTTTGTTTCATATTTCAAAAACTGAAAATGGAGAAAAATACACTGATAGAACAAAGATTTCTTTTCAAAACTGAGCTAATAAAGAAAGAAAAGGAAGAAAAATTTACTTTCAGTGTCAGCTACGTGATTTATCTTGAGTTTACATTCCTTTCTCATGTTTGTTTAACTATTACAACAAATAAATTTCAGCTGCAGATTGAGAACTGTTGGAAATTTTAAGTCTATTTTCAAAGGAAAAATTCTGTTTCAAGAATACTCTTAAGGTAACTTTTATTCTAATTACATGTTTAAATTTTTTAAAAAGCCAACTAACTGCATATCACAGGTTTAATTATCAATATTTAAATTAAACAGTTTTTACACAAAGTCTTACAGAAATTGATACACTAATACACAGACTCTTAAGTAGTGGGAAAGGAATATTTCTGAAAGGGTCATAATTATAAGCAGCTTTCTATTTTAACAGATTTTCTGTCAGGACTCTATAAAGAACCTAGACATATAGAGGAATCATGAGTCTCCTTCCTTCCAGAATTCTGTGTTTACAAAAAAGTTTTTCGTATTTTCCTAAGCAAAATTCTTTAACTTAGACTTTTTGTACCAAAATTAAAAATGCTAAATATACTATAATGGAAAGAAACAAGTTTGGTATTATACTATACTATAATTTTAAAGGTTACTGTCATACCAAAGCAAACATCAGGGATAAAATATCTTTGACACTAACCCAACCACTCTTTTTGGTACCCAGCTCACTGAGTTAGCAAGGTCTCTTCAGGAAACCATGGTCCTGGTTTCCAGAACACCAACTGGTTTATCTTGTCAACAACCATTTCCCTTTCCCAAACAGCAAAATATACTTAGTTTGTGCCAACTGCTCTTAATAAAAAGTAGTGATAATAACTATTAACACCTGCTCTAGAAGTGGGTTCATGCAGTGGGTTCAGTGAGTCTCTAACTGCAAGCACACTTTTTTTTTTTTAATAAGTTTATTTAAACAATATGCTTAACGTAAGGGAAAACTATCTAGGATTCATTTCTTTTAGAGTAGTTTATCTCTTCTTAAGACAGACTGCCCTACATGTAACAACTATATACAAACAAAGTTATAAAGTTGTCCCTGGTTTTACAATGATAAATGAAAAACATTAAAATTCTCTAATTAAATAAGGTATGCAAGAATTTTTATGATGGTTTGTTTTGTTGTTTTTTTTTAAACAATGAGAGCTAAATAACTTACTGGAATAGAAAGATAAGAGCTGAGCCGCTAATGAAAAAAGGGGTATTTTTGCAGAATCAGTATTTTTCCCCACCCCATTTCCATTTGTTGTTAATCAAAACATACCACTGGCCATGATGGACCTCGAGATAATCATGCTAAGCGAAATAAGCCAGACAGAAGAAGCTGAAAACCACATGATATCACTTATATGTGGGATATAAACCTAAAAGCAACAAACAAACAGAGACTCATGGACAAGGATAATAGACTAGCAGTTACCAAAGGGTAGGGGTCAGCGGGGAGTGGGGAGGTAGGTGGGGTGGGGTACAAGGGGTCAAATATGTGGTCACAGAAAGAAATCTAACTATGGGAGGGGAACACAAAATTCTATATTATATGCCTTATTGTTAAATGTACTCCTGAAATTTACTGGATTTTGTTAACCAATATCACCAAAAAAATAATGAAAAATAAATTTAAAAAAAATTCACTAGGGGCTTTTCTGAGAGATGATGTAGAACATTCCATTAAGTCCTCAAAGAGACCTTTTATTCCAAGCATGGTCAGTAACCTGTCACTGTACAGACTTAGCCGTGACAATTAAAGATTTCTGCTCATTTAACACTCACAATTCCACAAATACAATTTCAGATTTTTTTTTTAGAGCAAAATCTCTCCCTGTCTAAACACCTCCCTTAAAATTTACCCAGAATTATAATTAAGTATATTGAAAACCTCCATAAAAATAGGTAGGATACAAACACGTGATCAATAAATAACCTACATCATATCAGGCTTTTACTAATTATAGTCACAGTGTACACTTTGCCATTAATTTTATGTTCTGTCAGAAATCGTTTTATACAGTTATTTAATTAAGATTATACCCTTAGTCTTCACACCTGTCAGAATGGCCATCATCAATAAATCAAAACACAACGCGTGCTGGTGAGGATGTAGAGAGAGGGAACCCTCGAGCACTGCTGGTGGGACTGGAAATGGTACAACCATTATGGAAAACAGTATGGAGGTTCCTCAAAAAATTAAAAATAGAACTACTTTATGACCCAGCAATTAAACTTCTGGGTATTTATACAAAGAAAACCAAAACACTAATTTGAAAAGATACGTGCACCCCTATGTTCACTGTAGTACTATTTACAATAGCCAAGATATGAAAGCAATCTAAATGTCCATCGATAGATGACTGGATAAAGAAGTTATGGTGTGTGTATGTATATATGTATATATACATACACACAATGGACTACTATTCAGCCATAAAATAAATGAAATCTTACCATCTGCAATGACATGGATGGACCTAGAAGGTCTTATGCTAAGTGAAATAAGTCAGATAAAGACAAAGAGCATATTTCACTTATATGTGGATTCTAAAGAACAAAATAAACAAACAAAATGAAAACAGACTCAGACACAGAGAATAAACTAGTGCTTTCTAGATGGGAGGGAGGTTGGGGGGCTAGATGAAAAAGGTGAAGGGATTAAGTAGTACAAGTTGGTAGTTACAAAATAGTTACGGGGATGTGAAGTACAGCATAGGGAATGTAGTGCCACGTGGGTACTAGACTAATCAGGAGGATCACTTCGTAAATTATATAAATATCTAACCACTATGCTATACCACTGAAACTAATATGAAAAAATATTGTCGACTCCAATTGAAAACTAAAAAAATTAAAATAAAATAAGATTATGCCTTTAGTAATAAACATTTGGAATATTTTTAATATGCTTAATAATTTTGGGCATAATTATAAAGTTTAGGAGAAAAATTAATTTTCATGTTTCATGTTTCCTAGATGTGGCCCAAGTAAAACCTTCATATTTGAGAACTCTAAGATAGTAGCCAAACAAAACCAATTATTTTATTACTCTTTTTCATTCTTTCAAAAGGTATAAAGGTATGTCTTACTAAACATTTGACTATTCTAGTATAGCAACATCCATGCAATATAAGATAGGGTGCTACTGTAATTTGAATACTTGCACAATTACTCATAATTTCATACCAAACATCAAGTGTGCTAATAAAAGATGTCACAAAGGGTTAAAAGGCAAGTTAATAACCATATAAAACAACATGCTTGTGCATTAGCATTGCATTGAAATTACAGTTAATTTAATATTATAAATTTAAAACACGATCAGCTGTAGGATTTTCTCACCTGGCCTGTTAATATGGTGTTTAAGTGTTACAGAAAGCAGTTATCTTTACAGCAAACCACCACTTGTGTCATCTGCTCCCACTGTACCTTGTTTTCTTAACATGGATAGAGCCAGTTGATTTCCTCGAGGACTGGAGATATGAAAAAGCTAAAGGCTTGGAAACAGGGCTGATGCAAAGTGCATCCAGGAGTGAGTGATATTTTTCAGGACTGGAGAGCCTGGTGAGCATTTAGAAAGAGTTTTAAGTTGAAAAATCATACTACCAATAGCAGAAAGTAGTTTTTACAGTCTGTGATTTGAAACCTTTTCAGAGAGACATAGTGATAAAGACAGACAAGCAGAAAGACAGTAGAACTAGCACTAGAAAGAGGATGAAAAGAAGAGCTAAGAGTCCATTATATTATTTTACTCGTTAATATAGAATTGATTAAATTTTCACCAAAACTGGTCAATGTAATCTTTCAGAAAGCATTTAAAGCTATAAAAGACTACTAGAAATAAGGTATAAACAAAACACCACAAAAATAAAATAAGGTATAAACAAAACGCCACAAAAATTGGGAGGAAGGGGTGTCGCAAAGAATAATTAGGTTTTAGATCATCCTCAAATATAATCAATTTGTGGGAGAAGATAAAACCAACAGACATTTAAAATACCAATACATCCTTGATTTTGTTCCAGATATAAAAACCAAACATTATAAAGCTCCAAAAATCAACAGGCACACAACACGCAATAATCCATGGAACTGAGAAGTATCATATATAAGTGGCAATCATAGAAAGAGATAAAAGCATGATTTAAAGCAAAATCAGTAATAAACATTATGGGATGTAGCTATAATCTAGACAAAATGTCCACAATATGATTAAGATCTCATAACAGAGCTGTGGCTGTTTCGAATGAATACGTTTTCTTTGAGGTGACTTTAAGATGGTGAAGCTCTGGGATCACATCAGACACACACTGTACATGTAGTTCTACCTGGTTTTTGCGGCAATAACGGCAGACACAGTAGCAGCTGCACTGCTCAGAAGTGCAGCACTATATCTAGCAGGAGAAGAGGTAGAAAAGTTTCGAAAACCTTCCAAAGAACTTGTCACCACATTTCTTGTGGAGCTGCTAATTAATAGGTTTTTAAGAAAAAGAGAAGAGAGGAACAAAAAGGAAAATGAGAAGAGGTAGCATAATAAAGATAAGGCAGTAACCATCCTGTATTAATATTTAAACATACAAATGTAATGTGTCAGAAATATAATAGAAGTTGAGGTTGTTTACTATTGCTATGATTTTTCTCAGAAATTAAAATTTGACATATGATCCTCTATAATAACTGACTTTTGAGATACAAACACTTTTGAATGTATTTAAGTTCACTGTCTCTAATTCTATTTAAAATCAAATCACTATCATATAACAACACACATTTGAAAATTGATTTGTCAACAACTAAGTAGAAAATAAACCTAAATATGAAGTTTGAATTTCTATAAGCAGAGAAGGAAGGAAAGTTATGTCGAGTTTTCCAAAATGTCTCTATATTAAGCATTTTACTTTAGAGATGATAAATTCCCAGAGCCTGACATTTTAATGTTTTCAAGAAAAGCAGGTACAATTGGCTGCCTATTCAGAAGCAGCAATACATATTACTAAGAAGAAGAAATAACATTTAAGATATTGAGAGTAAAGCTATTTGGGAAAGGCAAATGCCTTTGCAAAATAAAAAGCAGTTACAGTGAGTGTGATGGAAACATCACCTTCCCTGCAGATGTTCTATATTTCTATTTTCAATTAGCTCTATAAAGATTCAAAAATGCTGGTAAGAAATTTTATATTCAGAACTCTCATTACTTAAAATAATAATTATTTTTCTTTGGTCTTTTAGAAAAGATCAAACACCTGGATAGCAATCAACATTTCATCATTAGGACTGTAATGATTAACAAATTAGTTATCAAATTGGAATTGAGAATTTCTTTTTTATTAAGTAAAAAGAAAGTCTAAAATGCATAGTGTGAAATTTGTTGTCTCTCTTCTTCATTTATGAGTACAAGTTATTAATGAACATCCACACTATACCATGATCATTGTTTTTCAAAGTATGCGAAAGTGGTCACTTCGAACATAACGTAATTATGTGCCAAACTCATCCAAGGTTAATGAGTACGCAGACATCTAAGGCTGTGAGGGCTGACATAAGTCTTTTCTCCCTGTCAGAAGAATTTGATAATCCATTATTCCCAGTTCTACTAGTTATAACTTTACAAATAAGTAGAAGGCAAATTAAGAAATGGTGGCAAGCCACTTTTTAAAACAAATTATACAGAATTGTTTAACTTAAAGTATAATTTTTTTGCAAGTTTATAATTTAATTGAACTGTATGACTAGGATATGTTTTACCAGGATATGTTTTAACAACTGTTGTGAATGGCTTAAAAAGAAAAAAAAAAAATGAGGCTGGAAAGAAAAAAGAAAGATGCTATTAGTGGCAGAGCAGGGTAATATGAATGTCAGGCAAAGTGGAAGAATAAAGTTACCAAGTGATTCAACTCCGAGTTTCTCAATTACGCTGAACGCTTGAGGCAATGGCTACTATTTGGGGGAAGTAATGTCAAATAAGAACTAGGAACTTGTCTATAAAAAAATCAGCTAAAAAATAAATCAGCTAAATTATCCTTTTCCTTTAAGAAGAAAAAGAAATGGTAGTGAATTTCTTTTATCATATTGTATCACAAATAATAACATAAAAGGACTTAGTATCACCAGAGTCCAGCAAAATCTTATAAGAATGAACTCGAATCCCTTTAGAATATGTCTGAGTACCTGGAACATATGATCTCTGTCGCTCCTTTTTAAGAGTTGAATGCTTTAGTACACTTATGACAAACTCAAGAGAGCTGACTTTCCAAATCACAGTGAATAAATGAAAGACACAGATTTCCTGACTCTACATTAGAACTTAGAATCTAAACAAAAAATGAAAAATATAAAAAGCAGTGTAAAGCGGTGTTCCAAAGCTGAGTGCCAAGCTTTCTTGTCTACATATTAATGATGTCAGTTCTGTAATCTATGATCACTTTCTTCTTTTTAGTCAAACAGTTTTAGTATTTAATTTCACCACGAGCATTAAAATTTAGACATACCAAGAAGAAAAACTCTACCTAGAATACGTAGTTACTTTAGAAAGTGTGGCTACTTGACTACCAATATGTAAAACCTGAGCAGTTGCAGGCGGGTGAGGTCCACTCTTAGGTAGGTCTTCCAGAGAACTGTCAAACCTAAGTTTTCAGAAGTAAAATAAACAAGGCAAAGGAAATATTAATAAAAAGTACTGGCTTTATCACCTATACTACCTTTGAAATGTACATCGCTTTCACTTTGGGAGTATTGCTAGTTTTTTTTTTTTCCAGCTTCCTATCTGTACAAGGCAAAAACCAAAACCAACACCCTCACCACAACCAACAACAGGCTGTTTTACATCCAATTGTTTTTTAACATGGCTAATTCCACGTGATAAAAGATTATGCTTACCAGGGAAGAAAGGTGGATGGGAATTCCCATATACTGTATTTTGCATGCTTCAGGGAAACTTAGGCTCCAAGAAATTAAGTTGTCCAATATCATACGCCTAGTCAGGGTGAGATGAAATTTGAACCAGGTCTGTCTGTACCATTTCCATTACATAATGCTTTCCAGCATCTTGTGGGGCGGCTGCCTAAATTATATACTACAAAAAAGCACCTAGGAATTTCTTTTCAAATCAGAATGTTGTGTGTATAGATCTGAAATTATTTGAACGTTGTTTACCTTGATATAAATAAAGTATTTTAGCTATTCATACAACAAAAATGTTTGCCTGCAATTGTGTTCCTTTGTTTATTTTTATTTTGTTTTTCTGATGCCTGTACCATTTTTTCCTTTGAATGCCAAGATCAAATGTTAGAAGAACTACTACCAGGTAAAGAAAAGATGAAAAACTCAGTGTGAGGATTAAAAGAAGAAAGCCACCGAGCATAACACCAAAATAAATAGGAAAAATATAAAATTACCCACTATTAAAAATTAAAAAGACTGTATATAAAAAAGACTAGGTCATATTATACTGACTTTCAAATGTAAAATGTAACACTGAGATAAAGAAATAGGAAAGAAGAGGTTACAGTCCCATTTTTTATTTAGTATTGGTCATACATTTACCAGAATGTTGGGAAAATGTAGACAGCTTAGGAAAAATGTCATGGTAGAACTAAAATATCATTTAAGAGGTAGGAAAGAAAAAGTTACCAGGATAAGAAATATAGTCCTATAACAGGTCAGCAAATCTGACTCTCCAGCCAAATTTAGCCTGATATCTATCTGTCTTTGTATGGCCTAGGAACTAAGAATGGTTTTCATACTCTTAAATGTTTTTTTTTTTTTTAAATGAGAAGAAAAAGAATATTTTGTGACACATGAAAATTATATGAAATTCAAATTTCAGCAACCATAAATAAAGTTGTATGAAACACAGCCAGATTCATTCAGTTACATGTCTATGGCTACTTTCACGCTACAGAGAGTTGAACCGGATCATTACAGAAGAGAATGCATCCTAGAGAATATCGTATCCACACAGCTACCAGAGTAAACTTTTATCAATAGATATCCATGCCTGCCTGTTGCTTAGACCTTCCAACACAGCTCTAAGGACAACTGGGACCCTGTACTACCTATTCTCCAGCCTTATCTTACTAAGCTCTTCCTCTCCCTCTGGCTTGTTCCAGTCCACAAAGTCTCCATTGAAACAGGTCAAGCTTCTTCCCACCTCAAGGTCTCTGCTGCTCAGTCTACTACATTTTGCTTTCTATACCCACTTCCCTATCACACCTTTACTAGGTTAATTCCCTTGTGTCCTTCTGACCTCAACTTAAGTGTCACCTCCTCCAGGAGGCCTCCCTGATTCCCCAAATCATTTTAGGTTGCCCATGTCATGTGCTTCGTATTCATAGCACCCTTTTTCTTCACAGAATTGGTTATGACTGTAATTAGACAATTTGTGTGGTTATCTGTTTAAATCTGGACTCCCTCATTAGATTAGAACCCCCAAGGCCAAGTAACCTGATGTTTACTGGTATAAATGAAGTGTAATAAAGTGCTTACCATAAAGTAAACAACAAATAAGTATTTGTTGAATTAATGCATGAATGAAATTTATTGTTTTTAAATCAGAACTCACTCACAATATACATATATTTCTTGGAACACTTGTGTACCTTCTAGAGACTATACTGTAATTCAGCTTAAACAGATATTACTGCCTAAGAAGAGACAGATCACTGATCTCAAAGAGTGACTAAAATTCCAAAAATATCTTTTAAAATGTCCTTTATAATATACAGAATTATCAGTATTCTTAGAAAAAAAAATAGTTACAAAGAATTATCAATGTCTACATATTAATGTATAATAAGGGCAAGTAAGAAAAGAAAGTTGAAGTTGAATCTGCCAACACCTCTATGCTGATTGGAAAATGAGTGCCACCTGAGATTGGAAACAGTTCATATGAGTCACGAAATAACCTTCAAAAGCCAGATATCCGCATTTCCAAACAAATGAACTTGGGACGTTTCCCATATGTTACACACTTATTACCTATTCCTTTGCTTAGGTAATCTCTAAAAGTACTAGGCTTAAGAAAATCTTAAACTACCTCATTTAATATGGAACAGACATCAATATCTATTCTCGTTCTGTCATTTGCTAATATTTATTCCTCTTAGGGTTGGAAGAAGCTCTGATTAATAGCACCTCTGCAGCAGCCAGACCTTTTGCTTTGTCTGTTACTTAAGTGAGTTTTTATTTCTCACCAGAGAGGTATGAAGCCTTTCTCCTTCCCAGACATGTCTGGAGAACTGGGCTTGCACAAGTCTTTTTGGCCTGCTTTTCTCAGGAAAAATGAACAAAGAGCATTTGTGCATCATCTTTCTTTGCAATTGTGCCTCTCTTTGCACAATCTCTGTACTAAGTCTTTCTATGCAATCATGCAATCTATGCTAACATGAGGAAGCTCAACAGCCATCTGTGCAGGTAAAGGAGGTATGAAGCCGCCATCTTACTAACTTACCATCCTGACCACCCTGCTAGCGACCTCT
>NW_006434897.1:5511664-5521383 GCF_000325575.1 Pteropus alecto | reverse complement strand
TTCCCTTGCATTTTCCATTTCTACCTCTCCACTGCATGCTTTATGTCTCCATTCAAAATTGTATGGTTTCCCTTAAAAACAAGAAGAAAAGTACCATCACCTTCTATTTTCCTTTTCTGCTTAACGGCCAGATCCTGTGAAACAATAACAGCTTCCTCACATAGTCTCCATTCTTCACCCGCCTGTCACTTCAACCACCTCAAGCAGGCCTCAATCCCCAACCTCTAAAAACCATATTCTTGCTGAGGTCACTAACGACTTCTTTGTCGCTAAATTCAACAGATAATTTGCATTCCTCACTTTGTTTTTATTGTGGTAAAAATACATAACATAAAATTTACCTAAAAATCACCTTAATGATTTTTAAGTGTACAGTTCAGTAGAGCTCAGTATATTCAGTGTTGTGAAACAGATCTCCAGAACTTTTTCATCTTGCATATCTGAAACTCTATGCTCATTAAACAAAAACTCCCCTTTCCCCCACCCCCCAGCCTTGGCCACCACCATTCTATTTTGTTTCTATGAGTCTGACTGCTTCAGATACCTCATATAGGTGGAATCATATAGTGTTATATTTTTGTACCCTTATGTTTTTACTTAGTCTCTGTATATAACCCAACTGACCACTCTTCTCCTGTCTTCTGTGTCTCAGTTGTATATATTTGTTTTTGGTACAATTTCTTTGGCTATTCCTGGTTGCAGTAATAAAATTTCAAAATGTTAATTTGGCTCATTCATATTTGTGTGGAATGATATGCAAACCTAATAAACACAAATTCTTCACCAAGGTTAATGTTTAAAATATCTGGGAAAAAAATTTTCTTTTGCAGCAAGAAAACGTCTCCAACTAAAAATTTCAATGCCTCCTCACTTTCCATATAAATATAAAATAATCAAATAGAGTGACTTATTACATCCCCACATGGCAAGTTTTCAGTCAGAGGAGAAATTTAGAAACCTTAAAATATGTATTTTATAGAAGATAAAGCAAGAAAACAACAATAAATTGTCCTTGGTATTTTCACTCTTCCACAAAGCAAATATTCAGCCACTAATACTGCTAAGCAGAGAGTGAAATATACCAGGATCATAGTTGCATTCTGTACTTCCAGGGTTCACTGGCATAGCAAAGTTCTTTATTTTGGCCAAGGAAACTGCTAATTGTCTGGAAAAATGAGTATCTCCACAGGCTTCCTGACAATAAAGATAGTGACTACGTTCACTTGCAACTATGATCTCCTTTCTGGAAAATTAAATCGACTAAACCTCAGTTGGAAATTTCTGGCACTCTTAATTATAAGCTAAATTTATTCATTGATTTCAATAGCTTTTGTTTCTATAGCAGCAAAAAAATTTTGTTTGACTTTGCTAATTCTACATTTATTATGGACAGCATCTTCAAGAGAATTTAAAAATCAGCAAGTAGGGGGATCCTTGCTTTATACAGAGGAGCAGAGAGGACTGACTGTTGGAGGTTAAAAGATTATGAAGCAAATTATCAAATGTGAAAATACCACCCAAAATGAGATTCTCTTTTTGTGAGAGCAAAGAAAAAAAGAACTGACTCAAAGAAATTATTTTTCTTGGCGCTTTCCACTTTTCTGAAGCAAGGAAAAGAAGGAAATAAAACAGGAAATTTCTGAACTCATTATTCGTGTTGGGGTAAAAGTTTGCTCTTTGTTATATTATCCCATTTTCTTCAATCTTTCAAACTCTGCCTTAATTCTTAGGTACTTCTCTGCTATTGCTTTCCCTAATGATTTTACCATTATTAAATGTCCTGTCTTAATATTAAGTGAACTCTTTAGTTATCTATACTATTCCTTGATCTCTTTTGAGAAAATATAATGTGAGGTCTAAAGATAAGACAGGTAAAGAATGAGCATATGTCTATAAAAATATTGATATAATACGGAGATTTTAAGGTATAATATCAACTTAAAAATTACTTGGAACAATACTCCAATAAAAGCCTGACTCCTTCAGTAACTTGCAAGGTACTTACCACTAACCTTAGCCTCTCTCACTTTGCATCATCAACTTCTTCATTGGATCATTGACTTCGGTGATTTCTAGCAGGTAGGAACAGCTTCTAAGAGGGAACAATCTGCCATTTTGTAATCCTAATGTTATAAAAAGTATTTATATATGATATAGGTACTTTTTTCAGATTCAGAATAAAAGGATGCATTATTCAATAAATAATGTTGAGTAAATCTGTAACCTTTTTGAAAATATAATCTGTCTGAATGCCTACTGTTCAACAGCCAACCACTGCAAGTCCTTGGAGAAGCCACCACAGAATCTCATGCTCCAGTGAATGTCCTGCCAGCATTAGAGAACAAAAGCTGAGGACCACACACTCTCAAGGATAAATATTCTGAATCATATATCCTGAGCTCTTCCATTCAATCACTATTGCATTCACTCATTCATTCAACAACATAATATTATTTGAATTGCCACTTTATGCCAAGCATCCTCACATATTCTATCACACACTTTAACTTCCTGCCCTCGTGGAGTTTACATTCTAGTGCCCACTTTCTTCTAAGAGACCATGAGGACCAACCCCATCATACTTTCCATCCTTGTTTTCCTGCCACAACCAGAAGTGCAAACCCCTTGGGTCATCCATCATCTCCTGGACTCTTACTTCCTTACTGCTCTATGTATCCCCTAATCTGATCAATTTACCATCCTTCTCAGCCTTCACAAACCCTCTATCATTCTACTATACCCTCTTATCATTCTACACCATTCTTGCAGTCCTTTCAAACAGAGGTTCCTTTTCTTTCACACCCCATATGTTTATAAAACTAGAGATGATGCAAATTCCTCATTACTGTTTCTAACATTATCAGTCACCTTTGATCTTCCAAAATCCCAAGTCCATTGAGGCTCATGTCATCGGACTATCCCACTCACTATCTATACCCATGCATTGTCTTGCCTCTACCTCACTATTTGCTTTAGCCCCTGGCTCACTGCCTTCATCTTTACTCCATTCCAACAATCTATCTTGATGACTTCAATTCTATGTTGAATCGCTGAATAACCTGACTGCTCAATTTGACTTCTTCTCTTCAAAGATAATCCCTAAGATTAAGTCTTAGGCTTGGAATACCTTAGTCATGCACTCTAGAACTCAAAACCTTTACTTTTTTATCAACAAGTATAACACATCTAAAAATCTGGATTTTACTAACCTTCTTTGATTTTAACTCGTTCCTCTACCTCTTGATTTTATTAGTTTTACTATACTATCTTTACTCTTACCTATTTCATTGACTTTTACCGACTAAATCCTTACCAAATTCAGAGACTCAGCAATGTTCCATTATCTATTCCCCACTCCCCCATCACAAGTATTTCCTCATTCCTGTTAGTTTTTCCTCTAAAATACAAACCCATCCAATTTTCTACATCTCCTTTAGTATCTCCATGGACTAAGCTATTGTTCTTTTGCCTGAACTGACAGAATACAGATAACTACTCTCCTATTTTCATTATTTCTCCCTTATAATCAATTGTCCATATACTATTTAAAGTGATCTTTTCAACACTACATCAGCTGTTACTCCCATGATTAAAATTCTGTATTTCATTTCTTTTTAGGAAAACAATCTGAATTCTTGAATATAACCTACAAAGCAATACATAGTCAACATGAGCAAAAGCCACCACTAATCTTTAAGGCCTGAATTAGGGAAAATGTCTGGGGAAGAAGGCATAGCTACAAATTTAGGTCAAGATACCAGCGTATGTTATTAGATACAATCAATTACTGATATAATTGCCTGTGACCCAAAGACAGCTTAATTGTCCCATGATTTTTCAGTTGATTTTCTTGAGATTACCTATGTAATTATCAGAAATTAATGCCAAGGATTAAACATAATATATGCCAGGTGAGATTTTACTAGTGCAAAATAAAACTACTGCTTGCCTTATAATTTTAGGAGCCACGTGACATGACTAACACAATGGATACTGGATTAATTTTCTTCTAAAATCCTTAATTTTTTTATATTTGTTTTTGTTAACTTTATCTCACCCAACCAAATATGTCCCACAAGAGTAAAATGATTTGATCCAAACAGCACATAACCATATTAAATTTGTCTTTATTTCTTCTTTTTTTTGACTAAATTTGGTCCATTTTCCTAGACTTCCAATATACTTCTGAAGAATGATCTAGTTATGGAACATGTTTGCTATTTCTCCCTGCTTTATGATATCTACAAATCTAGGCAGCAAGCTGTAGAGGTCCTCATCCAAGTCGCTGATTGATACTTTAAAAAATATCCTGTGGTTTTAAACTCCTTCAACCTGTTATAAATCTAAAAACTTGATAGTTATGAGCCTAATTTCATTTTTAAATTTGATGGGATCTTAAAAGTCTTATTTTGATGACTTATTAAAATTAACATTTCCCCCAATCTATTCAAAATGTGTTAAGTTGGGTGTGACTTGTTTCTTAAGAACTAAATTATAGGTCTTGGCAATTCTGCCCTCTTTTTCTTAATGGTCTCCAGTCATGCTTTTAAGAATGCTTTCTAGACTTTTTTCCAGATGACCTTAAGTTCAAACTAGTTTATAATTTAGAAGTTAACCTTTCCCTTTTTTGAAAATCAGTACTGTATTTATCTGTTCCCAGTCTTCTATTTCCTTCCCAGTCTCCAGGATTTTTTTTTTCTTTTTAACGCACATAGTGTTACTTAGCAAATCTCATCTGTAAGTTCTCTAAATACTTGGGACTATAAATCATTGAGAAAAAGAGATTACAGAGAGCTCATTTTAGAATCACTTTCTCCCTGGGGCTTCAATTCCCTCCAAAATGTAAATATACCAAAACCTTTTTAGTATTTACCTCTGGGTTTGGGTGATTTTTGTTTGTTTATTTATATCTTTCAACAATGAGCATTTATCAATTTCATAACAACCTTTGACACCATCACTTTTTACTTTTTTATCTCTTGAATTAATGTAGTCTGGTTGTTTTATTTTTCACATTTAAATGTTTTTTGCACGTATAGATATATGTGTTCTAACATACATGCAGTACTGCTTTAATATCCCTGCTAATAACACTGCTAAGAGATTTGCTGATTCCAGTGCTAGAATCAAATATCTATTATTAAAATCAGCAAATCTCTTAGCACTGTTATTATTGGTTTGAGTCTACCAAGTTTAAAAATGTTGCTTCTTTTTATTAAAACCTCAAATTCACCTACTATCTAACCAGTGACATAAAACTACCTGAAGCCATTAAAATCTTTAAGAAATTTTCGCAAACATTTTTTTCTTCTTATGAACTGCTGGGATATTGGGGAAAGAATATCTTGTGAAAAGACAAAATAAATGTGTACCACTAACTCAAAAATTACAGGAGTGTCATCCCAGCTTTAACACGGTCTTCTATTCAAAGAAATGAATACAGACTCTTAAAGAGTAATCAATTAGGTACATCTGGAAGATGAACACCTATCATAACATTGGACATAGAAGGAACACTCAACATATACCTATTAATAGACATAAAATAGAGAAATACAAAAGAGAAGACCTGAACAGAATGCTTTTGAGATTAAGGTAATTTGAAAATAGTCCTTTAATTTGACTAACAGGAAAATTAAGATGCCTAAATATCCACATCCATCATGTTTTATAGTATGTAATATATTATTTCAATTTTCTTTTATAAAATCATACCATCATCATAAACACACCTTCACATAACATAAAGGTAGAAAAACATGGGCTTCTGAAACTTTCAAAATGACTGAAATATGTAAAATTGAACAGTGGCAAAAGGTAGAAAATTAAAGCCTTCCATCGTGGTGAAGAATGCTCCTAAGTTTTTAAAGTTGTGATTTCTTTTGAAGTTAAAACAGAAAGTAAACTGTAGGAGGTGTCTTCAATATTGAGTTTTTAGTCAAGAAGTTAAGTTCCTTTTATTTTCTGGTTTAATTCAATAAAATTTGTTGTGTAATTTATCTCTCTAGAGGTGACGTGGAAAGAATTTATCAAAGCAGCATTATAAGGGAAGCATTGCTGGTCTGATAAAACTTCTAAGGAACTTGGTGCAGATTCTGTACTATGAAAGTCAATTTTTGCATCTTACGAAAACAGATCTTTATGAAAAAAAGTATTTACTAATAGTCTTACCAGTTTAAGAAAAGTACACAAGCATTTCCATAACTAAACAGAGAATTAAACAATTTCCACGTGAAAATGCACAGAGTAGGTAGGAACTATGTTTCTTGCTTCAGAAAGTTTTAAGTACTATTCTCACAAGGACCTGAAGTGTAGTGCTTACTTATGTTCAATAGATGGCGGCCTTTACATTAGTCACTAAGCCATCATTTGCATGGGGCAGTACAGTCCACCAGCAGAAAATGACAGAGGTAAATTATAAATATTCCAGATTTCGCAATAGACAAAATTATTGCTTGGTTGCATACCCATTTTTTTTAACTTGTGGTCTTTTTTCCAAGTTCATGAACATACTTTACAGGAATGTGTATGATGGTGTCAGCTAAGAGATTCTGGCTGTTATTGTTTTATTTTTAAGTTTAGACTATGCTGTGGAAGTCTTGGTGTTCTGTGCTTTGGAACAAATCCAATTGTTAATTCTTACCCCATAAAAATATATTAAGAATATAAGACTAAGGAATGGTTCCTGATTTCTTGGCATAGTTCATGAAAGATAGAAGTTTTAGGTAATTTATTCAAATGACATGTCTTAATAAGAATATGCAACCAGAGTCTAGTATATTTGTGAAACACAGCAATGATAAAGACATGGCAGAGGTCAGCAACCGTGTCTTCATTAATTTATTTTCTGTGGATTGTGTATCTGTGAACAAGCTAAAATTTTTAAAAAACTGCTGTAAAAAGGGTACATTTAGAAACATTTATCTAGTTTCTGCTTTCTAAATTTTCAATGACTGTACAAAGGTGAAAGGTTACTATTCAAGAGGTAACTTAAAATCTGGTTCTGATGGCCTTCAGCTAGAATCACGTGGACATTATTTACTGATATGGGACAGCGTATAAGAGTATTTTTCCTCATAACTATTTCAGTTTTGTGTAATGTAACTAGTGACTGGAGTTTGAACTGTTTTCCTACTAAAGGGTAAGGCAGTCATCTTTCCATTGATGAGTATTTTAAATTTGTGAAAATTGAGAATCTCTATAATTCTTAATCATAATACATGAAAAATCAAAACCTAACATTCCTTGGAGAGATAAAAGACTGATAAAAAGTATGTTTTCACAATGACAACTTTATATTTCTTTTTGCTAACTAAAATACTACTTTATACTTATTTATATAGAAAATTTATATGAAAAATTAATTGCTTCTTGGATAAATATTTTACTATGTAATAAAACCTCTGAAAATGGTGAGATCAAGAAAATCACCATTTAACTTAATATAAATTGTGTGGTGCTTGACAAAGAATTTATTTTAAGTATAAATGTTTTTAAAAGAATTATCTTTTAATGAAATTTTCTATGGCCTCCCATATTCTCTATGTTGGTAAGCCACATATTATTACTAGTTTTCTATTATTAGTAGTTACTAATAATAAGGCTGTTGTTTCTTTTCAATCAATATTGTAGAGTACACTCAACTTCAAACATTTTCTTGTAATGGTAAAATTATTTCTGTTGGTTTTTCCCATTAGAGTACTAAGATTCTCATATACCAGTTTCCAAAATTAGTCAGGTGTTGTCTCGTCACAGGAGTCACTGAGCTATTCATGTTGAAACAGACCAAAAACACAAAGGAAAAAACAAATTTTCATTTATTTTTTTTTAAAGTCTTCCATGACTATTAACAAACAGATAATAACAGAAGAAAAGTGTCAACTTTTCTCAGACTGCCCGAAGCACAACAATTCTCCTTTTAAACTTAGGTATTATTCTACTTCACTTCCAGTATAGATATTAGTGCGATGGTATTTTTATGAAAAGTGGACCTTATACTGAATTTATATTCAATGAAAAGTTATATATACCATACTGTAAACAGTTTCCTTATAATTCAACAATCAGGGAATTGGAGAAATATGCAATTATATACAATGAGTAACCACTTATTAGTGCTAGTTAGTGACCAATATGGTGGGATACTAAAACTCTTGTGTTCAAAGAGCTTGTACTCTAATTAGGGATGTATATAGCACATGGAGACAAATACCTGTCATCCAAAGTAGAAAAAGAGTCACCACAACAAAGGTAACAATAATGCTTCTATATGGGTCCAAGTCAGTGATTCTACTTAAAAATAACTTTTTCTTACATGCTAATCTGTCAAATTGAGTAAAAGGTAGCTGGCATATGTTATGGACTAAATTGTGCCCCTCCCCCACGATTCATACCTTGAAGTCCTAATTAACCCCCAATGTGACACTATTTTCAGAGAGGGCCTTGAAGAAGGTTATTACGGTGAAATGAGGTCACACAGTAGGCCCCTAATCCAAGAAGACTGGTGTCCCTATAAGAAGAGACACCAGAGCTCTCTCTTCTCCTGTGCACAGAGGAAAGGCCATGTGAGGAAACAGCAAGAAGGTGGCGTCTGCAAGCCAGACAGAGAGGCAGCACCAGGAACCAACCCAGCATCTTAATCTTGGACTTCTAGCTTCTAGAACTGTGATAAAATACATTTCTGTTGTTTAAGGCACCAAGTCTGTAATATCTTGTTACGGCAGCCTGAACTGAAACAGTGTCTAATTTAAGACGTAGTTTACCAGAGATGAATCCTACAATCCTAACACCCAATTTGAAATTGAACTTGTATTTTTCTATATTTGTATTTTAATATTTATATTTATACATTTCTAATAAATGTCCACTTATATATGGATTTATATGTTCAATGTATAGATCTTATTTTCATAGCTACAGCTGCATCCATGAAGAAATACCATGCCTATTAGAATTTATACTATTATACAAAAACTCTTGTCTTCAAAGAGCTCATACTCTAGTTGGAGATTTAGGACATGCAGACAAATATCCATAACAGAAATTAGAAAAGGAGGTGCCAGAGGGGCAAGAATAATAAAGTATGTTACTTCAGAAGTGAGATGACTTCTACCGTGGGGTGGTGCGCTGTGGCTGAGATGTGTGGCTGGAGTTTTAGGAAGAAGTAAGAAAACCTGGGATAGGGAGCATTTTCACTTGGCGTCATTCTCAGTGCATAACACCTGGCATTTTGGGCAGGGTGACACTTCCATCCATAGAATTATTCAGAGTATCACATTTAGAATCCTTAGTCCTGCAGGAGCACCCTCTGGCCTTGTAATATCTATGTTATCCCCCTATACATTTCCAAAGGCTACTCAGCAGCATCTCTCCCAAGAGACAACCAGACGTAAACTTTTAAGGATGTGAAGAAAACGGCAGAGGTGCTAAATGAAATTTAAGTGACTGATTAAATGACTAATACACTTGATTCTAAAATGTTGCATATAACATACAAAAACATAATATTTTACTAAGTGCTGCTTACCAGTTACAAGTGTTTATCACATTTACTCAGAATTAATCTTAATTTTCCATTTTAAACCTTCTCATTTCATTGATTCAATTATTTTCCCTGAGTAATTTCTAAATGCTTTTATCCAGGCATTACTCCCAGGATGTGTCTGATGCAATCAACAAATAAACATTCTTTCTTTTTGACTTCCATATACTTTTCAGGC
>NW_006434897.1:5458481-5511620 GCF_000325575.1 Pteropus alecto | reverse complement strand
ATCTGGGTTGAAGATTTACAGAGAAGAGACAGATGATAAAGACAGAGTGAATGATGAGAAGATGAAGACAAGAACCACACTGAAGAGAACCTGTGCAACTGAAATCCAAATGGGGACCTGAAAGGTTATGATTCTGTTGAAGATCAGGTTCTCCAGGAAGCAGACCCCAAAACAGAGTTGAGCATGGAGGGTGTTTATTAAAAAGTGCCGTTAAGATCAACACCTGTGGGAGAAAGAAAGGAAGCGCTGGATCTAGAATGGTCCTTCTGATTTGTCCCTATCAGGGCTGAAATGACCAGGCTTTACACCTCCTCTTCCCTTCGATCAGTTCACTGCTTTGGACAGCTCCATGAAGGCTGTGTGGTCTTGCAGCTCGGGTGCTATGTGAAAGCACTGACCCCCAAAGGCTACCTTACTCCCTTACACTCCCAGCAGCAGTGGTATCAAGTCCTCTACTGAAGCATCTGGGCAAGCATCACCATGTTCACCACTGATTCTAACTTCATACTTTAAGGACGTGGAAACTCAGAAGCAGAAAGTAGTCAGTCAGTTAGTTACAAATCTGCATTTAAAACACAGAACTTATCATTCCGTGTTTCTTACTATTCTAGCCACAAAAATAAAATAATTAAATTAAATTAAATTAAATGTTGATGTCTATTTTGGAAATAATAAGCACGGAAATATTTATTTGGTTTAAGGAACTGCTTGAATTGGGTAAAGAAAAGGAATGAGTCCAAACAATTCCAGACAGGTTTATAAAGAGAACTAAACTGTCAAATTCATCACTAAATTATGAATAGAGATCTGCCAAATTTTTATACATGAAAGTTTTGTTTTTGAATAGCTTTACATATGCTTTACAAGGTATTCTGTTGCCCACATATGTGTTACCAATATATACTGTATTAAATGCCACCTTTTTTTCTAGGTCTTCAATGGGTCTCAGTGGGAAAAGCATTAAACTGCTAACTATGCTCAGGGTTGACACAAACCAGGAGAGTATGCGTACTTTATTTAGCTAGTTGATTAACCTGTTTGGTTCTTCATTTCCTAATTTTATTTGAAAGTGATTAGATATGATAATACGACAACTTCCCATTTAAAATGCTGTGGATAGTAACAGAAATATAAGTTCTTTGACTATGTGCGTAAATATTTCTTTTAATATCATGCTTCCTCTCGTATACCACACTTTGGCCACACTGTCCTTTCTGTTCTGTGCTTGCCAGGCTTTTTTCCACCTCAGGGTTTTCATGCTCCTTTTCTCTGTCCTGAACACGGACCCCAAGACATCACATGACAGACCCCTTTTCACCTCTCAAGTGATGGCACTAAGGTGATCTCAGAGGTCCACACAATCTACGTATTCCCTCTCTGCTTAAGCCAAATTTCCTTTAACTTATCTTCTTATCTTGGTAACACAATATCTCAGATCATCTTGTTTATATAGTTATCTGTTATTACCTACAATATATCAGTGCCTGGCATTTAAGTATTCAATCATTCGTGTGAAAGAATGCATGCAGGTGGTGAATGAATATGGTTTATATGATTTTAAATATACATCAGAAACAATAACTGCTCATTTATTTCTCTGGAAAAAAATCAATTCATTCTATATTTCTGAATAAATCTGAATAAAAGGGACTGCTAGTCTCTATCTAAATATCAACACATTTAGTAAACAAGTTATTTTTGATCTGAGTCTTCCTAAAGGACATAATGATGCACAAAACAATATGTTTCTGTCTCCACAGATAATATATTTTTCGAGGTCACAAAACTACTAACTATGTGAGAAACATTTCATCTTCTGACTGGTAAAACATTTTAAGAAAAAAATGTTGAAAATTCTTAAGAGTAAATGTCCAATTTTACATTAAAAACAAGCCTATGATAAAGACAGTTTGTATAGGAGAGACAACAAAAACAACCTATAAATTAAGTCACTAGACTTACAATAATATTTTTGCAAGAAGGTTTTATAATTTTTGGCTAGCTTTTAAGCTAGGAATATAAGATGTCCCAAGAGATTAACTGAGTGCAGGAATTCAACCTCTGACAGGGTCAAATGGAATGTCCTTTGTGATCCTGACTAAACATTTACTCTTATACTCAAATTTGGATCATTCTATTTATCTAAGTCTATGTTTTCAATGCAACATTAAATACTTTTATTTTCAACTAGGCAAGGAATTAAATTTTATTTTCATCTACACCTATTTCAAGTTATAAATTCGATATACATTCTCTTGTCTTTATTAGGGAAATATTCTTTTATTTACCTAAAACTTTCTAATAGTTCTTCTTTCAACTCTGTAGTTATTCTAGAAATTTGGTTCTTGTGGAAAATACCACGTTTACTCTTCCCAAACCATTTATTTTCATGAGAATCTGATTCTATCACCTTTGAAACATCATCTTTTGAGATCAGTGAGGAATTATTAGGTATAGGAAAGCCTGGTCTAGAAAGTAGATTTTCTTATAGAGGCTGGAGGCGGAAATAACTGGGACTGATGTCAGGGTCATAAAATCACAAGCAGTATCTGAAGAAGAATGGATGCAAAACAAGAAAGACATCTTACTATCTTATGAAGTATAGCAGAAATGAGAATAAATAAATCCTGGAATTATATTTTAAATGCATTTGGCATGCCAAATTTTAAATAGTAATCATTCACTAACTGAAATTAATGTTAATTTCTCCAAATTATCAGGCAGTTATCCTAGTCTATAATAACATTAAAATGAAGAAAACTGAAAAATATTAAAATAGAACCTTGAATGCAGGCAATATCCTTCAGTAATCATTTTACACAAAGACTAACTCTATGTTGTGCCATAGTTTAACTTACCTTATCTGTTTCATAAGATATGTTAAATAATGTAAAAATTCAGGGGAGGAAAAACTGAATATGGGCCACTGTCATATTCCACATTCACATTTTAGCAACCTCGCAGAATTAAAAATCCAAATGAAATGTCAAGATAATTATTTATTTTACCCAAGTAATATTGTAAGAAGCCTTGGATAGCATTGTTATTAGCTTCAAGGAAACAAAAAACAAGTACAAAGCTAAGTTAAAGGCAACTTTATTACAATACTTTTCCAAACTTCAAAATGCATTCATTATTGCATTCAGATCTAATATATAATACATTATATTACAAGACAGAAAGCATTTCTGGTCAGGAATTTAGCTTGCTTATATTGCCCCAAACAGAGCTTTCTAGGAATAGCAGCAACACACAATAGTTTATATCACTAAGTAAAATATTTCTATGATGTCACATAAAGAATCATTCATATTGTGATTTATTTTATGATCATTTCCTCTGATTTAGAATAAAGCAAGGCCATCTTTTCTATATCTTACTAGTTAAAGCTTAGAGATATTTCCTTTGGTAGAAAATAGAATGGTTTTTAAAAAATTAACCAAACCAAAAGAACATTGTATTTCCCCACTGCAAACAGGGGCAGAATTCTCTTCTTTCCCTTTTTTAGGAGCCAAATCTGGGCTTTCATCTCTTCATATAACCATCTTGAATAGTACCTTCTTTAAAAGATACCCAAATCTATAATGAACTCTGTTCTAATAAAGTCTTCTTGTTTTAGCTTGCCTCCTCATATTTGCTTATTTAGAATAATTTGCAACCCACTTTTAACATTATAATGAACTTAAGTCACCTTGAGAAATGCAGTAACATAAAGGACGTATTTTTCAAATTAGACAAGAACAATATTTGCTCATCTACCTCTGCTTCAAACGACCAACCCAATTCAACTTATGAAAAGAATTCCTTTTCTAAGGTTACTACCCTAAAAAACAATGGAAACAGATATAAATCCACTGAATAGATCTAGTCCCTTGATACACTCTCTTGGTTTAACATTTGTGAGCTACCGACTAGCACAAAATGTGTTCATCCTCCTCGTTTTCACAACAGCAGGAAATGGTTAGAAAAGTATAGAAAAGGTTCTATTTTTCATAAGGCAAACTTAATACAGCTTTTGCTATGAAGTCGGAAAAAAAGAAAAAGTGAATGAAAAGGTATGTGCTGGCTGCTTGAGGGAGCAAGGCTCATAAATCACTGTACATTAAGAGCACGTGCTGAAACTTCATGGTGCCAGTCACGTAATTTTGTGTATTTGGGACTAAAGACGTGAAGGGGTATCTTTTCCCTGTGGAAATAAAAAAAGAAAAAAGAAAAAGAAAAGAAAAAAGAAAAGTGATAGAAGAGTCATAAGAAAGAGAAAGTTGCTATACTTTGTTCATCATGCAGATAACATGCCTATTAAAGCTTAATTTCACATAGCTGTTTCGTCTAATAGCAAAAGATATGAAGGACAGAACATTTTTAGAAATGCAGAAATTAATCTACAGAGCCTTTTTGGAAACATCAATTTTTATGCCCAAAATAAAGTGACTGCAAGACACATGAACTCATTCACAGAGATCTATAGTGTTAGCAAAGCACCCCCAAATATACCCCTCTGCCCACTTATGTCAATACTAAAGAAAATAAGCCTTAGACATAAAATCCAGACAATATCTACTAATTTTAAAATCTGTAAGTTGTACATTTAAATCCCACAAAAGGCACCAAGTTAAATGCTTAGCATCTAGTTGCAAAGACGAAATGCCATACCATTATACTTGAAAAAGTAAAAAACAAATTGAGACCATTCATGAAAAGCATTCAATTTACAAAAAAAAAAAAAAAAGACAACTTACTTTGCCTTCTTTGTATTATCAGTTTCAGATTCTTTCACTGAAATATAATAAGCAGATCCAGTATTAGTTTGCTTTTTTAAACTTTAAAATCACTTAAGCAGTTACATGTACCAATCAATACCAAATAGTCAAGCTGCATAGAACCACTAAAAAAAATTCCCTATCATCCTGTCATTGGTTGTGTACTACAAGCAGCACTAGCACTGCTACTACTGCTTCTGTACTTCTTATTGTAACTCTCCTGGGCTGGTTTCTTATTTACAACACCTGTATTATGCATGGCATAATTTAAAGGCAAACTGTCTCAAGAAAATTATTGTTTCCAAATAATTGTCTCTCTCTCTAAATGCTACTCTCCATGTAAAGAACATTCATCTACTAGAATCCTTGGGTATTCACTTACGATGTTCAGTCCCAGTGATCTGGGCCAGGATTCGAAAAGAGCGAGACTGCGTTGTGCCCGTCCTCGGACGCCAGTCTTCTGTATCCTCAATCAGTCTCTTCTTGCTGGCATCGCTGTGGGTGGGTATGTGATAAAACTCCGTGTTACGGTCCACAATGTGTTTTCTCGGTGGGCTAGGATTAGGAAGGAAAAAAAGAATTAAGCCGTTTTTAATAATATTAAGGGCAAATGTTCCCTGCCAAAGTATTTACGATGTATACATTTAATACTCAGCGTTTTTATGTATTTTGCTTTCAGAAGTATACACAGTCTCATTTTTTTAAAAAAGAGCATTCTTCTAAAATAGAGTAGACTTTTTTTATTAGAAAAAAGGTATGTATATGCTAATATAAAATATTAGTATAAGTATTCAACAAAAAGATTACCGTTTAGGTGGGATTTTCCTTTTAAGTGACAGAAGAAGGCATCAGAAGAGAGATTTCCAACATGATGAAAAGGAAAAGAAAAGATTAAGAAAAGAAGGGAAATGAGAAATTAAAAAGTTTGTAGAAGTTAAAACAATTTGAAGTTACATACTTGAATTGTTCATCTAATGCCTAACAAAACACAGATATGGACTACATTCATAACCACTGTTAAACATCGATAAGCTGCTAAAATGTACTGGCTTTCACAAAGTCACACTGTTCTGAGGATTACATGAAATAATATATGGGAAAGGATTTGTAAACTACAGAGTTCAAGAGCTTTGAGTTTGCTAAGAACATTCATTTTTCTCTTAATAAAGCATAAATATTGGGGAATTCACAAGTACATTATTTTAACACTTTAACCTGAGATCTAGTAAGTATAATAAATACTCCTTCTGTCTCTCCTCCCTCTCCCCCCAAATAGGATAAATGAAAACTTTTGGAGACTATGAGTTCAATTGCAGAAGAGGAAAAGGAACCTGAGTCTGGACTAGCAGACTACTGGCACAAGATCCAAGTAGAGCAAGTGTCCAAGAGCATCAGATGTGGGTGGCAACACCTGCTCGGTATAACTTACTGCTAGAAACTCACGGTGCTATCAGAATCCCACATGACTGCTGCCATTTTAATAGTTACACTATCAAAACTGCCTCACTACACTAGGAGAGTTTTTGCCCAGTAAAGGACATGATAGAATTAACATTAACAATGGCTTTAGTGTCAGACAGATAACAGCCTCAGGCACTACATCTACCACTCAGTGTATGTTTTATGCAAGTCATTTGATTTCTCCAAGTCTAGATTCTTCCTAAGAAATGGGGATTGCACCTACTTTAAGTTGTTTTGAAGAATAAGGTAGACAATGTATGTAAAGTGTTTTCTACAGTACCTAATGCAGAGTAATGATTTCATAATGCTTTCTTTTATGATTACTAGAAAAGTTATTTGCCATGTATGTTCTAAAACTGGGTCATCTGCATAAATAATGAAAAGAATCAATAGTATATACATAATTCATAATCCTTATTATAATTTATAGTAAAATTTTAATATTCCAGAAATGAAATAGCTAAGATCTTTTACTAATATTGAACGAAACCTAATCCTTTTTAAAATAGATACTTTTTTTAAAAAATTAGAAAAGAACAGATTACTTCATAAGCACACTGTCTTTGGCCGATATAAATTCCTAAACAGACAATACTTTATCTTATGCAATTACCTGGAAAACTTTATTTTGCTACTAAATTTATTGTTTTAAATTTCTCTATAATTATTGAGCGTAGTTTACTCTCAAATAGTGCGAATGTCAAGTATAAGACTATTTTATCATCTATAAAAGTTTCGGTCTATAAAAACACAAAACAGTAGTATCTAATTAAGACACTAAGAATAATAAAATGACACCACTTAATATTTTTTAGCTACAACACACTTTCAAAAAGTATATTACACCTTGGACTCTGTGACATTAACCACAGCAAAGGTCCTGTGTTAAGTGACATGAAGTTTCTGAACATTTACTTTGTGTTTTCTGGATTTGAAACTCTAGACTCTGATGACTATGATTAAAGAATAGAATAATCTCCATGATTTTATCTTTTTAAAAGTATTTGGGAAGAATATAATCTTAACTATCAAGAGCAAATAATTTATTTCAAAATACAGACATACAAAATTAGAAAGTTTATTCAAATTTTCAAAAAATACTAAACAAGAAAGGCCCAAACTACACCTCTAACTTCAGTATACACTGTCTATAATACTTATCTATGCCCTTAAGGTTTAGCTTATTAAGTTTTTCCACTGATAAGTGTGTGTATTCTAAACATACCCATCAATCCATATGAAGTTTTCTAGCACAAAAAAACATGTTTCCTGGGCTCCTTAACATATTTGAAAATTCCTGCATGGAGAAGATAACTAACAAAATTTGCTGGTGGTGTTAAGTTGAAAGCAACACAGAAAGTCACAGAGAGACGATGATGAAAATTACAAAAGAACCACAGATTAGGTACTTACACAGTGCCAGGGTTACTGAAGGAGGAATAATACACACAAAAAAGATGTGATAGAGTAGAGAAGACATTGATGTTCCCAGGATAATGTAAAATAGACAAAGATGAGGCCAAAAAAAGAAGAAAAGAAAAAAATGAAATAACGAAATTCAAAACAATGAATTTACATGAAGATGTTACACAAACATCATGCTTCAAAATAATCAGGTAAGTACGGACAAAAGTGAATAAATGTTAGTCAAAATTCTGTTACATTGTTATTATTTGAACAGTTTTATCTACATTTTTGTTTCCAAAAACACCAAAAAATACTTTATATATTAATGCTAATTCAAGTCTCAAGTTACTAAGATCAAGAGAAAAAGATCTACTATTTTAAAAATATTTTTAGGTTTCTATAACATTCATTTTAGCATGAATCCAAATTACCATTATGTTCCTAATAAAAGGTAGAAAATAAAATAATTGGATGTAAGGTGTAGAAACAGATTGTTCTAGAATCGCTTTTAAAATCAGAGAATAAAACAGCTCTTACATAATATAAGTAGTATACAGTAATAGCAAGTGTAATCTCACATAAATCATTCTGAATCATATGTTATAAAGGAATAATACACTACTTGAAAATTTTTGTTAAAATGTAGTGGTTATAATGAAAAATATAAGCAGCAGAGGGTCATAAATACTAGGCTATCATTTAATTTTTATACTCTCCCCTGTCTACCACCCTCATTCACAAGCAAATCCCAGTAAGTTTAGAACTGATTTATAGGAACTCCATAGTTCTGTATTGTAAGTGACTTAATTATTATCCAGAAAGGCATGTCTCATATGATATAATAAAGGAACTAGGTTAATAACATCAGAAGAGGGAAAACCTCAAAACATAATTCAGCCACATAGTCTATTAAGTACAGAATCATTTTTAAAAAATACAATTGACCCTTGAACAACACGGGGGTTAAGGAAGCTGACAACCCCCCGCCCCACCCCACACAGTTGAAAATCCAGGTATAACTTCTGACTCCCCAAAACTGTGCTGTTCCTTGGTGTCGGCTGCGGATTTGTTCCAGAACTCCTTGGACACCACACTTCACAGATGCTCAAGTTCCTTATACAAAATGGCACAGAACGATGCACACAGTCATCACTCTGCATCCCTGGAATCCCAACCACTGACCGAAAATATTGTTTTCGTTCCACAGTTGGTGAATCCATGGATGTGAAACTCAAGAACATGGAGAACCAACTGTATGTTTACTGAAAAAATTACACATGTAAGTGGACCTGTACAGTTGAAACTATGTTGTTCAAGAGTCAACTGTATACTCATATTCCACTAAAGACAGAGAAGATTAAAGTATAAACTCTAGTTTGTCAACACACTGTTGAATCAATCCTCCGCAATAAAGTTTAGTCAGAGTAACTAATAATGCATTATTAACACAGTGAGAAAAACTGCCCACCAGTTTTAACACTAAGATGGTGCAGTGTGGCTCTACTTCCAAATGTCCAAGTCAGTTTCATAAGCTCAACAAAGATCTGAATTTCACTGAACTGGGCTGGGGCAGAGTAAGCCGATTTCAGTAGTTTACCAATATTTATTTTCTCTTTAGCCACAATACAAAGCATTCCCTCCTCTGCTTTGCTGTTTTAAGTAGTAGGGAAATGGTTTTTCAAAATAAACTTCCCTGAGCAGAATTTTAGATATATATTTAAACATTATAAAGTTTCGGGAAAAAATTTTATGTCAACATAAAGTTGGGGTGGGGTTGTTCTATGGTGTAGGGAGGGGCAGCAAAGGGGGGGGCGTAGATTGGTTTCAATGTAAAGATGCCTATTTGAATATGCCAAATATTTTCATGCATTTTAGAAAATGTGCTCAAGTGGAACAGCCCATCCTATACTACAGTGGCATTTGTGCCAAGGTGACAGTCAGATGACCTGGCTTCTTACCCTGGTTAAGTCCTGGGCAAGACGCTTATTTTTCCTCAACAGTGAAATGAATTATAATTTCTTTGTCTTTTAGACTTCTTGTAGGGCGTATGTCTAACATATTTATTTAAAAGCACTCTGAAAACTATATAAAGGTTTGTTGTTAGGATGGATCCTTCAACTGTTTAATATAAAAATAAGTACTATCAAGTCCAACTGTAGTTTATGCACATTATGTATTCAGATAGCCTCAATTCACTCACATTATCTTCAAGTCTATAATATTAAAAACAAATTCCAAGTAACATAAATAAGCCCAGATCACAAATAGGTGATACAAAGGAAGGCACGCCAAAATCTGACTTCAAAAAAATGTAGGCTCCAATCTATCGCTTACATATTGCATGACTTAAGAAAATTAAGTAACTTCTCAGTGTTCAATTTTAATGAAAATTAAATGACGTAATGCATTTAGAAACACCTAGCACAATGCACAGTAATACCCAAAAACTAATCTAAATTTTAATTTAGGAAAAGTATTTAACCTAAATTAGGCTTAAATTTATTTTTCCACGTCCCATTTTTCTCTCTTTACAAGTCAAATTGTTTGTTATATTGGAATCCAGTAACTAATCAAAGTCGTATAAGAATTTAACTTCAAAGAGACAAACAATAAATCAGGGTTTGGGGATTTTTCACTAGTACCTGGTTGTGCAATATTTCTATGTGAATATAACATGAAACTATTCAATTAGTGAGACCACAGCCACACTGGAATAAAGGTGCTCTAATAATTCAATAGATAACTCTCTTTAGTGTCTTATATATTCTGTATTTCCAATTCTACTCTACAGTGTAATAATAAAGAAATTTCAGCACAAGTTCAGAATCATAATAAAATTTTCATAAAATAAAATTTTTAAGTTTTTATCTAATATGGTCTTTATCTACTTTTAAAGCTACTGTCAATAACAACAAATACGAAAGTGAGGTTTTAAAGTTTACCACAGTGATTTCCAGTGTCTATGCCAACTACATGTGACATTTAATAAGTTGATAATTATCTCTTAACTAATTTCAAAGGTATACAGATTTTCTATCATCCAGTGACACACATCTGTACATACAGAGGTCTAATCTCCCAGCAATATTGTTTGAAAAATCCAAAAGGTTCTTAGAGACTTTACCTGAGAAACACTGTATTTTTATCTGAATTTGGAAATCAACTCAGTTTCATATATGCCAATCATTAGGTATGTTTATGCTTTCTCTATCTTCATCTTTAGCAGTCTAGACTGATACATATTACATTCCCCCAAGGATTACCTCTTTTAAACCATTGCACAGCAAACCCCACATATTTTATAAACAAAGTTAAACACCAATATTTATTACCATACAGCAATTCACCACCACATAGCAATGCAAACCAAACTTATTTAAAAGACTAAATGTGGTTATTCTACATTATGGCTGTTTTGCAAAATTTAACTTAATTTTGCAAAACTCGGGCATTCATGCTGTTGACTCATACATAAATCACCATATTTCCTCTCCAGTAATGTGGATACTAACTTTGTCACTTGTGTTTTCTGCAAAGAGAAAAGCATTTAAAAATATTACTACTATACCATTATATTTTGTATCTTCCAAGGCCAGGTTCTTCAAAATACCATATAGGAAATGTTAGAAAAAAATGCAGTCCAAAGAAACTGAAATTTATTAACAGAGGATGCATGAAAGACTTACCTCTTGAAAGCAGTGGCACATTATAATGCAATGGCATGTGGAAAGGGAAAAGGTAGATCACTTAAACTACCTGATGCAAAATAGCTTCTCTTCCAGTTTAGTCCCATTTTGCTGTGAGTAGGAGAGTAATAAAAAAGCAGCGAGCCAATACCAATAGTTTTTATATGTAAAGGAAAGATTAAAAATTTCTTATAGTGCCTGATTCATTATTATTTATGAGGAAAAGGAATGCTTAGATAATATTATTAAGAAATATTCTGAAAATATCAACATAATTATAGATGTTATACTATTAGAATGAGTAAATCTCTCAGTAATTATACATAATTAATAAGCACTTGTTTCTGTCGTATGTTTATTAATGCTATATATATTTGGGTGAAATATCTATCACACTGGCAAAGTAGACAGTTACTTTAAATCACTTAAAAACTAAGTCCCCTTGCTTTGAGGAAAAAGATAACATGCATTTAACCTTACGTCTTTCTAAAATCTTAAATTTTTGGTTACCAGCATACATTATTTTTTAAATAAAATGTAACTAATAGAAAGTAACAATTCTCAACTTTAAAAAGAGTTCTGTTTCGATTCTTTTGTAACATTATAAAAATATGAGAAATTTAATAATTACACAATTAGTAAAAACACTAACAGTGATTTCAGAAAGTTTGGCACTTGATGCAGGAAATGCACTGATCATTAAAACATCATCTCTTCAAATTGACACATCACTGACAAGTAAAGTGTGTGATTTATTTTTGATTTCTCTAATCTAAATATAGTTAAGAGAAAGGGCACTGCAAATTTGTTTTAGAATTTCACAGATATCACACTTTGTTTTTGAGTAATCGAGTCATCATTGTCCTAACATCTGGACGACATATGAAATCAAGCTATTTTTAAATACACCCAGGTTGCAAATGCAAAGCAGTAACTTGCTTGTTAATGATACAAAATATGTAATAATCTCTCTTCTCCTGAATCTTGCACAGTGCTGGACACCAGGCATGTGCTCAATAATCACATGGCGATTGATTAAGAAGCTATGATAAAGTCTGTATAACTATACCACTGCCTATAGTTCCAGTTTGAAATAATAAGCTTTAAATCACTTCAAGTTTAATCATCACAGCTGTACTTATAAAATACAAAATTTAAGCTCGATATTTACAAATGTTTTAAATGTAGTGCTTTTCCAAGCCTCAATTTGTTTTTACCTCTATAATTTTCCATTAAAAACACTTTCATATAAAATTTCTACAAGTGTTAATAAGAAGATTTTAGCTCAAACATCTCTTTCAATGGACTTTTTTTCTATTGAACCTGGAATTTAATGAACATAGTAAACTGTTTTGAGTTTTCTATGGGGCAAGTATTTATCAGGCAGCATCTGCCTTTTCAGAATATCTACTTTGATTACTCTTAAATATATTGCTGTATTATTTATATATGTGTATATATATATAAATAAAACCAAACACATCTCAACACTACATACTATTTCTCTTCCTCACATGAAAGAATAACACTCTTCAAAGACACTAATTTTCCCCAATATATGTATCAAAACTTTAAAAAGCCAGCCATAACCACAAAACCCTATGCAGAGCCCAGTAGTAGCTGCTCTCCCAGACCTCTTCCTGCTCTCTCTCAGCAGCAGCCTGGAACCCTGCCACTCTCTTTTTCAAAGCCCCAAAGTTACCATGGCAGCAGTGCTACTGAAAGCACAGTCCCTTCATTACATGAATTAACATTAGGAAGGGATTATCTCAGAACCTATCCACACAATTATTTTAATTATATTTTCCTGGGAACTGGCACTGGTAAAAACCATCACACATGCAGATTATTTCTCTTGTTTTCCTTTTAAAGTACATTTTGTCACAATAAATCTGATCAAAATGAGTTTATAAAAATGACTTTGGCTTAAAGTATGGTCACTGAATTAAAAAGATATAAAATGACCATCTGTAAATGCAGAGTGCTAAAAACAGACTTTAACCATATTTTTAAATGTATTCAAAAGGAGAAAATTATAAGAAACAGATTTTCAAAAACTTTTGCTAACATTATACATTTAGTTTTCATTGCTTTAAATCCATTCATTTTTAGAAAAATCTTTACAATGAAAATACTCTTTAATTTCCTTCTGATGTTTTATAAGCATCCCTTGATGTTACTGTTCTGTCATTACTGTTTGCTTTTTAAAGACTAAATTCTAGCTTAAGCTTATCTGAAAAAAATGTTGCTAGCTACTGACCTACGCTAATGCATCACAGAGACATGAGTCAAAATTAATTTGTTTTCTATCTTTGTAAGACAAATTCCTAGGGAAAAAAAGCTTCTTATAAACTCATTTCCTCTCTTCTTAAGATATAATACATATCTTAAGAAGCTGACCCCACTATAACCACTGTTTAAACTTTTTGTGGCTAATAAAAGGATGGAAAATTTGAGGAAGAAAGATTCAAGATTTGCCTTGCATTATAAGTGCCAGCTGCTCAATGTTGTGACAGGACTTGGAGAAAAAGAGTTACAGAGTATGTTACATGGTTCACAACATGTCAAAATGCATAATTAGGTTTTGATTAACCTTTAATTGCCTTGCAGAAAGTGCTGTATATATAAAATAATATAAAGCTACAAGTTAATGAAGCAAATAAAACTTCACCTCCCTTCCTTCAAAAAACAGTTGATTTGGGGGGATTTAGATTAAGTGTTTCCTGGAAATTGCCTGAAAGAATAGTTTTGTTTGATAAGAGCAGAAAGCACCCTTGGCCACCTACCCATTTTGCTGTTTACTGTCACCCTGGGATCCTCTTCTCTGTCCCTCTGCTAGCTCCTGAGCAGTCTCGGAACACACGCTGGTGACTGTGGGCTGCCGTGGGACATTAACTGCAGGTTTACCAGCGCTCAGTGCAGGTGAATGCTGGTCAGCACTAAGATTGGCATTAGCATGCAGTCCAGATGCAGCGAATGGGGGAGGAGTGACAGCAGCCACGGGAGGGGAAGCATGTGATGAAGTGGTCGCGTGGGCCGGGGTGAAGGCGGACGATGGTGATGGGATGGATGTGACTTTTGGTGAAGACATAGAACCAAAGGGCCGTGGTGTCTTATTGTAGGCCATGTTGGTTGTGGAAGTGACTTTGGACACAGCAGGAGATGAAATGGGTACAGGTTTAACTACTTCTTTAGGTTCTCCCTATGTAAAATAAAAATAAACATACACAAAAACACACCAAATACATGCAAAATAGATTCACTGAAAAGAACACACAGCTAGTTTTTAAAAAGACAAACACAATTGTTAGCAGCCCAAACTTTACATGTTTTTAGATAAAAACAATGAGTTGATATAGCATAACATGCATGCTAACTGTTCCCAACATGCATAACACAGATGCACACACTGAATTTTTTTTTTTTTTTATAAAAATGAAAGGAGTTTCAAAATATTTAGGAAATAGAGCAGGAAAGCTATGAAAAAGCCTAAAGGCCATCATAAGTGTCAATTTAGACATATTCCAAAGGAAAAAATTTTAAATACCCCAAATAAATAATACATTGCTAACCAAAATGTTTATTTTAAAATATCCAGAGTCTCAACTATAATTCCATCTTTCAAACATGTTTAATTACTCTCTAGAGCATAATTATTTGATTCATGCAGAAGCAACAGCACATTTCTAACTCTTCAGTGAAAAAACATATAAAGAAGGAATAAGATCATTTTCATCTAACTCAGAAATGTGCACATTCTAATTAATTATTTTGAATCAAGAAACTGCTTTTAAAAAAATCTACGAAAAAGCAAGCGAATTAACAAAACAAAATCCATCCTTTCCCTTTCCAGCAATCTACGAGTTTCTCTCTCTGGAATGTTTTAAGATATCATTCAGGGAATTAACAGGAGTAAAATTCTTTCCCTTTTCCAAAATAAATATTTAATAGTTTCATGAGAGAAAAAAATTATCTTAGACGTTTCTTCACTGCTATAAGCCAAAGAAAAAATAACTAGTAAGAAAGAACAGTTCCTCCTAATATTAACAGAATGTGTTTGTAAATCTCTATTCCAAAGCAAGTGCAAAGTTTTTTTTAAAAAAAGCAAAACAGGTTGAGCTTCTATGACATTCAAGAAGAAATCCCTACTCACCCTACCATCCTGGATGAAAAACAACAAAAAATTTTAAAAAGCATGTACTGGTGGCTCCATTATGTTTAATTTTAAGAAAACAAAGGTAGTCTAAATTAATCTTATAAAGATAATAAAGCTGAAGGGGGTGGATATCTCAGCAAATCAGTATCAGTAATTCAATGGAAAGACACAAGTAAAAGAAAAAAGAAAACCCCCAAAAGAATAAACCAGATGTATATGAACAATGGTTTAGGACAACTTAAGGATATATATGAAAAAATGAGGCATTTGCCAATAACCTAATCCAAAAATACTCTGAAAATGTAATTTAAAATTTATTATTATTAATAAAAAGTTATTAAAGACACTGTGATATTCATTTGCAGTAACTACTTATTTATTCTCTTTAGAATATGTGAATAAAGATAGGCGAATTAAAAGTGAATGTAAGAAATTTGGGCATAAGTTATTGATAATATATGTCAATGGAATAATGTTTCACAAAATATGTATAATTACAGATAGTAATTCTGTATGTGTTGATTTCAATTTTCCTCTGTCATCTTTAAAGGGACAGAAATGAGGTAAATTATACTGAAACTATAAATTGTCAGTATGGCCTGAGAAAGGAATGCAAATTAAAGGCAATCAGAAGGGACTATCAGATGGTACCCTAGTGATACAAGATAAGAAACACACCTTTTGAACAGGAACCGGCTCGGGCCTGGGTGTAGCAGATGCTCTAGGAAGAAAAAAGAGAGAGAAAAGGGGGGAAAAAACATGAATTTTTATAAACTTGCAAATTTCTTATTAATTTAATCTTAACGTTATATACCTTAACATATGCTAAATCAACAGAATTTAGTTTCATAATTCATGGTTTTGACTATTCACAATCTACTAATCAGTTCATGGAACTCAAAAAGCTGCAAGATCCAATACTCTTACACACTAGGTATTTGTGCTCTACATACTCAAACTGGAAAGACAAACACCAAACCTGTTTGTTAATGTACTCATGATTAATCTTTAAATTAAAGCTATTCCTTATCCAAAGGGACAATATATAATAAACATGACTTTCTGATCCTTGAGTGGTTCCCAAAATATCTCATCTGAATCTCTATCTCCAATAGTATCTGCCTTTTCTTCTAAAATCCATGAATATGTCTATAAGATATTGGGTATCTTTGTGAAGATACTGAATAAATTCTGGTTGAACTGGGTCACCAAATGAGTATTTATATTCTTAAATGTGTCTGCAAGTTAATTTACTTGTTATGCTAAAACTAAACTGTAAGTTCTCCCATTAGGCTGTCATTTCAGTCAAGGTGATGACCGTACCATGCATGTACCATTTGAGTGCCAGTATCAGCACTGTGCCTGACATGTACTAGGTCATCAGTAATGAGTGTGGAAAGGAGAAAACAAGGACAAAAATCCATGCATAGGACTGGACTATTTCCAAATTCAAATTAATTATTTTTAATATATATTTTAGTCTTATTACTGTCCCTTTGGTTAGTGTGCTGCACAAATAGTAACAATAATTGATCTAGAGCAATTATCTCAAACAATCATGACAAATAACCGAGTGACAACTTATTGTTATCCTTATTTTTCATATAAGGAAGTTCAAAGTTAAAGTAAATTACTTACTAGGATGGAGCTAAGGCCAACAGTTCTTATAACAATATACTGGCTATAGTCAAAGACAGTAACTAAATGACTGAGAAAGGTTCTAATGATTTAAAGACTATCCAGTATTAAGGTACATGTTGTATTTAATAATGCCAGAAGCAATCTGACTCCTCTTATATCACACAAGCCTGAAGATAAGACATCAAGTGCAGAATTTAAGAAATGTAACCATTGTAGGTAAATAACAAGTGATAACTTTAAACTACAAACCATGAGATCATTTTACTTATAGAGACAACAAACATATCACCAACAGAAGATGCTAGCATAGGTCTCTATGAGCATAATCTAGTAATGAACTTCCAAACAACATTTTTAGCAGCAACTGAATTTTCCAAACTAATTTGGTTAGCTAGGGCAAGCACCGATTGAATAACTGGCTAACCTAATGAGAGGCTATAATATGTGGTTACTGCTACACAAAATTATACTCTGCAGTTGCCTAACTTTTCATGTGTATTCTCAAATAGACTTTCCACTTGTATGCTCAAATTTCTTTTAGCTTGGAGGGTTATTATAACAAGCAAAGGAAACAACTTTGAGTACAGAATAGTGGCATCTTCGTTTCACTGAAATTTCACAATATGTAAATCATAAAGGATCTGTGAATTAAAACCACCCTAGACATTATGGACAGTTTGCCATAATAGAGAGGATGGTATCTTTTTCCATTTGGATCCTTAAAGGTCCATGAAGCTCTTCTAGCAACATAAAAACAATTTATAAAAAGGAACATGATGTGTAACAGTCACTAGGCTTCCGAACAGAATAAAATGCATATGTTCATGCTATGAAAACAAACTCTTTAGTTTTTTCTAGATATTCATTCTTATTTAAACAGCGTTAGCAACAATAACAAAAGCCACAGAATAGTTTTCACTAATTTTGTAGTTTGACATCTTTATTGAAAAAGCATAGAATGTTAATGAGTCCTAACACACTTTGCGAATTGAAAGTTCTACAAAAATACTACTTGAAATTCCGAATTCACAGAAAAAATTTTAAAATCTGAAACTTCAATCTGTTTGCCCTGCTTCCTTCTGATAAGGTCTCACAAGTGCAGTGACATGAATTAAGACAAGCAGAGAAAAGAACTGCAACAGGCCCTCAACTTCCCAGGATTGAGTCTGTTACATATTAAAAACACCAATGTTTTATACAAAATAAAAAAAAAAAAAGCAGACTAGCTTATAGTTAAATGTCAAATAAAACAGTTAACCCTAGATGTACTAAACATTAGTTCTATTGGTTTAAATATTTAAATAACCACCAAATGAGTCATGGAATCACTGATACTTAGAAGTTTCCTTAGAGTTACTTTATCATATGCCAATTAGGTTATTTGTCTGACCTCTGTTTGAATATTTACGGGAGCTCACAATTTAAGTCATGCAATTTTTTAATGATTCTGTTTAAAATGGCCTTCATTTTTGTGTGTTATTTCGCTTTTTGGAGTAAAAAGAAGTTAACCTGTCTGCATTAAAAATATTTAGAAAAACAGCTGAAACACATATAAGGTACATAAAATCTGTAACATGCATTAATTACATTTTAAAAGATCAGTAGACTATGTAAATCTTATAAATGTAATTACATACTTGTATGACACAAACTATTATGGTTCAGAAAATTTTTAATACATGACAAATAAAATCTACAAAATTAATAAATAGCAGTAACAGCAGTTTTTTTTAAAAAAATCAAACTTTACTAATTATAGAATAATGAAATTAAAAGATCACCTTTACTTTCAAATGTGTAAAGATTTTTTTTTTAATGTTACTACATAATGCTTGTGAGACTACTCTATATATTACTGGAATAACTATGTATCATTATAGCTCTTTTGGAAAATAATTTGGCATTAGTTTATGAAAAGCATTGAAGAAAACTCATGCTTTTTTATATATTAATCAAGTTCTGGGAATTTATTGTTAAGAAAATAATCTGAAATATAGAAAAGTTTTTATATGTAAAAATATTTCTTCCTTACAGTGTAACTTATAATAGTGAAAAATTGTAAACAACCAATTAAACCTACAAGAAAATTGTTAACTGCAATATAACCACATGATGAATTGGTATACAATGATTAAATCATTCTTAGAAAAAAAATGAATTGCATGATAACATGCTTACTTTATCAGGTTAATTGGAAAAAGATGACATAAAATAGCATGTACAACATGATCAGTGCATAGAAAAAAGTGGATAGAAACACATCATTTTAATAGAGCCTCCATATTAATAATGTTTGGTTTTTTTCTCTTTTGTATGTTTTCCATATTTTATGCAACATACATGTGCTGCATTTTATAATAAGTAACACTATATCTCAACGCACCCTTCATAAAAGCTACTTTCCAAGCCACGAAACAAACAACAACCAAAAAAAACATTGTTATCAATGATATTTGAGAAACTTGAAGTTAGAGTTACATGAGCATCTTAATCACAGGACTCTCAGAGTCTTTAAATACCTACAGAAGAAAATACTATGCATTGTTGTCCATACCCATCTGAAGTATGGAATACTCATTTATTTAAAATATTCATTTATTTAGGGAGCATTTTTCAAGACTCAAGTTAGGAAGAGGAAAATCCCTCTGGGAAATGATATTTTAAAGAAATTACATCTCTGTAAGTTTGAAATGTTTACTTAGGTCTCCTATATGCAGCTAAAATTAAGGGGAAGAAATATTACAGTCCATAAAATCCTCGAAACCTTTAATTGTATAGAACATCTTTCTTATCAAACTAGTGCTTTCTTGAGCTTTGTTCAATAAATTATCCAAAGACTATGAGCATAATTTAATCAATGTACATATTTCCTATAGTCCCTGGGGGAGAAAGTCCTAACATACAAATAAGAAAAACTATTCCTCAAAAGTAAAATTTTATAGTTGTTTTTTCTTTTTAAGAAAAATATTATATTGAGCATCTGCTCCTTTACCTTGGAAATGTCATAGAGTACTTAAAAGTGAATAATTTTGCAAAGATTTTAAAGAAAGTTTTAAAAACAGGTGTAATTATTAAAAATTATTCCTACATTTTTCTCCTCAAATCCTGGGAAATATACAATAGGATAACATATTTCCCTTTCAACCACAGTGATCATCACAAATCACTTTTGTGTAGTGTGTTTCAAACCAGCGGAGATCTTGGCAATGGCTTAGTGCCACAGACTCAACAATTCGCTTATTGTTCTCTCTTTGCTTAGTGCAAAGCCACTGTATGGGAGTAAGCCATGATGGTGAGAGCCTAGTGCCTTGGCCCAGTGCTATCCTTAGCTCACAGAATTCAAAGAACAAAGCTGTCAGTGTGGCTAGAACAATCTATTCTGAAAGTTGATTAATTTTTGTAGGAGCAGTATCCAAAATAAAAATCCCTGATGCATTACAACCAGAACCTCTGGCTGAACAGTTGAAAGGAGTTCTAAGTTATAATAGATCGTATTAGAAACTAGAATTGTGATGCTCTGGTTAGAATAATGTATAGGAAATATGTTGTAAATAAGCAACAGCTCTATCAAGGGCAAGATTTAAAGGAATCAATCAGAACTGCACCTTAGGAACATGGTGTTATATTTAATGGTGTTATATTTAAGTTGTATTTTTCACTAATTGATGCATTTTCTAATACTACTTTTTAAAATAACAAGTTTTTAATTAATAAAGTAGCTAATGAATGTTCACATTAGTGTTTAAGAATGAGGAATTAAGCAACAGAACTAGACTGATAAATATTATTCACAATATTTATTATGTATTGGTGACTGCTTCAATCATATTTAAGATACTTAACTCATAAACAACCATACAGAAAAGAGGAGGATTCTTAGTTCACCTTCTGTGAGATGAGCTTTATCTAAGTTTCCCACAGTATAGCCATCTTTGGGCTCAGTGACCTCAGGACCCATAAACACTAGGGTACATCATTAATCACTTTAATTGCAAAGTTGTCAATTTGCAATAACAAAGCAAGTCCAGAAGGGAAAAAGTGAGCATTCAAGTGTGCAGAAGGATGTCTCTTTAAACAATTCCCCTATATTTTATTGTACTTCCAGTCAGTTTACTTTCCTAAAAACTCAAACCTAAATCACTTATGGCAATGTATCAGACTTTTTTCTAAATAATTTGAGACTATGTAGATTATATTTTCCATAAGCAAAAGTAAAAAAGTTATATATCAGCATATTATAGCACCTTTTAGTTTATAAAAGATTATACTCACCATATGCACATGCAGTCATACACATGGTTTCACTTGCTTTTCTTTCTTTTCTTTCCTTTCTTTTTCTGTCTTTCTTTCTTTTCCTCTTTCTCATTCTTTACATCTTCCCTATCTTACAATGGGAACTAACAAAGTATATTTTTTCCACTAGAGAAAAAGAAATAACCCAAAACTGGGCAGACTTTAAAGAGTAGGAAAAAGAAGGTAAGAAGACGGAAGCAAGGCAATTACTCTAGTCCATCGAACCACCTGGGGTCCCCTCTGTTTGAGCTGGGTTTAAAAGTGGATATGGCTCTGAAAAGTCTAGTACAGGCAGTTATCACTTGATAATGACTTCCCCTGGTAAAGGTGACAGCTCTTGTTGTAAAGATCGTTTTTTGGAGGTCATAACAGTTGACGGGGTTTCAGAAGAAATTTTCATCAACCAGTTCTAAATCAAGCCAGAGAAGGAGAGAGGGATGGGAGGAAGAAGAAAGGACTCCTATGAGCTTCCCTAATTCACATGGTATACTATTTTCAAGGAGAAAAAAAAAATGCAGAGGGGAGGAGGGGAAGTAGACAAGGGAGCATTAGGTTAAATTTAAAATAAAATATTTCCCATTATATAAATAATGAGAACATAACCGTCAGCATTACAGCTACCATTTATTGGGGTCTTAGGAGAGGTTCAACACTAAATTAAAGGCCTTATATATAATATATCACTTAAGTTTCAAAAATAAAGCCTAGATGTCAAATAACCTGGACTAGTAAAAAGTTTAACACCAATGTCCACATTATCTTCCCTGTAATATATCCATCTCACCCAATAAGAGCCAACAAATTAACAAATACTTCTTCCTCTCATGATGTGCTGCTTTATTTTCTGTGGCTGAAGTTCACCAACTATCAAGATCTTCAGAAATGCAAATGAATACTGATCAATTTTAATAACTAGTTTTGGTGACAGTTTTACATATTACTTAACATCCTTCACTTAAGAGCATCCTTTCATCTGCCCAGTCGTCAACATTTATTGAGCTGTTAGTACTGTTCCAGGGTTTGGGAATACGGTGGAAGCCAAGTCAAAGAAAGCCCCAGCCTGAAATCTCCATCTAATGAAAGAGACAGATAATAAGCCACTAAAGAAGATAGTTTCAGAAGTGATAAATGCAAAGTCCAGTACAGGACTTTAAGTCCAGTCACACTATTCTACTTGATTTTAGATGGAAATTTATTTTTACTCAACATGATTTCTACAAGAACATTTTTATCAGAGCAGAAAATTTCATCTGCCCATGATGCCTCTTGTCCACATTCAAAATAACCTCAGGATCATTTAAGGGGGAAAAAATGCATTTTTCTAACTAGTATTTATAAAATAATTTCTATCAAAAAGAATGTTTAAGTGGTTGTATAATATTTTAGATATGTTCAACTTAAATAAAAAGAATTCCAAAGTTCAGGATATTTCATTCTTATTACTGGTAAAATTCTTTTATAGAAAATACTGTTTCAATAAAGGGTATATGAGGAATCTATTTTATTTCATTCTTATTACTGGTAAAATTCTTTTACAGAAAATACTGTTTCAATAAAGGGTATATGAGGAATCTATTTTATATGCCCCATTGTTAAGAAATGGCCTACTGCCATGCCACCCTGAACAAGCCCGATCCCGGCTGATCATGGAAGCTAAGCAGGGTCGGGCCTGGTTAGTACTTGGATGGGAGACCACCTAGGAAGACCGGGTGCTGTAGGCGTAAAAAATAAAAAAAAAAATAATAAAAAATAAGGGATTGTAAGCTGACAAGGTCCTTGCAATCTGTGAGGTCAACCAAGGATTGCCTCGTCTAAAAAAAAAAAAAAAGAAAAGAAAAAGAAAAGGAATGGCAAACTTTACAGTAAAAGGCCAGTCAGTATTTTAGGCTTTTTAGGTCATAGGATCTTGATTCAACTACTCAGCGCTGCTACTATAACAAGAAAAATAACAGACAAAATGTAAATGAGTGAGCATGATTGTGCTCCAATGAACTTTATAAAAACAGGTGAAGAGGCTAAGTTTTACCTGTAAGTCATAATTTGCCAACCCCTGGTTTAGATCATTCTATAGTTTTGATTATAACAAACCTTCCTGAAAATAATCCTACATGACCATGGCTTTTTGGGACCCTAAACTTCATAATCATTCTGCAAAATCAAACACCCCTAATTACAGTCTGTTCAGACACTGATAGGTATAAGAAATGAGGTTAGCTTCTCATTATTCAATCTGTGGTTGTGGGACACTACTTTTCAATTTCTTTTAACTCCTCTACCTCATACTGCTTGCAATTGAATGATCCATCTGAACTTCCAAACCACCCTGATACTGAAATTTAGTGAAGGAAGAGGTTTAATATTATGAGATTAAGGATGACATTTAAGCACTATTTTTAAGTCTGCTATTCGGCACCTCAGTTCATTTGAGAAAACATGATGAAGGCTAAAATCTCTCTCATTTTCTGCTTCTACATATTAGAAATGGAACTATTAGTATGTAATTGTTTTTTTAAAAAAAAATCTAAACAACTAAAAAGGACGCAGTCTGCATTCTATAAGAGAAGCTGGAAAGCATAATTTCTTTCTTTCTCATTCTTTTCAACCAAACCTCTATACTTTATTTCACAGTAGGCATGGGTTATAATACTTTTAGGATTGATATAAATAGAGCTACATTCTCTGAAAACCTATGAGGTTTACATCTTCCTTTGGGCACAAAAGTAATTATTCCTGTTTAATATATCTACTCTGCTAGCTCCAATAAGGTTGAGAAAAAAATATTTATCAACATAATATTTCATTACTAATATGAAAATAATGGAGTTTGCAAAGCAAATAATCTGCCTGTGAAAAATTAGGAGTCTCATTTATACACCTACATTTTTCTGGCTCTTTCATAACACTATTAAAATGCCCTTGAACAACAAATGTGGTTAAGATTCACATTAGGAGAGCAGACATCAATAATAAACCATATATATAATTGGATTTTCACAGACTTCTAGCAGTGCATATAAAACTGCTTCAGGAAAACCTTGATAAGGGTCAGATGCTGGAGCATAGGATAAAAGTAGTACAAGCAGGCACAATTCATAACCTGATGTTTGTCTACTTATTTCTTTATTCCTTTTAGGAAAAGCTTAAGAGCCTTAAAGAGACAGAGCCTAGCTTTCATATTCAGGCTTTCTGTTAGATTCTGTTCTTCATTGACAGCGGAATTCTTAACAAATAGGAGAAACAGTTAAATGAAGGTTGCAAGTCTAGGTTACCAACAAAATTAATTGGCTACTCTAAAGTTTTCTTTGTTGGTACAATGGGGATAGTAATCCTTCCCAGGCAGAATTGTTTTGAGGAGGGAATGAGGTCATGTAGGCAACACTCCTAGCAGAGCAACTGGCACAAAGTAAGCAATGATGGATATTACTTTCCTACTCCTTATGTAGAAAATTTGACCCTGGAGTTGTGGAAATTATTCTGTTTCTGATTGTATACTGCTTATATTCAAACTAAATTATCTATCAAGGTAAGTTTCAAGAGAAAACAAGAAAAACAACAAACTAGAAATGGATGAGAAAATAGCACTTAATGAGTACCCACCAATTGGTAATAATTTCATTTGGTCCATTACATAAATTATCTCATTTATTCTTCCTGAGAAAGTAGTACTGTTCTCATTTTAAATACAGAAAACAAAAGCTAAAATAGGGTAAATAATCTAACCACAACTTAGAAGTTGAAAATAGCAGAACCAGGATTTAAACCTAGCTCCTCCAGATGCTGTATATGCAGCTCTAACACTGTTTCTATGAATAATATCAAAGTGCAAGTCACAAAAGTAATTTTGGTAAAAAAACTCCATAGAGAAATGGTTTCAAACAATTAATAACTGTTAACTTTCTATTAACTAATAACTATTCGTTTCAATCACATTATTTATAGAATGTTATTTGATTTAATTCATGTAAACACAGAAATTACTCATTATAAAACATACATATAGGTATATATGCAGTTAATACAGAGATATATAGAGATAGATAATATATGTAAAGTATCTATCTACCCATCTGTTTATCTAAAGAAAGTGCACATTTTACAAATTGAGTAATATGCACATAAATAAACTTCAGAAAATTCTCACTTAAAGCTTAATTAACATGCAAAAACACAGAAACAAGGCCTTTGGTCTATTCTTCCTTATTTTTCCAAAGAAGAGCAGAATTTTCCCCCATAGCAATAAGAATTCTCTAATAACTTCATTTTCCAGCAGGACGGGGCTGGAAGTTCCTTAATGAACATCACCTATGGTGCTAAATTGGCTGTTTTGTTTAAAATAACAACCAAGTTCTGAAATTAGCAGATCCCAAGATAACACATCACAGGATCTTCTTGTGGGTTTGTGTCAAAACCTGTTTATATCTCCTGTTCCTCGTGATCTTGAGAAAATAAAATGGCATCATATTCCCTGTTACAACTATTGAAGGTGATATGCTACCAATAATCCAGATTGATTCAGACTACAGGTCTGATGAATATCCTGTGATCGAGGGGTGTATACTGAGCATATAAAATTACAGAAATACCATGATGGTACCTTTTCTATTTGGTTTTGGCTATACATTCACATATACCTAGTCAATGAAGACATTATCATCTATCTATCTATCTACCTACCTACCTACCTACCTAGTTTGTCTTGATATATATGTAAAATTTGAGGCAAGTTTTAGTTTCTCTTCTTCATTAGTAAGTAGGCTTATACAGTTCAAAATATATACAGACTATTGTTCAACACTGTATTTAGATTTAATCTTTAATTTGAGATTTGGACTCAACTTTCTTACCAAATGAAGTACCTAGGTAGGTAGGTAGGTAAGTAGGTATGTATGTAAGTATGTATGTAGGTATGTAGGTATGTATGTATGTATGTATGTGCATATATATACACACACAGTCAGTGAATGATACATTTTTTAGTGTTCGATTCTTTTTGAAGCAGTCTGTACTTTTATAATCACACATCCTTATGTTCTAGTCAGAATCTAGCTCCTGTCAACTACCAGATTTGTTATGATTAGTATGACTTTCTATATTACCGTAAATATTTTTAATCAAGCACCTTCTCATTCTTGACCAATATGTTTTATACCCAATGTCACTTCAAGTTCAAGGGCAACACTGCTATATTTTTTCCTTAAATTATTTCATTAATTTATTAATTTATTCCACAAATATTTATTGAGCCCCTAACAGAGCAGGCTCTGTTGCAGAAGAGGGAGTACTGGCAATGAATAAAACAGACAAAAATCCCCACTTAAAAGGTGCTTACGTTCTATTTGAAAGAGGCAGGCAGACTAAAAACAAGCAAAGTATGTTACATGGTAATGAGTGCAATGGAGTGTAACAACACAGGACAGGGGAAAGGACACCTTATTTTATATAAAAGAATCAGAGAAAGTCTCCATAATAAGATGAAATTTGAGCAGAGACCTGAAGTAGAGAGTTGCAGGCAGATCAAATAGCAAGTATAAAGTCTCTGAGGCAGGAATGTGCCAATGGAGCTGGAATGAGAAAAAAAGCTGGCAAAGCAGCGAGAGATGAAGCCAGAGAGATACCCAGGAGCCAGCACACATAAGCTGCTTTATGCCACTAAAAGGACCTTGTCTTTTACTCCTCTAAGTGAGATGGAAAAGTATTCCTAAGCACAGTACTTCATTTGGGTAATAGTCTGTATATATTTTGAACTGTATAAGACTACTTACTAGTGAAGAGACTAAAACTTGCCTCAAATTTTACATATATATCAAGACAAATATGAATAGAAAATAGCAAAATAGCTAGTTTTTTCCTTCATACGTCCAAAATGTAAGATAATGCTCTTTGAGGTTCACATTTATATGCTCTCTGTCCTGTACTACTAATATTATAGGCACAATTTTGCCACTAACTTTTCCCAGTATATCTCTTTTTCTATTCTTGTCTAGGCTAAACATATTAAATTACAAACATTTTTTTGTAAAGTGAGTATTTTTAGGTATTTCAATAAAATTTGAGACAAGCATTCCAGCAGTTAGCACAGCCTTATTAGGAAAACAGTCTGCTGTCGTGTGGAGAGCCCGGAAATAAAAACTTCATTCTTTTTAGTCTCAACTTAGGTTTTTCCATTTATTAAACACTTAAAAAATAATTTTGGGTGGGTTTAGGTTTTTTAAAATCTGGAGATAGTTACTCAGAGTCAAGGAATTTAAAAATTAATTATTGAATACAGCTATTTTAGCCATAAATAAAGCCAGGACTATCCTTGTTTAATAACTTAAGGTGATCCTTAATTTCACATTTAACAGTTCGGAAATTGAATCTTGTCCAATATCCTCATCACTGAATCCCATCAAATTAGTTCAAAGTATTCAATATAACAGTATCTGGATCAAAAAAAAAAATTTAAGCCAGTAAATGTTCAAATATTTGATTTTTAAAAGTTCTCAGATTATTTGTGATTAACTTCACATTTATACTATCACTTAGAAAGGACTGAAACACATTTTTTTATTAAGAAACTACTTTTATAAAAGCTAAATTCTGATTCTAAAATAAGACAATATTGCTTATATTTCTGATTGATAATTTAATGGATTTTGTTGTTAAATTTAAGCTACATTAGAATTCCAAAGCTTTCCAATGTTAACAAAGTATTACTTTTTTTAAAACAGATGATAGAAAACATTATAAATTATATTTGCTACTCTAATACCTCTGTCACTATAGGAAGAAAATCTGAAACTGTAGCAAACTAGCAACACATTCTGCATATTTTACCAAAAGGTAAGTTTATTACCCTGACAGAACTAATTCCCTCCACGACTGTTTGAATCCAATAAATTAGAATAGTGCTTCCTAACAGTACACAACTCACAACATATGTGACTCATCATGCAAGTTCAACAACATCCAAACTGGTCTACATCTTTCAGTGGGACAAATTCTCTGATCGAAAGCTGAAAAACTGGCAATGTCAAATTGTGCAAAAATTTCTGGATGCTTATTCTCAATTTTAGTATATATCTCACTGTAGGTTAGAACAAAATAGTTCAAATTGGTCCTAGGGTCCAAGGACTGCAAATTATGTAGCATTGACATAGACTCCTGTTTTCTAACATTTTATCACAAAATATAATCAGAAATCCACTTTATATCATGACCTACCTAGTATAAATATGAACCAATAAGGCATAGATCTTCACATGCAATCCATTAAATATATATTCTGTTCCAGTCCAATTCATTTACAAAACAAAAAAGGGGGAACAGGAGATGCTATGCCTTACTCAAATTGAATGCATAGTGAGCCTCGGTTTGATAAACATTAATTTGACCCAAAAGCAGAGATCAAAAGGATCTGGAAGCCTAATAGGCCAAATAATAAACATGATGGCTAGCTAACAGTGGTCATACAATAAATGCTCACTAAACTGAAACAGCCCATTCATAAAATAATATTAAACTAGTTTTAACTTTTGAAAATGACTGCATTCAATAATATCCTCAAAGGCACAAAATAAATAGACTTAGAAACAATAATAGTTAACACAGAGTTCTGGCTAGGACATGTCTATAAAACTCAACCTCACCAAATTTGCTTTTGACAGAATTATAATCACTGAGAACAAAAGTGCTGAGCATACGCTACCATACGTATGGGTCCAACAACAATATTGTCTAGCAAGTACTTATAAACTGAACTAAATGACAGAGATTTTTCCCTATTTGATTAACTTGTGAAAATTTAGAGAAGCCAAACACTAATATCTAACTCTTAAGACAAATAATCTGAACTGTATTAGATTCTTTAGTGAGAGAAAAACACATCCTCTTATCTGATAGTTCCCTTACATCAGTGCTAAGCATCCCCTGAAATATCTCTAGAGAATGGGAAAAGGAGATTCCTATCATATTTCTCATTTGCATCAATGGTTATAACCCAAAGGCCCAATCAAACATGGCAATAAAATATAGTAATTACAGATCGGAGTTAGCAGCTGTGTTCGTGGGCCACACCCAAGGCTGTGGGTGAGCTGCATACCTCAATTAATGTTGGGACCATATTTGAGGAAATTAAACTTGCATTATAATTTTTGTTCCTGTTTTGACATGCACAACATCTAAGAATTTGGTTGATTTCACACATGGCCTTGTTTTCAGCTGTCACATAAAACTGCAATTTACCATCTCAGTGATCTCCTGTTTTCTAGGGAAACCTACCCCAAAGCAAACACTGGCATATGCTTATGCTTTGGTGTTCCTATGAAAACAAGATGTTGCATGACTCATTGCTCTTCTTGTTAAATTGTGTATCTTATGTGAGTTCTGAAGAAAAGGACTAGCAGTTAAATGTGCTAAAATATTGATGAGTATGACTGTAAGAAACTAGTTATTTAGAAGAAGCATTTGTAGAGATAGAGCAGCCCTATAAAAATAGTACTAGATAGAAGGTCAAGTTCAGATAATTACAGCTTCCACTTCAGAGTCACCAAAAATATTTGCTGCAACCTAGATATTTGCTGTAGTCTATGTTCAATAAAGTTGGATACTAAGAATACTAGGACAGTTTCTGAAACTTGACAAAATACTCAGTAAAGGCTTAAGAAATCAAAGAATCATACAGATCTTAACAGATCATCTAGACTAACTTTACATAATATCAACATCAAAATCATAATTTTTTTTCAGGTTTCCTGATAGATAAAGAATAATAACTTGTTCTATGTCAAACTATTGCAATTTCCTACTAGTCTAATCCTCATTCTATGATATAAATTTATTTTCTTTCATTTACAAAAGTAGTGAGCATGAATATCTACATATAGGCTCAAATATCATTGCTATAGCTGAAATGCTCTAGACAAAAAAAAAAAAAATCATCATTTAACTACTTGCAGAGGAAACCCAACACACGGTTTTATTAAAAACAATCATCGAGATCAATATTCATTTATATAACTTGTCATTAAATTTTTTTACTACCAAAAAAAGACTTAGTTCATTTTACAGAAAAATAAGAAGGGATTTACTTATGCTCTCATCTAGAATAAAAGTTAAGCAGTAGATCAAACCTGAAAGTCCCAATTTTTATTCCCAAACTAGGTTAGTATATGATGCTTGGTGGTTATACTTGAATATTTCAGGTTCTCATATATAAAATAAACAAAAGCACAGCTTCTCTAGTTGAAGTTCGAGTATGGGCAGATACTCACAATGCACTTCACTGGCCTCCTGGTACCACCACTACAAGACACTTCAGGATAGAGTTTAATATAGATGAATCCTCTTATTATATATATAGACAGGAAAACTGAAGTTCAGAAAGATTAGGATGACTATTTCACTGCCGTTTCTATTACACTTGAAATCTTAGCCTTTCTTTGCCTCATTTTTCTCATTTGAGAAATGGGTATAATAATTCCCATCATCTACCTCACCATTGCAAGGAGGGAGCATGACTTCAAGAAAATTAAAAGCATGAATTTTAATTGGAGCCAAGCAAGATTTATATCTCAATACTATTTTCACAACAGTTAGTCAAAATTAATTAAATTATCTGAATTAATTTTCTTGTATGTAAAAGAGATTACCACCTATTTCACCGGATATTCTGAAAATTAAATGATGTAATATATGTAAATTATCTAGCACTATACCTACAACTTGTAGTTAATAAATTAAACAGCCATGAATTTGTAAAGCACTTGCCTGTATTTATAAAATGAATCTACTTAACATTGTAATCATCATTGGGCATTATCATGGGCCAATTCATTATAAGCAGCCTATCTCACTACTCTGGTACTTCAGTAGTGGCAGAAGTTAAAGATTTAAATGGAAAATTTATATCCTAAAGATAAAGTTAAAAGCAGAAGGATTTGTCACCCTCATATTCAATTCTATTAGGACAGAATTCTATAAAATCCCCTAGGAGAAACAGTAATTGACAAATTTACACGCACTGGAAACTGAGTTTTTATACACATATTAGCACATTGCAGAGGCATTTTATAATATATTACAAGATTTTTTTTAATGACAAAACCTGCTCATGAATGTGATAATGCTATTTCCTTCCTTAAAATTGTTCTTATACTAAATGCATTTGTAAAAATTATAATTAAATAATTAAGTTATTATATGTTGACTGTATTCTTTATTAGCTAGTGTAGTCATTTCATGATGCCAGGTACCCTATCTATCTTGTTTACTTCTGTATTCTTAAAATATGTGTTGAAAGAATGTATAATCTGTGTATGTCTATATGTAGTCAGACCAGAAAAGCATATACCAAACTTTGTTTTCTCTAGATGATACACAAGTTTCTTATTTTCTGTGTCTTCAAATGTTCTTTAATATATATGTAATTATGTTACAAACAGAAAGTAGCCACTAAATATTTTCTTAAAGAGAAAAGGGCTTTAAATAAAAAATAGCAGAGAACAAGGAAAACAGCGGCATTAAGTTGAAAGCCACTTTAAACTTAAAGGATTTTGTAACCTCTCGATGGAACATCTTCCATCTAAAAATACATGATGGCATGTACTCAGGAAAAGGGACACAAAGAAAAGCAACTAACTACTTTAAAATAATACAACAATGAAAATTGTATAAAAACAACAGAAAGATGAGAAATTCAATAACAAAAGGGAAGATGAACGTCTCATTCTTCGCAGACTTCTATGACAAAGTGATTGCAAAGACATTATCTGCGGAGATAACATTGTGGAACAATATAAATAAATAAATGAAAAATGTGAAAGAAGAGTTTTTTTGTAAATGTATTTTTAGAAAATATTTTCACATTTCCCATAAGCTTACTCAGTCCATTCCTCCTCGAATGCCATGTCTCTGTATACTCTCTGAAATGCTGAATTTCTTTATGTATAAGCACTCAATTGGAAATATGCAGAAACTAAACAAACACATAAAGTGCTCTGTGATTTGGCGAAGAGAGATGGGTTCCAGGGTCACCAGAACGGCACACTAAGTGAATCCATGTAGAATGAGTGGGGCTGTGGCTCACAAACTCTCCTTTAGTGCCCACAGTACCTAGGAGTGCTCTTCATGGGACACTGTAGACTCTGTTACTGAATTCTGATAAACTGAAGTCTCCCAAATTTTAGTTCAGCAGTGAATATTTATTTTTCCATACGAAAAAAAAGATTGAATATGACTTTAAAAAGGCATTGTTAAATAATCTTCCCAAAAATGATGATATTGACAAGATGGCAAGACAAGTAGAGCTCTAAGTAAGGTAAAATTCTCACCCACCAAATAGGAAGTCAGTGAATAGTAACCTGATAATTCAAGAGTCAGCAGATGATTATTATTTAGAAGTATGAAGGTAAATACCAGGGGAAATAACTGGTTGCCTCTGATGAAAGAAACCAGGTAAGAGGAGGGACAAAAAATGAGATTGCTGTTTTTTGGATTTTGGGGGTTTTGGGGGGGGAGGGAGAGGGTTATGGATAATGCTTTTAATTAATTTCTTACACTATTCGTATAAAATATTTTGATAAAAATAAAAGTAACTTTTAAGAAGTACATTTGGTGATTCAAAATATGAAATAAACTAGTACCATTAGTGATATATAAAGAGAGACAATTTACAGCTAATACTTTCAAATATCACATAAGAAAATTAGATATACTAAAAAAACAAAGGAAACCCACAAAAATGTACACTTCTAGCAACATACACACCTTCACTACATTGCCAGCTACTCCCCTCCTGTTCCAGTTACACTAATCACAAACTAGACAAACTAAAGTCACCCAGGCTTGCCCTGCCCTTTCCAGGCTCCATGACCACATCATAGCTGTGCCAATGCTTTTTCCCGATGTGCCTTTTTCCTTACTTGCCACCATATGAAACTAGATCAATTTTTTTTTTAAGCCAATATCAAATACCACTATTTCATTAAACAAAATCTAAGGAAAAAAGATCTTTTCTTTCTCTATGATTCTATTCTTTATTATATTTTTCTTACGAAAATTTTTATATTCTGACAGATTTATATAATATTCATATATATAAAACAAGATTTTTTACCTAGAGTAAACTTCGCTATATTTAAGAGATTTTTATATCTATTTTCATTCAATCAGTTAAAACTCTACTGAGGTTATAGAATGCATTATCAGAAATTAATTCTAATACTGTATCTTTAAGGGACCCCTATTTAGACAATATTTATGGAATTAGAATTTAGTCTATTCTCATTTTTATTTTAAAAACAGACCCTAAATTTCAGCTATAATCCATTTCATAAGACAAGCTTTAAAAACATCGTTTAAACAATACTTCATTTTCTTCCTACTTTTTCCAACCACAAGAATGTTGCCCACATTTCTTTAAACAAATGTCTCAGCCACTCAACCCGACAACTTGTGGATATTTTAAAATTATACTAAAGAATATATCGTACTGTCAAGAAACAGTTGTGACTAAACAGAATATATAATTTATAGAAAAGATTAAGCTCTTCAGATTCTAAAAATAGTTAACTGCAATGATACATAAAAAATAATCATCGAAGTGTTTGTTTTCACCCACGGCATCTCGGCTAGAGAAGCATACTCTTTTTAGGCATTAGGTAGTTACTGAGAACAATGATTAAACAAGCTTTAAAATCACTGGCAGAGTTAAAAACGTCTTTAAGTAAGCAAACTTTACTATGCAATACCTTTGCCTACTTAGTGTGTAAGAAATTAGTTCATATACAGGGGGAGAAAAGTCAATGGTACTCTGCAGAAAATGAAAAACATATTTCTTAAAGCAAAAGGAAAGGATTCTTCTTCTACTCCTCCATTTCCTCTTAGAAAACAATTTATACTGAGCTGCACAGAAAAATTTCCCTTTCTGAGCTAACCTCAGTTGTTACCATTTTTTCTTTTATAGGTCATATACTGGACAAAGTAACTACTTAGGTAATCATTATGTTGCCTGGATTTAATCCCTCATGTTTATGCATATTTTTTCATCTCTTTTGTGTTAAAATTCTGTTATGAGTATTGTAGGAGATAACACATAGCTGAATAAGAAATTAATCTTTCCTTCAAGGGTGCTACATTTATTTGGGGAGATGAAGTGAACAAGCAGTAAGGGCCCATGGTAAAACATATGGGCTGTGGGGTAAGAAAGACTTGACTCATAGAATCAAAATCTCTGGGAATGGAATCCAGTAATTTGCTTCAAGCTTAAGTTCAAGAGAATTTCAGGGCCTTGATTTGGCAAATCTAAGGAATACCCTTTGACTTACTGCACACTCAAAAATTTATTAGAATCTTGCTTTAGCACAAGCAGTTTACGAAGCCCCTTGCAAACAGTAAACCTAGCAAGTCTTCATTCAGATTACTAATTTTTCTATCTTTAGCATTTGGCAGAATAGTTGGTATAAAATAGGTACACAATAAATTTACTAAATAAATTTTAATTAATAAATTAAATAGCTTCGCTGAAAACAAAACAAAACAAAACTGTGGCTCTAAGCTGGAGAAAGACTAGGTAGAAAACTCTGAGATGGGAACGATTTTTTCTAGCAGAAGCATTAAATAATTTTACATTTCCTAACACCAAGTCCACGTTGCCCTTAGCTTTACATGCCCTTAGTAATACATGGTAGGGTAATCCTCTCACCCTGTTCTTTGTGAGTCTGTTTTCAATTAGTTTGTTCTTTTTGTTCCTTGAGTTCAAGCTTTTACTCTTTTTTATTGTTTTTTGGGCATTTCTCATTCTCTTAGTTCTTCGTTTAATTTTATTCCAACAAGGACCTCAACTTCATACTTCAGGTAGAGTGTACTTTCAAGATAGGTTACACCCTATTTTCATGGATTACTTTCTAGTAATGCTTGTGCAAATAAGATGCCAAAATATTATGATTGGTAATTTTTAATAAGAAAAATAATAAACATATCATTAATTATAAATATCAGAACTATTCCCATTTTCCTTTTAAATGAGAGAGCTGTTGTCAGACACTGTAGAATTTCAAAATTAGAGTTTTAGAATTCCAGACTTTCAAAGTTCCCAAATTAGACATACATGGAACTGCAAGTTATCAAAGCTTAAGTCAATCTGTGGTGTCTCAGATGGATATTATGAAGTGGGCCAACTAAGCTAGCACACCACTAAAGATAATACACCAAAGTTATTCTGAGAAGTGATAAGCTCTAGCCAAAGTCACATTGTTTCTTTGTTATCTTTCAGTGTGTGACAACAGATAGAGCTTAAAATAATTTTACAAGGACAATAGCACATGTTAAAAACTTGCTAACAAGCCTTTTAGATTCCTCATCTTCTGTGATTCATTTAGTCTTTGCATATCAGAAAGTAATCAAAAAGTTTCTACTAAATGCATAAGTCTTTATGAAACGTCTTAACTTTGAATCCAAAAAGAGTAAAATGTTTTTTACGTAGAAAAATAATTCATACAATAATTGAATAGGATAAGAACAATATTTAAGACTACAGAGATTTCTTGATTAAACCTTATAAAATAAGCGAACTAAGAAAATGTATTCAGATAACAATTCTATTGAATCATATAATTACATAATATTACATTATAATTTCCATATAATTAATATGTGTGTATTTGTGTATATGCTAGATATTGTACCACTGACTTCAGCAAGGAAACACAAAAAGCTTTAAATATCTACAAATCATCATAAAAATATGAGATACTGGTATTATTATTTTACTGGAGCAATATGTTCCTGAAAATTTGCAGAATTTTAGAATCATGATATGTATAAGACCTCTTTAGACTCCAAGTCTTCCAATCATGGTACAATTTATCAATCTCAATTTTCTTAGCAGTTGTAAAGAACTTGGCCCAAGGAATGGTTAGTAAATATTTAAGAATGAATGAGTAAAGTAGCTGGCAAAAACTCCTTCAATAATAAAGAAGCCACCTCTGACAACCAGAGCAAACAAATATATCTAAGAAATGTGACTGCTCAATTCACTGTGCCAAGGTGGGGGCGGGGGGGAGGGGCGTGGAATGCACTAATAGGTTTACCGCCTATATACAATACTGATGAGTAACAGGTGACAAAGTTGAAAAAGATTTCAAAAAGAAAGAGAACAATACTGGACAGTAAGAAACTATACTGGCAGTGATAAAAGAGACAGAGCAGGGTGGCAGAAAAACAGGCACTGACTTCGGAGAAGAAAAAAGAACCAGAAAAAAATGTGAGTCAAAGTACAATCTAAATTTAGTACCACAATAGCACTTTGGCCATAGGGCTTTTATAGGGGGAGAGAGAGGGAGAGGGCAAGAGGGAGAGGGGAAAGGAGAAAGAGAGCGAGCATGTAGAGATAGGCCTTAAGAGGAAGCTAAGCTAACAGTCATTTAGATTTCAGTAGTCCTTAAGAGCACCAAAATACTACACTAAAAATACATCTGTTAAATAAAGGTATACTGTAGAGAGTATGGATTCTACAGCCAGGTTGCCTGGGTTTAAAGCAGGGTGCTGCCATTTACTAAAGGGACAACCTCAGTAAGTTAGCTTTCTGTGCTTTACTTTGCTCATATATAAAGTAGAGAAAAAGAATATCATCTATTTCACAGGAAAGATGCTGTATTATATATGAGTAACTGTATATAAATTAGTTAGAACAGTGATTTAGCTATAATTACGTGACAGATATTCTAATACATGGCTCTTGTTCTCATTTTCACCATCTTCCTTCATACCCAGTATCAAGGTATGCCTCAGACAATGAATGCTATTAGAAAAGTTCACTTAAGAACTGATATCATACAGATAAAATACAAAACTCTCAGACTAAAATGAAACATTAATGTGCCTAATACCAAGAATTCAGTTTAAACTAGAAAATTAAAAAAAAAAAAAAAACTCTCAAGCTTTTTGTGACATGGTCATATGTCAAAACCAGAAGATGTAGCCTCTGAAGCCTGAAGAAAATTTGCAAGCATTGGAATAAATATGGATGAGCTTAAATTTCTGTGCTCATCAAGAATGCTCTCTCTCACTCCAAGCAAACTCACATTGCACGTTAGTCAGAAGAGAAAGGTTACAAGAAAGTGCCTGCTTTCCACTCTGCTAGTGATTTTTTAAAAAATCAGAGATAGTGTTTTTAATCTTGGCATGGTATGATATGCCAAAGGACATACTGGAATTGTAACGAATTAGATATTTTGAAGGAGAAAGATATTTTGGAAATGTCTGCTTCTATCTTTGAAACACAAACTACTTCTGGAAAAGGGCAGCCACATAACAAAGTCCAAAAAGACTCATTCTCCGAGCAGATGTATATTAAAAGCAACATTCATGAAGTCTCAAAAAAGCTAGACACAAGCTGCATTGGCTGACCCATGCCCATAATATCCGTAGGTACTGTAGGATGGACAAAAGAGAAGCAATATTAACTGAGCATATACATTTTGTCCAGATAGCATTCTGTCTGCAGGGTCTACTCCCTTCTAAAGATGAAGAATGGATATACCCTCTGACCTACCTATTCCAGTTCTATATATTTATCCTATAGATGTGCTCACACATATTATGAAATGAAGCATGTTTAAAGTAAATGTTTAAAGCATTGTTAATAGCAAACTAAATGTCCATCAATAGGAAACCAGTTCACTATATTTTGGTACATCCATATAATGGAACATTATGTACCTATTTTTAAAATGATCAAGTTTTTATTATTGATATAGAAAGATCCCCAAGATAAGCTGACGTTTAAAAAGTTAAGTTAAAAAAGCAAGATAGAAGACAGTATGAACAGCATCTGCCATTTGTAGGAAAAGAAAGAAATGTGCGTATGTATTGCTCTTACATACATAAAATATCTGTAAAGATATAGCTGCATAGCGTTTTGATACATGGATATAGCAAAATATATTTAACTTTCTCCTATTGGTTGCTCTAAAGAGGAGAAATGAGTAACTGAAGGAAAGGAACAGAAAGAATTTTCATGGCAAAAGCTTGGATTTTGAACAATATGAATTTTGGATTTTGAACAACATGAATATATTGCTCATTCAAAAAGTAAACCAACAAAATTTTGTCTTTCTAAAAAAAGAAAATAAAAAATTTCCTACGGTCTCCATGGCTAGTAAATGGCAGAGCAGAGACCTAAATCTTGGACTAACACCCAATGCAAAAATGTTTTCATTATACCACGCTACCATCTACAACGGCATCTTTAGCATCTTTTAATAAATGTTATTTATAAGAAAAGATTCTGAACTCTCTGTCAGAAATGTTCAATCATGCACATTCTAATACAGAAAGCAAGTAAATGTTACCAGGATATAACTTCAGCTCTGTCTGACACTGAAGCCCATGTTCTTTCCATTCTATCATATTAGCCAAAAAGAATAATTTATCCAGGAGCAATAATTTGCTATAGCCAAGAAATTTTCTCAGGCTTTAACTGAATTTTCTCAGCTTCGAATTATCAAACATATTTTTTTTTCAAAGCAGTTTTGCTAGTGGCAGTAGTTACTTTTAAGGATAATGACTTGAATATTTTAGACTATTCAGGTGCCAAATCTGATAACTTCAGTCACTCTTTAACAGTTTAATCAATGTGGCGTAAAAGATTTCCAGATCTTTCTGAAAAAATTGACAACATAAGAGCATGAATCCTAATTTCTAGTACAGTCTCCAATTATGAATCCTGATTTCCAGTACCGTTTCCAATTTAGAGAATATTTTTTATGCATTCTCTTCTACAAAAAGAAAAATTCAAAACTAAAGAAATGTAAATATGTTTAAAATATAAGTTCCTCCTATCAGATGTCCATCAAGGGCCTTTTCTGGGAATGCATACAAACAAGCAACCTATCAGAAGAATAAGAATGTATATATTAAGATAGAGAAAAGAGTATAAAAGTCATTTAGCAACTAACCATACACTCTGTATAAAATCTCCTCACCTTAGTTCATAAGAATATGAAGCTTGCAGGCTTCATATTGTCCCAGAGCACTAGCATGCAAATGTAGGTCAATTAACACTGCATGCAGTGTAGTAAACTTTAGGATAGAGCAAATAAGCATAAAATGGATGTTGCCTGCAAATAATCATTTGTGAAAACCAAGAGGGTAGAAAACTAAGAAGAGCAGTCAATTAAAGCAAAACATGAATTAAAGGGCAAAGTGACCATCGTCATGTATTTAGTACCCTAGGTAGCTTTTTCAGTTCACAGAAATAATGCCAAGGCAATGGAAAGTTTAGGATTAGGTAACATATTTGTTAGTCAGGTATTCATTTATGTAAGGAAGAAATTCAGAATAAGAAGAGTTTGGCCAATAGCAGAACATCAAATCACCACTGGCAAGGTGACTGCATAGTCAAAGTGGTGAGCTGAGAATGACCAATTTAACCATGAACTACACTAGGCTTATAGGGAAGTGGGTGTGCCGTGAAGAAGATTAGATGAATTCCTAACATGTTTTTAAAGCAGAATAATGTGAGTGACTCACAGGGAGTGAACAGGCACTTTATAGCCGATGTCTTTTGGTTTACCCCTTTATTTCCTTTCTTCCTTTAAAAGAGTGTAATAAAAACAGTCTAATTCTTGACCTCCTCTTAAATTGAAAATTGCGTGGATATAAATTGTTCCTACTGAATCTACTAAAACATAGGCATTATCCCCCAATTTCCTGTGTTAGCCCTCTAAAAGGATAAAGCAGAGTGAAAGTATCATTCACTTTTACTCTTATCTTCCTGTTAGTAAATTTATGCTCAATATAACATGCAAAGACCTCTTTATTAAAATGTCAAGACAAATGGGTTTCAAAAGAAAAGGCCCGGGATTTGGAGTGAATGTTGGACAGCAAAGCAGTTGTGAGGTAAGCAAGAGCTCTCCTGGATCAAAGAAACTTGGGTTCCAATCCGGAAACAGCCATTGATGAGTAACCTTGGGCTAGTCACTTGAACTTCCATTTCTTCATCTTAAAAAAATATTTTTTTGTACACAAAGGGGAAAAAAATGCAAAAGAACAAAGAGTGCAGCAGACAGCAAAAAGACCAGGGCAAGACTAGAATCAAATAAAGATCAGACGTCTTGAAAAACTGGCACCCTAAGTGACCAGAAGTCAGACACATGAACCGTGATAATAGTGAGAGACATAATGATAAGGATGGGAACAGTCTTTTAATTTTTACATAATAAAGAGAATAAACAACTTAAGGATTAATAGCACTGTACTTCTCAAGAGTGAGAAGGGGTGTCAAAAACTGACCTGAGTCCCAACAGTAGCCCTTAATGACTATGATACAGGAAATCTCTACTGTGTTTTACAAGTGTAGTAACCTACAAAAGTATTAGTGAATCACAAAGGCCCACCAACTAAGCTATGGGGAAGCCTGGGAGGACTGTTTATTTCAATCCTGGGTAATAGATGGTGATAAAATAAATCAACTGGACCTCCTATCTCATGGAATCTGCATAGTTATAGTCAGTTCGGTACACATAATTCAAGACTTTAAGTAGGCAAACGTGGTAGGCAGAATATTGGCCTCCCAGTAATGTCCCTGTCCTAATCTCCAGACTCGTAAATAGTGTTAAATTACATGACAGTGCAAAATTAAGGTACCTTCCAGGTGCAATTAAAGTTACTAATCAGATGACCTTAAAACAGGGAGATTACCTAGGTTACCCAGTAAGCCCAATGTAATGACAAGGGTCTTCTGACCTCCAGAATTGTAAAATAATAAAATCGTGGGTTTTTTCCCTGCCCCTATGTTTGTGGTAATTTGTTACAGCAGCAATAAGAAACTAATACAAAAATAAATCATTTTTAAAAGACTTTTATGAAAATGTTTCAGTAAACCTTTTAAAGAATATAGGCATTTAATGTCAATTTATCCAGAAAATTCAGTTATTCAGAATTAGCCATGCCCTGAAGTTTTTGGGATACCAAGTATTATCAATAATTTTAGATAAATGTTTGTGTTCCTTAAGCCTAAATTCACTAACATTTAACTAACTATAAACCTAAATGGTATGATGCTAATCAAGATAACCACAATATAGCCCAGATGCAATTTCTAATACCTTAAATCCGTTAAATATTTAAATTTGAAAAAGAAATGGCCTGTTGCCAAAGGAACATTAGGAATAAATACATTAAGTAAAAATTATAATATATTTACTAAAACATTTACATTTAAAAATTTGACATGCCTGCTGTTTTCATACCTCCTACCACAGCTTTATATTTTGAAAGTTACTTCAAATTATAGATGGGATGTTATAAAAATCAAGAACATCTACATGTGTTTCAAAACATCTCCTACTGATAACAGAAAAATTTATTTACATTTAATATCAGATAAATATTTAAACATATCAATGTATTTCCCTAAAGAGTAAGAGTATCAGGAAACAGAACATGTCTGGGACCTCTTCGGAGTAAATTCTAAAGATTTCCAAATAGCTTTTGTTTAATATCAATAAAAAAGTAAAACAAGGAAGAAAAATACTTCTCTAAGTAAAGCTTATCTTTGTTTTCTACATTGTTACTTCCAATTTGATATTATTCTGCTTTGAACAGAAATATGGGTGTGTACACAAGGATAAGCGGGGGCTGTAAATGTGTTGTGGTAAGAACAAACCATTTTCCATTCCAGGAGGAAATTAATAGCAGGGGAAGTATTAGTAATGCAATATCATTTGGGTCAGAATACTTTAAAAATCCAACACTATTTTCAATTCTGTGAATATACTATTCCTGAACAAGCATCACAAATTCTAATGGTCAAAACAAATTTTACATCCATCATCTGTATTATCTGTACAAAAGGAGAAAATAAATATTTCAAATACTACTGAATTGGGTTTACAACCTCACGGGCTTTTGCACTATATAATCAATAGTTCCATTTAAAATAAATTACATTAAGACTACTCCAAGAGTTTTTCTAAAATGCTAAGAAATCATATTTCAAAAAATGTTTTCTAAAACATACATTTATGAAAATTTCTCAGTTGTCTGTAATTTAATAATGTAAGAGAAGACAATGTTGAAAAATTTCAGGCCTTTCATTAGAAAATAGATGAAAAATATCTGACAACCATGGATGGCCTTATCAAACAGACTTATGCAACTGTGAAAAACAAAAAAAGAATAAGTAAGAGCAACTAGACTGAAGCAGTTTGTTTTATCAACATCCAGTATTCTCAACAAACATCTACTAAAAAGGACAATAAAATGAAAGAAGGTCATGTTTCCTGTCTAGAAAATAGTACTCACAATTAAAACACAGTGTTCTTAAAAAAAGAAACAGTGACCTCTAACCTTAATAAGAATGTCTCCTTAGGAAGAAGCTATCACTGACAAAATGCTAAAAGTACAATAACCCGATGATGTGATCTGAGCAACATTCTTTCTGGTAAGTTTTCCCGTTTTGGTATATATGTCAGGCACTGGATAAGAGGAATAAGCCTTAAAAAAATACACAATCAACAAAACCAAAGTGTGCTGAGGGAGATACCACTAACAGGCAAAGCAAGTATTATTTGAGCTTTTAAAAAGACACCATATATGTACATAGATAATGAAAGATGCTGACATATTAAAAATTTTTTAAATTTAAAGGAGCAAGCTCCATCATTTGTGATATAGAGAACTGTTTAAGAGCTTAACTTTTACTACAAGTTGAAATACCTAAATAAACCTGAAGAAATTCATAGACATTGGAATTATATTTTAAAAAATATTTATATGCTTAATTTAGGCAAACTACTTATTAAATGATCAGGTTTAACTTTTTCAACCAATCTAATTATACGAAATAGGGATTCCTAATTTATTAGTAAATAAAGTGAAGTTCTAAAAATTAAAGTAATTTGCTCACAGCTCTAGAGCTAGTAAGTGAAGATGTCAGGATTAGAAGTCTGATGTTTCTGACTGGTCTCACTAAACCAGAAAAACAAGTCTACGTTGCTGTCAAAGTAGTGAGTTGCCTTTTCTTCTGCTGGCGTTAACCAGAGCAAGGTAACTAAGTCTTTATATCAAGAGAATCCATCAATGACTCTTACTCATATATTTCCCAAAACAGACACTGTGATAAGTAGAAAAAACTTACCTGGTGTGAATTCATTCCTAATTAAATAAAGGACTAAAAATCACAAAAGAAATTCTTCAAAACGTATCATCTGCAAATACAGCAGAATAAATTAACATGACATCACAGTGTAGTGGTAGAGAGGCATAGCTCCTATTCCTAACAGACTGACCACTTAATGTCTCCCTGGAAAATGGAGATAATGAGTAAATGGGTTGATGGTGGTCCCCAAAAAGATAAGTCCGTGTTCAAACACCCAGACCCTGTGAATGTTACCTATTTGGAAATGGGGTCTTTGCAGATGTAAATAAGTTAACAATCTTGAGATGAGATCATCCTAGATTTCCTGAGTAGAACCTAAGTCCACTGACAAATCTTCTTATAAGAGACGGAAGTGGAGAAGACACAGGCACAAGAAGAGGAAGAGATAAAGTAACTACAAAGGCTGATCCTGGAGTGATGCACAAGGCGAAATGCCACTTAAAGCTGGAAGAGGCAAGGAAGGATTCTCTCCTAGAGCTTCCAGAGGGAGTGCAGCCCTTCTGCCACCTTGATTTCAGACTTCTGGCCTCCAAAATTATGAAAGAATTTCTGCTGTTTTATGCCAATCAGTTTCTGATAATTTGTTACATTATCCACAGGAAACTAATATGGTATCAAGACAGTGTGTTGAAAGGAGATAGTACCCTGATCTGTAAATATACAATAAATATTAGTGATTATAATTAATGTGTGAATATATATGAGAGGCAGCCATGTAAGCGTCTGCTTTTGCATTTTCCCAGGGTGGAAAATGTCACATATTTCTTTCTTCACTGTGAAATAAATTGCCAAAATGTACTTGGTGCCCCAGTAAATGTATTTTTAAAATTAGCAACTATTACCATTAAGCTTTGCTTCTAAGGAAGACAAATAGTTTTCTCTTTTAATGATTTTATTTATTTCACTAACAGGCTAAAGCTAAATTTATCAGTAACCTCAGAAAAAAGTACCATTCACTCCTAACCTAATAAACAGATAAAATAAAAGGAATTTGAGATCACTGGAAATAGTTGGAATTATAAAAATAGAGTGAATGAATTAACAAAGAAAAGGAAAAACACTCACTGCCCAACAAGTGAAAAGTTGCCTCAGTCAGTGTATAGCTAGTGAAGCACAGTGATTTCTTTTTCTAACCCAAAGAGACACATCAGTCCAAACCTCCTCTCACCCAGAAGGTAAGATGTTATCACTGAAACTCCTTCTCTGCAGGGCAATGACCTACTAAATACTGGATGGCAAATGAGAAGTAAATGTAAGCCCTTTATAAATGCAAGCCCTTTAAAGTCCCAAATGCAAGGCTCCTGTTTTGTGTAGGAGCAAAGAGAGGACTGTCATTTTAATTTCCATCTCCTTGACTCTGTTCACTTATCAAAACAGTAGATAAAAAAGAAACAGGAAGTAAGAAAGAACAGCAGGCCTCTCCCCTGCCAAGGGCACCAGCCACACCTGAGGACAGAAGGTGAAGAAGTGGAACTTGGAGACTATGACCCTGTTATGGCACAATGTACTCCACACGTTGGTAAATGTGGCCTAATGACTATCAAATTAGGACCAGACTCCAATTCCCAGGAGAGCAGCTAATCTAGATCAACAGAAGTAGTATCCTCCATCGGTCCCCTCTCAGGTGGGCAAAGATACACATGGAAGTTCTGTTCTCATAATGGGCAGAGGCAGCAGAAAGGATGAATTACTTCACTCCCCAGCTGGTAATAGACAAAAGAAGGGGCTGGGTATATAATCAATATCTAAAAGTAGAGACATTAAAGTACAGCTTCCCAGAGAGGGATATGTCATGTGGGGCTGCCCCATAAAACTGTTCTTGCCAATCTCAGTGTATAAAAAAATTTAGTGTAGTCGTATTTAGCATCATAAACTTATACTCAGCCTTACTATGAGATTTTTTTTTTCTCTTAAGGCCCAAGTACTGAGAAATTTGGAAGGGGTGTCTCTGTGTGTGTCTGTGTGTCTGTCTGTGTGTGTGATACTAAGTAGTCTACACCCTTAAAAGCTGAATATGTAATAGCTCTAGGAGGGCCCCAGCTCTGATCTTTAGGAAAACAAGAGACCCGTAGCCCTCACTAGCCCAGATGAATCTATCTAAAATAGCTTTAGAAATGCAAACAGAAGGTGAAGTATACAGTCAAATGAACAAGGCTCTTCCAGAAGTTTGTATCAGTCTACTGATCTCTCTCAAACTAACTTGAATTACAAGTTCTGTACTTATCTTACCTGTCATACTACATCAAACACTGCTTTAAGGCAGAAACCCTGTGCCTTTTTTCTGCAACTGAGCAGGAAGTAATGAAGACTCACACTAACTAAAAACCTGACAAATATTTGTTTTAAAAAATGAGTAAATGAGTGTTACTAACAAGAGAAAAGAAGAGAAGAGAGAAAAACTAAAGAAAAGGAACAGGGAAGAGTTTGACACGGGAAGTAAGCAATAGAAAGGAGGCAGTAAGAAAGGATCAGCACTGCTACTCAACAGAAAGTTACTCAACCAGTTTGGGAACTTTCAGCCCTCACCATCAGAAAAACTCTCACTCCTTCACCCTGACTCTCTCCTAGCCCTGGTCTTTCTCAGTTCCCACATACACTTGTGAAATAGTCTTCTAACTGGTAACCTTCTTTCTCCATGCCTCACATATTACACATAGCCAGAATACCTCGGCATGTAATCCTGGTGGTTGACTTTAGGTATCATTTCCCTCCATTTCTTTATCTTTAATAGCATCCATACTTCACAGAGTTCTTGAAATGATTAAATGAGTTATACGTAAAGCATTTAAAAGAATGTTTGACACATACTACCTCTCAATAAATATTATCTATTATTATCAAATCTATTATAATTGTATTACAAGATAACTCAAATAGTTTCTCATTAACTAAGAAGCGAAATTCAAAGTTTTACTTACGGCAGCAAAGATCTTTTATAATAATCTGAACCCTCTTAACTTTCTAATCTGAACCTTCTTAACCCTCTAATCCTACTCTTCTTGTTCTCTCAAAAACTACATTTCAGCTACAGTGAACTATTGATGAGTTCTCAGAACAGAGTGTGGTTTCGACCAATTGGCAAGCCCCTGTTCAATATCCAAGCTTCCGCTCATGCATTATCTCGTGAGACATCTTTGCTTCCTCCACACTTCTTCTATGCTGCAGATGCTACCTGTACATACCTGCATTCTGACAATCATTGCCTTGTATTATAAAAATGTCTATTTCTTCCCATTAGGGGTTTCTTGAACTAAGAGATGCATTTATTTTTCTACCCATTCCCTGGTCTTAGCATAGTTACTGGTAGACCACTGTAATGTTTGCACAAGGAATTACAAAGGAAATTGGGAATATGAATTATATATTATATATAAACACACATGCTAAAATCACAGAAAACTCAGTTCATCTTGTCATTCATTCATATATTGCTAAGGTTTTATAATCCTTTCGAGCTTAATTTATGCTTGATCTCAGCCTCTGGCCCAGCTCATCTATTTGATTCCTGGGAAAACCAAGTACTTTTTGCACTAACTTATAACTTGCCCTGGAATTTAAGCATGGAATCACTCTGAACTAGGATCTCTCTTTTCTCAGATCCTGGCAAACTTTCTCCCTCTCCTTACTCTAAAACATTCTTCCTTTTCAGAACTTCAAACTTCAGGTGACTGAACAATGCTACTCCAGTCCTTCCCACCATCACCATTCATCCCACCTCTGTATGTTTTTTTTTTTTTTGGGGGGGGGGGGACTGTACTTCAGTATTTTTAAGGTCTCTATGTCCACCAAAACTAATATAAGCATTTTTTTCTATTTCTGTAATTCAATTACATATGACTTATTCAAGCTCTAAACATGTATAATCAGAGGAAGTCATTTTGATACCTTAGAGTCAAGGGGAAGGGTTTCAAGGCTCTAAAGAAAGAGAGAAAAGAGTGCAACTTAAAGAAAGCAGGAGAAAGGTTAGAGAAAACAGAAAATACGCTGGATTCTTTAACAGTCATGGTATTTGCTATAAACCAATTTACCACTAAATCCAGCATATTTCCCACTCTCAGCATAAGATACCTAAAAAGAACATTGTAATTAGACCACAAGATAGACGGGGAAGACTAGAGTAGGGAACAGGTACATAGAGTGAGAGGGTTAATAAACTCATAGGGTAACACCTGTCTGTTCTTCCTTTCCTCCTCTGCTGCACAACTCCAATCCCAGTGTCACTACTATCACAGAGTTGTCGCTGCAGATTTTTTTTTTAAAAAAGACCAAAAAGAACTTTCAAAGAATAAACAGAGATGAATGGTATTGGTAGACTACTGGTTGATCGTTGGAATTGCTTCAAACTCTAAAATGCTATGAATCTATGAAGTCTGTTCTCTATACTTGAACTCAGACATGCAATTTAATTCGACTGCATAACTGTTTCACAGATGAAGTTATTAAAGCTGCTTTAACTTATCCAGAGAATGCATACATTGGCGCTGCTAAAGGAATGAATGAGGTAATATTACTACTGGAATATTTTGTGAGCTTTTAAAAAAGCAAATTTTTCAAAGAGCACTGACTACTCGCTAGTATTTTCCATGAAATTTGAAATTACTGGACTATCAAACAAATGTTTCCATAATTGCCTCCTTCTCTGCCTCCTACGGAATGAATTTAATGGCAAAAATTCTTATTGTGGTGCATTTGGAAGAGCAAAATAAACTTTTAGTTGAGGGGCATTACGATGGCTATACAATAAAAAAATATTTTTTAATTCCTTTATTTAAAGAGACAATGTGATACTATAGAAAAATCATTATATTAGGAGAAAAACAGACTTGAGCTTGAATTCTGGCTTACTTACTTACAAGTTGTGTGACTCTGAAGTGCTTATTTAACCTCTTTGTAAGTGGGGTGATAATATCTGCCACAATAATTGCTATGAAGTATAAATGACTAAAGTATATAAGGTTCTTAACTCAGTAACCTGACAGAATAAGAATTTAAAATGCTAGTTTTTCTGTAATATATTCTACTCACCATATTCCTAATGTGTACTAAGAAACTAGACAAAAATTGCTTCCCTAGCAACTATAACACTTTTCCATCAGATATCTCAGAAGGAAAACTATTACACGAAGTTACAGGAAACATGAATATTGTTATAACCAATATAAGCTTCTTTAAAGACATAATTCAAAAACATCACAGCAAAGTTTCAATAAAGAAACAATTCACTTTGATTCCTGGGTAATAATTCTTTGCCTCACCAGCGTGAATAGGCTTCTCACTGGAAAATGAACTCTACACGAACATTATAGAATTTATGAAATCCAGAAATAAGATATTCGTTCCATAATTCAGGGAGTCAAAGTGATTAAAATGCTACTTTGAAGGAAACAGTTAACTAGCTTATCTTTCAAATATAAAAATACTTTTCTTAGTTTTAAGAATTATTAACCAAACATATTCTCAGGATAGTAAAAACATTCTGAGTTAATAAATATTCTATTATTGCAAAGCATTGTCTAACAATATAATTCCAGTAAAACAAAAGAACCTGGAAAGTCCCAAATTCACTGTAACAGGATGAATTACACAGGAAAGCAGTGCTATAACCTTCAGCCTAAAAAGCCAAGATAAAGGCAGACTCAATTGTAAGAGAAGTCATTGAATTTAGGATTATCTATAGATTTTTGTTGTAATGCGGAAATAGTCCCTTGTTGTATTACTCAAAAAATTAAAATTCATACACACAAAATAAATAAATGAATAAAAGACTTATATGCATTTAAATTTCAAAGAAAAACCGTTCATGGCTGGTAAAAGAAATTATTAGGACTAGTAGCATTTAGAATATTTTTATAAAGCTGGTTTACTGTGAAAATGCAGGCTTTAAAATAAAGAAAAAATAAGGTGCAAAGTTAAAGAGTATGAATACTCTGCCACATATGTGTTTTACACAGCCAATCATTCCCGTTCACTTTTAAACTCATATAAAGCCTAGGCTATTTCAGTCTCTGAAACTTTAATAGCAACAACAGCCACTGGAAACAGTTGGGAATTACTTGAATTTCAATCCTTTCGAAAGCTGTTGATGCTATGGACAAAAATGTTTTTTGGAACTCCAAGGAGACTGCTGCCATTAAATACACAAGAATGACCGGTTTTGTGACTCTATCTCACTAACAACTTCTTGTGAATTATTTCTAAATTTATCATACAAAAGTAGCAGAAATTACTATATTTTTAAATTCTCTAGAACTCAAGGTAATAAATATTTATTGAGGTCTTCTATGTCTAAGCCACGGTGGTAGGCGCTGGAGAATGTAATAACTAGAACGTTAATTCTCCCCTTCAAGAGTTGGGCATGATATTCCTGGCACTTAATCAGCATGCACATTACATCTTACTCGGCTATTCCTTTTCATATAAGGACATACTTGATGCTTCTCATTTTAAATCTCTGAAGTTCAGCCTTTTTCTTTCCTAAAAATGATAATGAAAGTTAATTTGATAGAATCCGATGTTGTGGAATCATGGTCCTTTTAATCTCCTAAGCAGATGTGACCAGGAGAATCTTCTCATGTTACTCCACTCCTTCAGCTGTCCTGCCATCTATGTGTGTCTTCCTTTCTCTCCACACCCACAGGCTGTCTCTCTTCAGTCTCGCCTTCTCCATAGATGTCTCTGCTTCCTTGTTTATGTTCAGACGGCTTAAAATATTTTTGGCCGTTGGTTCCCAATCTGTGAACCACACTTGAAGCAGTTGGAGGCAACTGGTACACAGATTTAAGTTTTCGCAAGTGATCCCCAAATTCATTTGTGTACCGAGCATTGTTTAAAGTCTCCTTAAATCATGTATATATTGGGATTTTTAAGTAAATATAGATTCCCATTCATAAATGTAAAAAAATTCCTCCTCTTCATTTAAAACTGCAATACAATATTTATAAAACCTGCAGTTACTAAAAATAACAATTATTAATGTGGTGGGGAAGGTTTACCCCAGAAATATTCCTCCTTGAAAGGGAAAAAAAAAGTACTTATTTAAGGTTAGAAACCAGTGGCCCACACCGTGAGCTCCTTGAGGACAGGTGTGAGGACTTCCTTTCTATCCCCAGGGATCAGCACAGGAAGCCTTCACTGGCTATGCTAATTTATCTACTCTCTTCACCGACTGTCTTGAGATATATACAAAGGCTAAGGCTACATAGCAGGTGGTTAGAGATGAATATGGGAGGTTCAGGCAAAGAATGAGTTTCTCCTCTTGGTAACAGAGTGGCTGGTGGGCCATTCAGCGGGAAATGTGACTAGTGAGACAGGTGTAGATCTCAGATCTGACCATGCTGAGTTTGAAGAATCTGTGAGACATCCAAGTGTGAAATAGTTTCAGTGATACGACAGGGGCAGAAGCCAGACTCCAGTAAGTAGAACAGGAGGAAGGTGAAAGGAGACAGAACCTGGGTCCAGGAGGCTAAAAACCTGAGTCATCTTTGGCTCTTCCCTCTCTCGTATCTATATCATTAATGTGGCTTTAGAATTATTATTCACAAGTTCTAATTTTTCTCATTTCTCCGGTTTTCCATTTCAAGTTACTACAATACTACAATACTTGCCTGACCAGTCTCCCTGTCTCTGATGTCTCTCCATGTTCTTCCAAGCAGTCTCACTAAATATTATCCAGAAATATAACTTTTCTGATCAAAAGTTTTAATATCTCAGTGTCTAAGACCCTGCAAAGCACTATTCTAAACATAACTTTCCTTTTATTCTTATCTCTATTTCTCAACTGGTCAACATGCTCATCCCAACATAAGCGTGGGGACTGATCACGTCCACACTACCTCAGAGGGTGTCACTCCTTCTGAGACATCCTCCTCATCCTTCCAAGCCCAGCCCGGGTTTTGGCATCTCCAGGAAGCCTTTCTATCTGAATGGGATCTTGCCCTCTTTGAACTCCTGTAGCATTCTGTCTCCTCTAATCCCAATGAATACATACAAATTCTTAAAGGCAGAAATCATAAATCACTCCCTTTATATTTACCCCTTATGACTGCTAGTCATACAGTAAATCTGGAGGAAAAGTCCCATTTTTAAAAATTTGGAACACTATGAGAATTTCCAACTAAACTTAAATAATTAATGACAGTGTTGATGAAAGATGAAGAGAAAAATATTTCTAAAAGTATTATTGAAAACACAGTCCAGAAGTCAATAATTTAACTTGATTTTAATATGTTACCCAGGAAATTAAAGGGCATACACATGAATATGAATGGAAGGGTGAGAGAAAAAATTTATTTATTTTTGTTTGTCTTTCTGATAACCCACAGTAAAAGAGAATCTACACTGTTCCTCTAAGGCGAACAAGAGGAATCAGCAGAACAAACAAGACTGGGTGTGCACTAGGTTTCTCTTCACTGCCATAAATTACTGGTTAAGACAATAATTTTGAACCAAAGCAGTAGTTAGCTGGCAGTAAGCATAATGTTTGTATCCACTCTTTTAAAAAGCTTTAATTACAATTGTATAATCAAAATCACTTGACTAAACATTCCTTTCTTCTAACACTTGCATCATCATCTTTCTGACTTTCTCAGATAACTACCTACCAGACTGCCCTCTCATTTTCTATTTCCCTTGAGTCACACCCATTTTGTTGCTAAGAAACAAAATAAATATGATGTCCTAGAAGTAACTTTACAATGCATCCTATATTAATAGTCCCTTATCAAGTGAAGAGTAGGAAGAAAGGAGAGAAAACATCTTTATTATGTCCTAGGTTCTTTACATGTGCTATTTCATTTTATCTTTATAATAGCCCTACACGGCAGTTATTACCATGCCCGTTTACAAATGGCTAACTAAAATTCAGTTACATAACTCGCCTAAGGTCACACAGCGAGGAAGTGGTAGAATCAAGGTTTGCAAAGAGTTTGCCTAGTTTATATCTCCATTTCATGGCCTTAAAAATTCTGCACATATAAAAAAAGAATTGTACGTATTAAAATTTTAGAACAAACCTTTAAAATTAAAAAGGTCTTTAATTGTATTATTTCCTAGGATTGTTTTCCCAAACTTTAAAATTTTTTAAATAGTTTTTCCTTCAGAGGAATAAGTAAGACTTTAATGTTAAAAAATAACTACACACTTTCAAGATGTAAAGTTCAAAGGGAAGAATTTCAAAATGCAAAAAAAAATACACCCTGACAAACCCATAGTTACGAATTCTGCTGCTGTCAAATTGCTACAGACTATCAAAAAAGACAAACTAACTTAATCCTTCAAGTTCATTTTCAACAATCTTTATCCAAACTGAATTGAAGAAAAAGAGATATAAGATTCATATGTCTATGTCTGCAGATTGATCTGATGATTAATAGTTGGTCTCTTTTCCAGTGAGTGTCATATTGAGCAAAAACTCCTAAAAATATATTTTTAAAAATTCCTAAATCCTTAATTACTCGTGGAATACACAGACAGAAGCCTGCTGAAAAACTAAGTCTTTAAACTTTAATGTAGAAATAAATTAGCAAATATAGTCAATAGGCTTATAAACTTGGGAGGGAAAAATAAAAGATGACATTCTGATAAAGGATGAGCAAC
>NW_006434897.1:5412498-5458430 GCF_000325575.1 Pteropus alecto | reverse complement strand
TTTTCTCTTTTACATCCATTCTAATATATACAGCCTATGAAGCAAATAGAAAATAGGTATAATATTTATTATAGAATGCTGATAGGCAAGACTGAAGTATGTTTGGACAAAGATGCTTCTGTTTACAAGAGTTAAAAGAGTTGCCCCTATTATGTTACTATCCTATCTTACAAACTTTTATTAAGAGACTATAGTCACTAAGTCCCTTGCTACAGCAGAGAAAGTGGGAAAGGCATAGGCTTTGAACTGACCTATGTCTGTAGGTCAAGTAACATTAATTTTTGAACCCATAATGTACACATTGTAAAAATGAACATGGTAACTCCTTACTCAGTGGAATGATATAAGGATTAAAGAATATATGTGAAAAGACTTGCACAAAAGATGTCAACGTGTGGCCTGTCCTCTTTTCCTTTCCTAAGCAGCATTTCTAATTTTAATGATGGGGCAGCTGTAATAAGACTCAGTCCTTCTGAAAAAGTCCTCCAACCTAAAAATTAAAAACCAAAACTAAAACCAAGACCAAAAAAAAGGCAAACAAAAAAACAGTAAAACCTAAACTTCTGAGCAAATATTGGAAAAGTATGTGAAATACCAAGGGGAAAAAGTAACCTGAAATGGAACTCCAATTAAAAGAAAAGGATCGAACTAAACTTCTTTTAATTCACATGAACTGAAATACCCCAAAACTTTAAATTTAGAATACTTTCTAAAGTCTGGCATCTATGCTATTAGTTAAAGAAAGAGCAGAGTTGAACTCATAAAGCTAACGGGAATAGGATGTTAAGTGATCCGTTAAAATGAAACGAAAGATGGCTAATAGCTTCAGTCTGGTACAAAGCTACTTGTTCTTTTTTCTTGTAACTCAATCTGTCGTTCATTAGTAGTAGTTACTGGACCTCTGACAATTTTTTGTTGTTGTTTAAAGGATAAGAAGGGAGAGGCAGAAATAGAGTACATCAATATTTTTCAAAACTCAATCTCTCTAGATCTTTCATTTACAATCATTACAAGTTATAAACTAAATGAAGTCTAACGAAAACAAAACACAACACAGACATGCCACTACCGATAATGTAAAAGACAAGGAAGATTAGAAAAGTTATATATGTTCTCTGTGATTTCAAGAAAATTAATTTAAAAATATAAAATAAGAACAAATATAAAGTGTTTTTTAATGATCCAATGCTGTTTGACTATCCATGTGACCTACCTTTCACCTGAAAGTCAGCAGAGTAGTACAATTCACTTTGCTAACCTGGCACAGTCTAAGATAATTCCAATGAAGAAAGTCCAATTTCCTGATTCTCTCAGCCAAAATAAGCAAACTTAAGTTAGTTTGATCTAATACCAAGCTCTAGGGAACTTATCATTTACAGCTAAAAAACCAAAACAAGAACTCGAATTTAAGGGAAGTTAGAAGTCACCATGACTTCATTTTACAGTCAAGAAAATTAAGGCCCAAAAGTTTAGCAACTTGCTCCAATTCATACAGTAAGTTAGTAGCAAGTTTATCTATGTTATGCAGAGAATTACTGAAATAAAATGACATAGTTAAAAATCTTATTCATAGAACCTAACTCTAATATAGTTAAGTTATTAGACATCAAAGCTTTAAAAAGTAATTTTCCTCTTTTATTAGCTGAAATAATATAATTTTTTTAAATGACCCATTTGACTTGGATGAAAAGCATAAGCAAAATGCTTTCGATATTTAAAAATAAGCACAGTGCTACTTTCCTAATTTCCTCAAGAGGAAAAATAATTTCAGATAGAATCTTTCATTGTCCAATTGTAGTACTCTTAGATTCAGTTCCAGTTGCAGGAAAAAAATTTCAAATCCTTTTCAAGGGTAAAAGACAAATCAAAATAAAAAGTTCCATACCTCTGTATTCATTAGATATCCAGAGTATAGTGAATAAAGTTTTATTATTTTAGGATACCAGAGAGATAATACCCCCATGTTAGACTACACAGAAAAAAAAACAATTACAAAGTAACCTTAATCAAGTATCTTTTTTTCTTACTTTTTCTTATCTAAATCCTATTTTAGGATACTGAGGTTGAACCTAAAAAAATTCACAAAAAAATTTGCTGATAACCTTGATTTCAAAAAAAAAAAATAGGTTTTCTTTCTTATATTCTCCTCCTGAGGAATACTGGATATAGGGAAGCAGAAACACAGCACAAGTGGTAAAATCCAGTGTTTCTACAGGAAAAGACAGAGCCGTCACTATCAAGACTGGGGAGAGGCTTGGTCTCTGTTCCTTCTCCAAGCCCTTTTTTTCCAAAAATGAAGTCATTTATCTCTCAAAGTCTGCTATAGATCTGGCCAAGCAGCTATACCTCTCTAAGTCTTTCTCACAATTTTTTATAGGCCCAGGAAAACTGAAATTTGATTATAAACATTACATGACTCACAAGGCCCTATAAATTCTGTCCCAATTCTATCCATTTCCTACTACCTCTCTGACAACACTTCTTACCAGTCTGCCCTCACTCACTCTGCTCCAGGCACACTGGCCTCCCTGACAGGGCCACTGCACTGGCTCTTCTCTCTACCTGGGACACTCATGACCCAGATACTCAATAACCTTCTCACTGAGGCTTCCCTGACCTCTATTTTCAATTGCAATTCCCTACCCCTGTATCCTCTATCTCCTTACATGCTTTATGTTTGCCCATAGTATGTATTGCCACGTGATATACTATAGGTTTTTACTTACTCCTTGTCTGTCTCTCTGCTCACTAAAATGTCAGCACTATGAGGGCAAGGATTTTTATGTTTTACTCACTTTTATGTCCTCAGAATCTAAAACAATGCCTGACACATAGCAAGAACCCCCAAAATATTTCTGGGATAAATGATTTCAAGTTTGGGAAATAATGCTGGTACCTAGTAAATATTTATTAGACACTAAAAAATGCAAAACTATAAAAGCTGTCAAATATAAGTAGTGCAAAAAACACGGTCTCTGCTTTCAAGGAGTCTGGTTGGAGAAATAGAACTATATACATAGAGCAATTAGTTAATTACATAGGCAGTATTAGGTATGACCATTAACTAATTAGGTTTATACGGATATAACTCATGAAAGACCGGTATAAACTTGTCATAGGAATTCAGAGTAAAAAATTAAAAAGAATGAGGTGCAATCATAAGGAAAGAATATGGGTAGATGATGAGTTCGATACGGGGTTTGTGGATGTGGAGGCATGTATCGGCAGTGAAGTGGTGTGTAGGCATGCCAGATGAAGTGCATTTCATGAAAGAACATAAAGGCATGCAAGGGCCAGTAAGACATACATTTTAAATGAAAAGTGACATTCACTTTTGAGCAGTGATGATCGAGGGAGACAATTTGAGTTGGCCTAGGCCACAGAGGACCTAATCCTCTAAGCAGAAGACTCAAGTCTGGATGGAACCTCATAGCGCATACTGTTGGTGCCCAGCCCAGGTTCTCTGAAACCCTTCTACCAGTTTGGTACACCTATCCCTGAGGTGCTCCCTTGATGACTGCTAATAGTTCACACCAGCAACTTCCTGTGGAAGCAACAGAAGCTACCTCCTAGCCCTTCCTATACCCCCGCCCCCACCCGCCACACACACACACTCCCTAAGCTCCCTACAGGATTTAGCTGAGGCTAGATATCCCCTGAAACCACATCCCAGCTCATCTCTTTCTTCTTCCCAATACTGCTTCACTCATTCCCTTTAAGTAACATCTGAAAGAACTCCCTTAACGTATCACTTACACATGAATCCCATTTCAGGTTCTGCTTCTAAAGAAACTGGACCAAGACAAGTCTGTAAAGTACTACATATTCATGAAGAAAACTACATGTTTATGAGGAAAAGAGTTACATAAAGAAAGTACTGTTATAGGTAAGTCAGATTGGAAGGAGAATGCAGAGCATTTGGTTGTGGAGGGAAAAAGAAGGTAAAGTGACTGGAGGCCAGTTAAGGATGCTGCTGTTCAATTCAGAAATAAGGGAAAGAAAAATATTTGCTTTGATAGGAGAGAGAATTTAAGAAGAGAATGGTCTTAATATAGGGAAGAATTGAAGATAACTCTGCAAAGTTTTATTTTTTCCTTAAAAGGCAAAAAGTATTTCTTCAGTAGCTTTGTTAACATTTTACCTTGAATTTTCTTAAATGCAAATCTCTTTTCAGGCTGATATTACCTAACGCAAGAAGTATTCAAAAAGTTGGGAAGAGTTACAATGAATAACAACAGGATCCTAAAGTTCTTTCTTGTATTTTGAGACCATGAATATCAATATTCAGAAATATGAAGACAATGTCAAATAGTATCTCCAAATCTTTACAACAAGTTGGTTTGTTAGATTTTGTATTTAAGTAGCTTAAAAGAATCTTTCTTATAGGTAGTAGTAGATTACTTAAATTGGAAATGCATCCAAACAGGGTAACCTCTGGTTTCCAACTATTCTTAGGGGACCCAGAAGTGTTTTCAATAGAAGATACGATACTGGGTCCTGGGTCATAAAACAGAAAGCACAATGTGAAAACAAAGTTGGTTTGTTAGATTTTGTATTTAAGTAGCTTAAAAGAATCTTTCTTATAGGTAGTAGTAGATTACTTAAATTGGAAATGCATCCAAACAGGGTAACCTCTGGTTTCCAACTATTCTTAGGGGACCCAGAAGTGTTTTCAATAGAAGATACGATACTGGGTCCTGGGTCATAAAACAGAAAGCACAATGTGAAAACAAGTGGGCTAGTATGAAAGAAACCATACACAGCCACGGGAAAGAGCCTACACCCTATATAAACTTTCAACTTCAGAATTTGAGAAACAGCCACATCATCTGGGGATTTGTTTTGTTTTGTTGATATCTAACACAAGTTAAGCTTTTTGACTTTCTGGTTCCTTTTCAAAAGTGATACTTAGTAAAAATGTCCATAAATAAAAATGAGTAATAAATAAAAGTACACACTTTTATATATGGACAGAAAGAATACTACTGAAATAGAGCTTTTTAGCAAGGTTATTTTTCTCATTGATTACTTTTATATGCATTAAAATGTATAGCTAATAGTTATCAAAATTAAAATACACATAACCTTTGACTCAACAATCCCACTAAAAGGAATTTCTCCCAAGGGGGTCAAAAAAAGGACACTAATTTGAATTTCAACTTCAGAATTTGAGAAACAGCCAATCATCATCTGGATTTGTTTTGTTTTGTTGATATCTAACACAAGTTAAGCTTTTTGACTTTCTGGTTCCTTTTCAAAAGTGATACTTAGTAAAAATGTCCATAAATAAAAATGAGTAATAAATAAAAGTACACACTTTTATATATGGACAGAAAGAATACTACTGAAATAGAGCTTTTTAGCAAGGTTATTTTTCTCATTGATTACTTTTATATGCATTAAAATGTATAGCTAATAGTTATCAAAATTAAAATACACATAACCTTTGACTCAACAATCCCACTAAAAGGAATTTCTCCCAAGGGGGTCAAAAAAAGGACACTAATTTGAAAGTCATGATACAGCAAAGTAAATCTGTAAGTCTAAATTCATAAAAATTTTACTATTCAGTTTTAAGACCAAATCGATACTCCTCCAGACAAGTACATATAATTTACCCTGTATATATCCTTTAAATAGTCCCAGGAGAGACTCCAAGATTAAAAAATTTCCACAGCCAAATATGTCTGGAGGCACCACATGTCATTCCCCTCTTAAAAATGTACAATATAAATGAAAATTTATGGAAGACTATGAGATTTGGCAGGGGTGGGTAGGCAAATGGTGTTTTCCAAATTTTATACAATAAAGAACACTTTTGTAATCATTAAAAACAAGACTTGTTGAAAACCCTCCATAACCACCTGGTAAATGATAGCCACTTTTCTTATAAACCTAAAGATTCAGAGATATCACTCAATCACCCTCTCTTCATTCCTTTTTTCTCCTTCCTACACCCTCAGATATTGCAATGGTTCTAACTTTATAATTCACAATAATCTCAGAGAATTTATTAATACATAATTCTTGGTTCTTACTTCCAGATATTCTGATTCCTATCAGTATATTTAGCAAGGCAATCCAGGTGATTTCAATGTACATCAAACACTGGGATGTTCAAAACACCTGACATGTTATCAAAGTGATGATTAGCCATTTTATAAATTAAAGCTGAGTAACATTAAAAACAGTCAGTTTGGAAAATCTGGACTTCATATGAGTATATTAAAAAATTAGTTTTCTACCCAGGAAAAAAAAGAGAAAAGACGACATACTAAGAAAAGTCAAATCGTACCTTAAAAGAATACCCCCTAATATATTGCCAACAATAGTAAGTCTAAGAGTTTTACCCTGTTATAAGAATTCTTAGCCTGCACAATCCATCAAGAAATTTCATTTATTCTTAAACTTGCTGAAGCTGTAGACAGAATTTTTATTAGTATGTAAATACATGCCTTTTTATGGAGAAATAATCCAAAGCTTCCACCAATTATTTTACTGCTCGATTAGCCAATTTACAAGCCATTATATTTTTTATTTCTCTATTAGAAACAAAAGTAGTAGAAAAAGCTTTTTAGTTAACACCAAGAATCAGACACATGAAAACGCATTCCTCAGTGTTGTTTTCGCTCTCAGAGCCAAACAAAAAGCAATTTACCTTTGCAGAGTCATATTCAAAGAGCCTGTACAACCCTTAATCTTGTTCTGGGCTTCAAGATGAGTCATTCCATGGGCGCTTATTCCATCGATGCTGAGAACCACATCACCTATTCTCACATTCGCCTGGGAGGCTTTGCCGCCATCTTTTAACTGTAATAAATAGATTTAATTAGGAGTGTCGCTTTTTAAAAAGTAAAGAATAAAACAGATGAAATTTTTACTTTTGCTTATATGAAAGGAAAAGTGGATTAACATTAGACAAAGTAATAAAAATTATTTTGTTTAACAGGCAAAGTTAAAATCAGATGACATTTATGTTTATTTTCTCAGATTCTTATTTGTTCTATAAAACTAAAATAATTTTCTAAGAAAAGTTCCCTGATAAGTTGTCCATTTCTTTATTGTATAACAATAGTGTGTGATTGTTACGAATGAGGAAGAGAAGTAGCCAAGGAAATATGCAGCAGAAGAAAAAGCATATAATCTGAATAGGGTATTTAATACTCTTTTAGAAGTAATTTTTAAAACTCTTAAACAGTTGTATTTTTGTTTGAGCACAAAAAGTAATACAGATGGAGGATCTACTGAACTATTTTTCCTGTTGAGTCCAATTTATATCCAGTGTTTGGGGGGCTGAATTCTCTTAGATCACAGGCCCAAATATCTTTTATACTGGGTATGTTTCCTGTTCCAGGCATTTAACAGGCAGCCAAGGAAACTAGTGTGTCCGAGACCGTGAGACTTTTTTGTGTACCACAGTTTTTGATCCCCAATCATTCTTCCTTTTTTTTGCAAAATTTTCTATTTACATTACTGTTTGATCTCCTTCAAATTTCATGTCTATTTTACTGCTCCAAAAGAAGCAAACAGATATAAAATTACAGTAAAATGAAAGATGATGCAATTTTAATAGATACCTAGAAACATGGAACAAGCATAAATCAAAAAAATCAACAACAACAACATTCTAATTCAAATGATAAGTTCTGAATTCAAAAGTACAAGTAGACCAAACTGAATACTGTGTTGCTGGACGTATAGGTAAGACTAGGCCCAAAAAAGACAGAAAGTAACCAATATTCCTCTAATACTTAAAACTAAAGATTTTGTATAGAGTTTCTATTTGGGATAATAAAAAATTCTGGAAATGAATAGTGGTGATAATTGCACAACATTATAAATGTACTTAATGCAATTGAACTGTACACCTAAAACAGTTAAAATGATTAATTTTTATGATATATATATTTTACCACAACTTTTAAAAAAACATAATATTTTGGAGAACAATTTATTAAAATTACTTTGTGATTTAAAAAAACATAGCTCTCAGCCAACTGAACAAGAACCAAGTTCTTGAACTCATAATTTGGAAGCAAAGCAATAAATACAATGGATAGTATATGTTCAGTTAGGTTTTGATTACCATCAGTTGTCAAATACTTTCCTTAAAAATAATGACCAAGGCAGAGAATCCAAGTATACAAGCATTTGGATCTAAAATCAAGAAAATACTGACTGCTAGATCCACTGAGGCAGAGCCCATGTCTGTGTTTCCTCCCCACTACATCCTAAGCTAGAAATGTGCCTGACACACCATAAACCTTCATGAAATATATGCTGATTGAATGAATGCCACATATTAACACCGGCAAAATCTATTGTTTGTTTTAAATTGTGGAATTAGAAGAAACTAAAATTTTACATAATTTGAAATTTATTTCATTCTTAAAATATAGCTATCAAGTAATTGACATAGTTCTTGAAATTAGTAAGAAAAATGTCTATTTGAGCAAGCATATATAAAATCTAACAGACACAAAGAGTAAGAAAATTTTCAAACTTTACAAATGAAACATTCTTTATCATATATATAGTAAATAGTGATTTTGTTTTCATCTTTGTACTAATACAAAAACCAAAAAAACTCCTCTCAGCTGCCCAGATATTTGAAGGTAAGAAAAATTAATGAAATGTTAACATTAAAGAAATAAAATTCCCAGAGTAACAAAACAGATCAAAATTTACCTTATATAAAACATATCAACATAACTATATTATATATGTATACATATACATACCTCATATTACATATATATTGTATTGACAAAGTAGTTTCAAAATTCAATGAAAATTAAAGGAATTGTATTTTAGGATAAAGGAGAAAACAAGTAGAATTTTATTAAATATATTTTTAAATACTGTATCGGCAAAAAATTAAAATATAAAAGTAATGTGTGTGCGTGTACCTGGGAATTAGAAAAAAGTCTTTAAAATTAACAATAAATACATTAAATGATATTGTTTTAATACAGTCATGCACCACATAATGACATTTCAGTCAACAATGACTGCATATACAACAGTGGTCCCATAAGATTATAATGAAGCTGAAAAGTTCCTATTGCCTAGTGATCTCACAGCGGGGGTTAATGTCATACATAGCCCAACATTACTCACGTGTTGGTGGTGATGCTGATGTAAACAAACCCATTACACCGCCAGTCTTATAAAAGCATAGCACATATAATTATGTGCAGTTCATAACACTTGATAATGATAATTAATGACTGTTACTGGTTTACATATTTACTATATTATACTTTTTATTGTTATTTTACAGTGTACTCTGTTTATAAAAAAAAGTTGGCTGTAGAGCAGCATGCCATGTTACGTCAGCAGCAGCCTTACACATCTTGTATTTATAACATCTCTTGATCTTATCACTTTCTCTTGTGCTTGATTTAATCTCATGTTGTTTTGTACATTAACATGCTATTCAGGCTTGTAGCCTAGGAGCAATAGGCTATACCACACAGCCTAGGTGTGTAGTGGGCTATACCATATAGGTTTGTGTAAGTGAAGTCTATGATGTTAGCCCAACAACAAAATCACCTAACAATGCATTTCTCAGAATACATCCTTGTCGTTAAGTGGCAGGTGACTGTGTATTAAATAACAGGTGTGAACTGTCTTTTAATTAGTATTTCTTTTTATTAATTTAAATACTTTAAAAATCACTTAATTTAATAACAGAAATTCTAATTGTTCTTCTCTAATATACAGAACTAAACTGTGAAAGAGATTTAAAAGAAAACAGTTCCTAACGCAGCAATGCCACCACTTTCTAAGGGACTTATTCATAGGGTTGTTATAATGATTATGTGAGATTATAGCCCAGTAAATGTTAGCTATTATTACTATTCTCTTGACCTCAGATAATCTGAGAAATGTGGGCACTGTATTAGATGATCTCAAAGGCTTTCCCTAAGGTCCCTTCCAGTTTTTAAAGTTTATCTGTGAGTTATCTGCGTAAAGGTATAGATCTAATCCTAAAATAAGAGTTAAATTTGAAAGACTTTGTTGGTAGTGCAAAACATCTATTTCCTATTAAAATCAGCAAATTAATTAAAATTTGAATCCTGATAATGAGAAAAAGTATAAACATAATTTATCCTATATTTTATTTTAGTCAAGAAAGGCAAGCATTAAAACAAAACAAGAAAACAAGTAGAACATATAGCTAAATACCTCACCAGTCCTAACGTAAAGCAGCCTTAAAATAGAAACACTGAAATCTGTGGACATTTGCTCTAAATGTACCCAACAAAAGCAATTTAAATGCTCCCAGTCCTGTAGTAATATAAAAGTAAAGGAAATAATCAAATCTAATGTCATAACCAGATAAAATTTTTCTTATTCCTTTGTTCCAGTTGCCTACTATATTCTGAGATCATGTAATCTCCAGATGTTCAAATACAACTTCTCAGAAGTACCTATCTTTTTTAAATTGCTTTTACTCTACTACCTTTATTTTTAGATGATGGAGAAGAGAAATCCTATAGTCCCTGTGAATTCTGCCTCCTTCTTGGGTACCACATCTAGAGAAATTAATAAATTTTGTCGATCCTTCCATTCCTCTCCCATGCTAGTCCATAACCTGGTCATCTGTCACCTTGGCCTTGCCTACTACCTATCACAAGAGTTTTCTGACAGCCTCCCTACTGTCAAACTCTCCAGATTCCTCCCCCTCTCCTCCATCTCCACATTTTCCATAATGGTGGCCCCATGACCACTTCACTCTGCAGAGTTCCAATCATGTCAACTACTTATAAAATGAGGGTAAGAAAAAAAAAAAACTTCAAATATCTTCTGCTTCCTACAATGTAGAATACAGCTAAACCCTGAAATACAAGTCATCTATAACTTGTCACCAACTTGTTTCCAACCTCAAAACAAGCACCATAGGGTCAAGGATCATATTTATAATTTTCTACAAGATCACTGAATATTATTGGTATTAGAAAAATATCTGATTAAATTGTGGTAAATAAGAAATCAATAAATCAGTAAATCAATAAACCAGTTTAATATGCTAAATTCTAGAAGTATACCTAAATTCACCAAAGAGAGAAAAATAGATTCTAATCTGAAAATAAGAATATTAATTAATCATTAGGCGGAACTGACCTAAGTTAAAAATCAAACCATATTTCCAACAGAACAAAGTAAATCCATTTTGGATAGTTAGAAATATATTTTTCCTAGGATCTCCAAAGCGATGTCACAACTCACCTTAGCAGCTCTATCTAACAATTGTTAGGAAGAGCTTGACTGTATTTAATCTCAACCCCTTCTCAGTCAATTATTAGAAATAGAACAAATACCCATTGCCATCTGTACAATCTTTCATATTATTTAAACTATGAAACGAACTCCTTTTTGTCTAGTTTTTTGAGCTTAGTAATATTGTTTTGGGTTTTTGACATTAACATCTTTTCTAAATCTCCAACAATTTTTATTATTCAATACCCAGGCTTTCTACTCATACAATTTAAACTAAAGAGCATGAAGAGCCTTGACCAATGCTATATGTATAGTAGAAAAAGCCCAACGAATATTAATATATTTAAGACTTGTTTACTCCTGAGTTTTGTTTATCCACAGAACCACTTTGTCAAGCCATCCACTCATAGAAAGATAAATGGTTTTTTTTCCCCATTAATTGGGTAGGATGTAGCATTATTATGAATTGTGAGCAGCTAAGGAAAAACGACAAGGTCACTCATTATTTGCATAGTTCATTTTTCCTTTGTTTTAGCAAGTCTAAATAGCTTGCATTTGTTTGAAGCAGTAATAACTTTCTGTCATCAGTAAATCTTGTACATATAATGTGACAGCCATAAGTGTGTGTATTTCATAAATGCACAATGTGTAGGAAGGAAGCAGTTGTGGGAAGCTCCTGGGTCAAGTCTAGTATAAATCAAACTAATTACAAGCAAATGCTTCGCTTTTGATCTTTAAATGCATTTTTCAGTGCTGCTGTCCAACTTTCCATGAACTTAACTATAGTTGTATGCTTCTTTAAAAACATTGCTTTGTGGTCTCATTTAAGTTGCATATGTTGGAACTACCTCTAAGCTTCTGTTTACTAATACAGATGGGCAGACTGTGTGTGTATATGGGTGGGTGGGGCGGAGGACAGAAACAAAAAAGACAGCATGGATTTGTGCTTCCCCCATTTTACTTTGACTAGAAAATGCCAAAAGTAACTTTTCTTCAGTCATTTTAGAGGAGGAGTTCCTCTCATATAGTCTTTTTCTGCCCTAAGAAAGAAATGACCCAGAAAAAGTAATTAGGACTATTTATGGAGCACCAACAGTAAGTCAGGGACTTTGGGAAGTATTTATCATTCTTTACCACTATCAGATTTTTACAGATGGGAAAAGAGACTGCTTCAAAGGGATTAATGACTTGCATACGTCCATATAGCAAGTAAGAACACAGTACCAAGCAGAGGCTTTGAAGTCAGGCAAACATGAGTTCATATTCATGCTCTGTCATCTATTAATTGTGTGACATGATTTTAATAGGCCTCTCTAAGCCTCAGCTATCTCTCCTTGAAAATGGGGACTATAATTCCAGCTGCCTCACAGAGCTGTTGAGCAGATTAAAACACTATCAAGGCACATATCACACACAATGCACAGTATATGTCTATTACTACTACTACTACTACTATACTATGCCACCAATTCTCAACCTACAGGGCAGAGAAGACGGCTTTTCAAACTGACCACTCAGACGTTCCGGCTTATCCCTTCCCTCCTTAAAGAAAGACCAAACATGCTTCCTTCATTCATTCTCTTTCCTCTGCCTAAACCCTCCCCTAACTCCAACACAGGTTGATATGCCACAGATTCAGAACCCCGGCTGACCAAGTCCTCCTTCCCTGCTGACCACTATCAAAGTCTGAATTTTTCAAATTCCATTCCCACGGGATGATGACCTCATATCATCACTTCCTAGGACAGACAGGTATTGCCACTGTACCAAGAGGCCAAAGGATAAGAATCAGTAAGGTGATGTTTGTGAAGCCTTGAGTTGCACATCAGGAAAGGATAGGAAGGAAAGAAAACATGAGAACACGCAGCAAAGGAACAAAGGAGGGTACTGTTATAGGGGGTAGAACAGGGAAACAAGACGATGAGGGCTTGGTAAGCTAGATCCAGGCCTTGTCTCTAGGTGTGTTGTACATTCGTGTGCAAATGCACAAAATATTTAAATTGAACATTAAAATAATAACTCATTAGAGAAGATGTTACACTTTGACTTCAATAACTAAAACAATCTAAATGACTATAATTAATAACTATAATTTAGAACCAATTAACTCAAGTAATGTTTATGTATGTCATTAAACATGTCATTAACTTTATTGTACTTAAATAAAATTTATAACTAGGTTTCCTCCAAATGCTCAGCCTCCATGTGTGGTTCCAGCGGCATTTCATCTTACAACTTTTTAATAAAAGAGAAAAATTGCACTACGTCTTTATAAAACTGCACTGAAATAAACTATTATTATCTCAAGATAGCATACCACTTAGACAAGGATCTCAAAAATGCGCTCGACAAAAAATATTATCTTATCCTCAAAGAAGTGTGCTATTTGGGATTCATAAGGAGTTAGAGATATACCTATTAGATTAACCCTTCCCCATGGCTATTACCTCTCAAGAGTTCATCACAGAAACAAACCAATCATTGAACTCACAGAAAAAAAAGAAATTCAATAAAAAAAAGCACTACAGAGCTTTCATTTTTAAAAGCTAGGACCCATTTATGGCAGATATTATTTAAATAAGTCAAAATGCCTAAGATTTCTCTTTAAAATGAGTGTTTAATACAGCTACTATATTGCTCTAAGCTTTTTCATAAAGAGGCAAAACACTGAACCATAGCAGTGACTCAAACACTTTCTTAGACTTCTCTAATGAAATATATCCTTCCATAGCAGAGGAAATTCCTGATATGCACCCAAAAACCTCTATAAACCATTAGTTACAAACATCGAAAAATAGGTGTCAGGAATAGAAATGATTTATTGGAGATTAGATAGATAGATAGGCCCAAGTATATTACAGAGATCCTTTTATAATATAGATAACACCATTTTAATAGTTAGATGTTTATTAAGAACAATTTATACTGGTTCAAAAGAAACTGACTGGTAATTATTCCATTACATACTATGGGTAACAAGTAGGAGATAGGTACCTATATCGTGAGCCACGATCAATATCCAAGTTTTCAACCTTCTGCATATTTTCAACAAATATGGACTGCTTGGAAATGTATGAGCCTAACACCATGGGTATGACAGGAATGTCATCAGACTTAGTAAATGTGAAAAAGGAACGTATAAATATGACAGCTACAGAAAGAAACACTAACAGAAATTTCCCATGTCCGAAAACCATGGGAACTAATCCATGGGAAAATAAAAGCTATTGTTTTTCTAACAGTGCTATTACTAAAATTTGGAGAAATATACCAATAAAATTATTTCAATCTGACCAACAGAATTTTCTTGAGGCAGAGGAGAGCACTGAAAAGTCTTATTTTTAAAAATACTTAATCATGCTAAGCAAAATAAGCCAGATAGAAAAAGTTGAAAATCACATGATATCACTTATATGCGGGATATAAACCTAAAAGCAACAAATGGACAGGACAAACAAACAGAGACTCATGGACATGGACTATAGACTAGTGGTTACCAGAGGGGAGAGGGGAGGGAGGAGGTAAAAGGGGTAAAGGGGGTCAAAATATGTGGTGACAGAAAGAAATCTAACTATGAGAGGTGAACACACAGTGAAAATGCCTTACTGTTAAAAAAAGTAAGCAAAAACTGACATATGTACTCATTAAGAAATATAATTTCAATAAATACAAAAATAAAATAAACTACTAGACAGGGATGAGGGGTTGCAGTTCTACATTTATAAATAATGCAGCTTACTAAATGCAAAAAAAAAAAAATACTCGATTAATGGTCAATCTTTAATTTTGTCTTGTAATGTTATTTTCTAGTACGTATTGTAGAGGAAAAAAATTGGATCCAGACATATTAGCCTGGATAGTTGAAAATCTCTAGATGCATATCGCCCACATACTTCCTAGAATACTGGAATACTGTGAATGCGACTTTCTGTACCACTCTCTCCCACCGCAAAAAAATGTAATAGCTTAGGAGCATTACAGCAAAACAGAGAACAAACAGAACTTGTTTTCCTGTAGAACGATAAGTGCTACTTAATCACCACCAAATACCACAAATAAACAAAAGAGATAAAGTAAAAAGTGAGCAGAAGTAAAAGAACATTTGAAAAGTGCTGATTTTTTTCTCAGACATATTCTTAAAGGCTTTTTCACATCCCAATTTATTTACTATTATTCCAGCACTTATTAATCTAATATTGAACTCAGCACTTAACGTCTTGCACTGTTTATTGTTATATAGTGTTGGCGCCTTTACCAGCCTGTAAATGTTACTCAACTACATATAAAACGCCAGTCTCTGGCTTGGATGTCTAATGTGAACACACCCTTTAAAATCTGAGGCTACATTGGATTCATTTTAATACCTTTTTCTGTGAAATAAAATGGTTTGACTTTTTGTAGGTTAGGATGGTGAGCTAAAACAAGCAATTACTGATGTCTCTCTGTGAATAAATTTGTAAAATCCTGACTCATGAGAGCACTGGTTACTTTAACTATGGGCCTTATTTTTTGGCTTACGAGTCAAACTATCAATTTTACCCAAAAGTCTGAGCAAATACCTTATATGGCAGCAATGAGAGAATACCTCAAAGTATGTGTCATTATGCCTTACAAAACCAAACGGAAGAGGATTATGCCTCTTTCCTTATGTGGCTACTGAGCTACCTAGTTCAGACACAAGGCTTCTGCTCACATTATTTGTTCCAGTAGTCTAAATGTATCTCCCATGATGAGTCCTTCTTTATTAAAATAACATCTTTATTCCTCTCTATCACCATCCTAATGAAACTGAAACATGCCTTCTTAAACTGTAATTCACTATTAAGATGCCACATAACACTTTCGTTTAATAGCTAATCCATGTGTGTTTAAACCCAGAGATTTAATATGCTTTGCAGTTAATGTGTAAATATAATCCTACCAGAAATGTGACAAGTATGGTGGTTAGTTAAAAAAAGAACACATCCGCAAACATCTCAAAATCAAACAAATTTGTTAATTACAAAGAAATTACTTTCTCTGTAATCACTCTATAATAAGGAAAACAGTTTTTAAAAGTCATATAGAGCTACACATGTTAAAAGTGAATTAGTGAACTCTAGTTTACCTAGGAACAGATTAACTCTGAAATTCACATTTTTCAAATCCTCCCTCCTCTCTGGGTTCTGTTCAGTGATGAGATGAATTCCCCTGAAATTGTATGCAAATTCTGTGCAAATACACATGTATTTTCCATTCAGTCAGTCCATAGCTTTCCAAATTCTCAAAGGAATCTGTGACCAAAAAAATGTTAAGAACTAATGATTTAATGAAACCTTAGAACAGTGTTTCCCAAAGTGTGGTTCCTAAACCACCAGTGCCAGCATACTTCTATGATGGCTGGAAAAAATACACAAACCTTTCAAAATCCACAAGCTAACGATGCTGCAAAATGACAAAAATCCATTAAGAAAATTTAGGAACTCGAAGCACAATTAATATTAATTCAAAGTGATGTAAAATCATGATTTCACTAATGGAAGATAAGTGTAGCTTAAAAATAACAGAGACTCACTTTTAAGACATTTTTAAAATCTTCATAGTGTAAATCACTAACACTTAATAATGGCCTATCCCTACAAGGCACTCCATTCAATACTGAATCCTGACAAAAAGTATAAAAGAACAGGCATGGCCCTTCCCCTCATTTACTGTTTTATACTATTTAACATTTCACACGTGTATGCAACTCTATAAAGCAGTGCTTCTCAAACTACCTGTGGCAAATGACACTATCTGTGGGAAAAGTTTTCCCCCTTCATCTGCCATATACAAATTCTTCTGTAATCTATAATAATGACAAATTACTGGAAAAAAAGTTAAAGAAACCATATGAAATATGAGACCAAAATTTTTATCATCATATTCAATATACATAAAATTAGTCTGTCAAACTACAAAAGTTTCTAGATACTTACTCTTCATTTCTGTCCTTATTTCATCTCAAACTGTAACCAACAGTTTGCTGATCAGCAGACCAGCAAAGATGCTCCTACTAGGCAATGACTATATTTTTTATTTCTCTTTAGAATTGTACATGGATTTAAACATACTACATAATAAACATATGATGAATTATCACACCGGAAACTAAATGTATTTGATATTTAGGTTATTATTTAGTAATTTAACTCATTTCTAATTCTTTTTGCTTATGTTAAACATAAAGTGATTAATTATACTGTACATTTATTTTGGCACACTTATCCGACTTTTTCTTTAGGACTTCTTTCTAAAAAGGTATGCATTTAAACTGTTGATCCACAACACTAGACTGCCAGCAAGGATATTTGTGGCCATTAATAATTCTGCAAACTATGTATGAAAGTGTCTGTTACTCCCATCCTTGCAACTCTTAGTATAACAAAAGAAACCTGAGGGTAATTCTAGCTCACCATTAATAAATTCTGTGACCTTGGGCAAGTCATTTACATCTCTGGCCTCATTCTGCTTAGCTGTACAAGAGAGTTGGATCAAATGTTTCAGGGCCCCTTGAAACGCTAACCCATAATAAATATTTACACAGACTTTACGATCTCTCATCAAGCTAAATAGTTGTTACAATTATAATTCATTACTCAGACACTAAAATAAATTTTGTACTATTCTTCAATTACTTCATGTACGTTATTCTTAGTTCTCTATTATAAAACATTAAAATGGCAACCGTGTGCTTTCTAAAAAGCTAAAACCTCATCAACATTAGAAATCCAAAAGTCTAGGTTTCAGAGCTAACTGGGAGAGAAGAGAATCTAGCTTATATACTTTTCCGGATTCCAAATGATTTTTTTCTTTTAGAATGTATTAGTCTAAAGGACAAGAATCTTTTTTTCACTGGTAGCAGCTGAGCCTTCTAGAATTTAATGCTGAATTATGCATTCATTCATTTATCATACATTTTTTGAGCAATTACAAATAGACCAGATACTAATGACTAACAGATTGAATTAGGCTAATGGGGAAAGCAAATATTCATTTACCAAATACTTGCCAAATATCTATTATGTGCCAAGCTGTTCTAGGTATGGTGATACAATAATGAACAAAATGCAGTCTTTGCCTTCATGGAACTTAAGTTGAGTCAGGAGGAAAGAGACAATCAACATATAAACATACCGATGAATAATAAAATACCAGGAAGTAATAAGTATTACAGAAGAAAAATAAAGCAGAGAAAGGGGAAAGAAAGTGTCAGGAGATGCTATTTTAAGTTGGGGTAGTCAGGGAAAACATCCTGGGGAAGTGACATTTGAACACAGACTCAAGAGAAGTAAGGGAAAAGAGTCATGCAGATATCTAGAAGGAAAGCATTCCAGGCAGAGGGATGAGCAAAAGTAAAAGAAATACTCTGAGACACTACAGGGGAATGAAGAAATATGCAAAGTTATCAGTAACACAAAGAATAAAATGACTAATATACTTAGGTGGTACGAAAAAGTTTCTCAGAAATAAGGACAATTGCCCTGAATGCTGAAATATAAATTAGAATTTGCAGAAGCAAAATGGTAGAGACTGCTTTAGGAAAAAAACAAAAAGCATGTGATGACACAAAAGTACTGCCATTCCCAGAGAAAGGCAAGTAGTTAAGGGTGTCTACTTTATAAAGAAAAAGTGACAGGGAAACTTACAGCCCAGGCTGACCACGGTGCCAAAAGCCATACAATAAAGGGCATAGTATGTGACAATAAATAATTTCTGAAGAATCTAAGTTTACAAGTTGCTACCACATCAACTGATGTGGTCTCTTCAAAAATTTCATTGTTTAGAACAGATTGCTTACATTACACAATTATCACTCCTGGATGCTACACTGTTTCCAAGAAACCTATGCTTGTCAACTCTTGGTTCCTTTCAGTGCTTTATCTACCATGCACTTTCTTTCATTCCTTAAAGAAGATAGATATGTCTTCATTCTGTTCCTGTCAGAGGAAGTATGGCTTCAGCTTCCTTCATACATCTGTGGCCTTTCAGAATCAAGATCCATCAACACTTGGACCCATACAGTTAACGATTCTGTACATGAAATTATTTTATTTATCCTGCTTGGAATTTGTTGAGGAAAAAAAATTCTTAGGGATCCTTTTCTTTCCAGTTCTCTCTGTTCAGGTCAGAACCAACACCAACACCCCTCACAGGTCTCCTGTGCCTTTTTTTTCAGTCTCAGGAATATTTTTCCAGCCCAATAAACCAGCCCGCACATTTGACTTTTATCAAGGTAGCACCAAATGTTGGTAAATGCTTCTAGCATTCTAGTCTCTAGTCACAAAACACTGATTTACTCTAGATGTTTCACTCCTTCCATAGAAAGCAAATGCACAATCACAAACAGCGGCTACAAATGTAAAGGAAATGTTCTTATGTCAGTGCCATTATTTTTTTTTTCTTTTTAAAACAAGTAAAAGAGACTGAAGCAGCAGTGAATAATTCTTGTTCTGATGCAGCTGGTGTACCATATGTTTCTGAGCTCTGGGTAACACTGGACTTGGCAGCGGGCAGGGTACTCGCAGCAGTTAGGGGAAGTCTATTAAACAGTGTCACTGCTTCCAGTTGTGCAAAGTCTGCACAGGGGAGGGAATAAGTGAGCAGAGGGTGCTAAGATTTTGATTTGCCCGGTAGAACATGCCTGAAGCATACTGTCTGCTATTTCATCTTCACCCTGTTTCTTATTAGTGACATCAGCTCTTTGATGAATCAAACCACTTCTTCCCTTCAGAGTAAGAGCCCAAAGTCATTCAAATATAAAGGTAAGACTAAAGCCATTATTTTTAGAGAAAACAAGAATTTACTAGCAGAAGTAAATCTAGGTTCTATAAAGAGCTTTTCTTCTGTCAGTCAAAAATGACCAGTACTACCAACTGTTGATCATTATTGAATGATGAGAGATCAGTGTTTTACTTAAAAGTAGTTGAAGTTATGTTAGAGCAGTTGACATGGGTTCCATTCTTTCAACAAATGGTTAATGAGCACATGATATATACCAGTGCATAACGTATCTTCAGGGGAGGTCAACATTGAGTTTTTCATTGTTAAAAGTACTGTAATTAACAAATAATATCTATAAGACAAACTACCATTTACTGAGTACTTACAACATACCAGGCACTATGCTGGGCACTTTCCTACTTTCTCTTTTTATAAAATGACCAAGATCAGATAAATGAAAAATGCTGCATTTGTTCTTCTATCTCACAGGTTAACACGGGCTTAGCATTTTGATGTATGCGAACATCTATTCAAAAAGTTATACATCAAGAATACATTTCCAAGAAAATCTATCTGGCAATCCCTTGGTTAGCTTAGCTATCATTCTCTCCTGGCAATTAGTATAAGCCATTTCCTCAACTTTCAAGAAGGCAGAAAATAGTATACAATGTTAAAATATTACCTGAGCAAGAAAACTTGACTCTAAGAGCAAAACCCTCTAACTACTCCATGAGTTCTCCTGCTACACTGTTCAACATCATAGACATAAACGAGAGACCAATGTGTTCACATAAAATGTCTAATAGCTCAGGAACACTCAAGTAAGAAACATATTCCTTGCAACAGATTCTTTAATCACTAGCAAACTTCATGGACTTAAAAATTGTTCTGGCACGAAAACCAATGGAATAGAAATATAAATATTTACTGAGAATTCTCTAAAGAGTTATAGCAAGCTTCAAGAGTAAAGATTTTTTTCAAATAAGTGTCGTTTTTCTCTTGTTATGTTTTATTTCACTTGGAAGAAACAAGAAAGAAAGGAAACTAGGTATTTTGCCCTACCAAAATGACTTGCAAACCAAAAACTTTTCTCCTTGAAGCAAGATAAAAACAGAAAGAACAACGACAAAATCTGGCAGACATGGCCCAGCCTTAACTGAAATGGATTCTTTATTATATTTATTTTCTTCACTCCCAAATCTAAAACTATATTTGCGTATTCGATTAAATGTATGAAATCTTTCTTGATTTTCACTTGATAATTACTCTGTAATCATTAAAAATCAATCATTAAAAATCATTTCTTGGAGCTGATTCAATATTCATTTCCAGCAATTTTTTTATAGACTTAGATGTTATGTACATCAATCAGTAGATGCCAAAAAAACAAAAGGATAGAAAAGAAAGTAGTATGTTTGGCTGTGGAATAAAGGCTTAAAAGCTCTTTACTGACTTGAAGAACCCAAAATACACAGGGATAAATCTATAACCCCGTATTTAGAGTCAAAAGCAAGAATTCAAAGAGCAATATAATAAAAGAATACATGACAGGGAATCCACAAAAATAAAACCAGGGAGTTTTAGAAGGCTGTTATCCCTATGAGTCAATACTATGGCAATCTATTAGGGTTCGGTTTTTTTTTTTTTTTCAATTATTTTTAAGTAGTAATATAGTCTCAGGCTGCATTAAAAAAGAAAGAAAGAAAGAAAAGCACTATCCACATTAAGGAAGGTGTTAGTAGTCCCCTGTATTCTCTACATTTAGACCATACCAGGAATATTATGTGTGATTCAGTACCAGAGAAACCACCACAGTCAGAATGGTAAAAGACCCATACCAGGAATGACTTATTAAAAACAATGGTGTTAAAAACACTGAGTGTATAAAGTAAGAGTGGACTAGAATTACTATGTTTTACAAAGCAGTGATTCACACACTTAGGTGATCATAATCTCTTAGGACACTTTTTAAAAGGATAGACTACAGAGACTTATAAGAGATTCTGATTTAGAAACTCTGAGTGAAGACCCAAGAATCTAACAATCCTCTAGGCAAGAACTAGGGTTCAAAGGTAAAAGTTCCAGAGAGAAAGATTTCATTTCTCAACACAGTTAAGGGCTTGAAAACATTCAGAACATTCCAGAAATATAATGGTTTCCTTGCAAAGTAATGAGATTCCTATTCCTGGGTATATCAAAGCAGAAGACAGACAGGCCATGGGTACTATACAAGATATATATGAATCTGAAACTTGAGAAATATAGTTAAGTACTCAATAAATTATCGGTGAACAAACCACCAGACACAAGAACACCATTACTCTATTTTAGTTACATGTTATATATGGTCTTTCTCCATAAGAGTAATAAAACCATAAAGTTCTTTTTCCTCAGCTTTATAGATATATAATAGACCATTAATTGCTCATTTTCACACAATTCAATGAGTTTTTTTTAATTATAGTTGGCATACAATAATGTTTCAGTTGTACAGCATAGTGATAAGAGCTCAAATGATCACTCCATTAAATCTAGTACCCCCCTCTTCCCTATTACATATTACAACATTTTTTACTATTTTCCTTATGCCACACTTTATATCTCCATGACTACTTTGTAACTATTCACTTGTACTTCTTAATCCCTTCACCCTATTCCACCATCCCACCAACCCCAACTCCTGTCTAGTAGCCCTCAAAATATTCTCTGTATCTATGAGTTTTTGTTGTTACCGTCATTTTGTTCTTTAGATTTCTACCCCATGTATGTGAAATCACTTGGTTATTTTTCTCTATCTGACTTACTTTAACGCAACACCCTCTAGACCCAAAAGGCAATATCTTTTTCCATCCCCTTCCTTTTAGTCTGTGCATCTTTTAATCTGAAGTGAGTGTCCTGTAAGCAGCATATGTAAGGGTCTCGTTTCCTTATTCATTCAGCCACCCTAACCTTTGGTTGGAGCACTTAATTCTTTTCCATTTGAGGTACTTGTTGATAGGAATGTAGTTATTATCATTCTTCATTCCTTTTTTTTTATATATGTTTTTTCGTCTTAAAGAAGTCCCTCCAACATTTCCTATAATAGTGGCTTGGCGCTGATGAATTCCTTTAACTATTTTTGTCTGGGAAGCTCTTTATCTGTTCTTCAATTGTAAATGATAGCTTTGCTGGATAAAGTATTCATGGTTGTAAATCCTGGGTTTTCATCGCTTTGAATATTTTATGTCAAGTCCTTCTGTCCTACAAAGTTTCTTTTGAGAAATCAGCTGCCAGTCTTATGGGAGCTCCCTTGTAGGTAACTGCTTTTCTCTTGCTGTTTCTAAGATTTTCTCTTTGTATTTAACTTCTGGCATCTTAATTATAATTTGTCTTGGTGTGGGTCTCTTTGGTTCATCTTTTTTGGGACTCTCTGAGCTTCCTAGGGTTATATGTTTATTTCCTTAACCAGGTTAGGGAAGTTTTCCATCATTATTTCTTCAAATAGCTTTTCAACGTCTTGTTTTCCTTCAGGTACCCCTATGACATGGATATTTTTACATTTAATTGTGTCCCATAGACTCCTTAAATTATTATTATAGTCTGGCTTCTTTTTTCTTGCCATTCTAATTAAATGACCTTGGCTTCCTCATTCTCTATACTGGTGGTTTTCGATCCTCTTCTTTTTCCACTCTGTTAATTCCCTCTAATATAATCTTCATCTCTGATAATATATTCTTCATTTCTTATAGATTCCTTTTTATAATTTCCATTTCTACTTTTATGTTTTTTATCTCTTTGTTAAAGTTCTCACTGAGTTCATCTACTCTTCTCCTAAGCTCATTGAGCATCTTTATAACCAGTGTTTTGAACTCTGCATCTGTTAGATTGCTTGACTCCATTATTCCTGGATCTCTGTTCTGTTCTCTCATATGGTTTCTGCTTCTTTGTCTTCTCATTTTGGCTGCTTTTCTGTGTCCGTTTCTATGTAGTAAGCAATGCTTCTAAGTCTCCTGGTCTTACTAGTGTGGCTTTGTACAGTAGGTGTCCAGAGGCACAGTCTTGAGGGGAGTTCAGCAGCAGGCCAATTTTAGCCTTTGCCTGTGTCCCTCCGGGGCCACCTGTTATGCTGAAGCAAGCAAACCACAGGTGCTGTGCTTATAGTTGCCTCAAAAAACCATGCCAGAAACCAAGGCCGGCTACCGCCAGTGTGAGTCTTGGCACTGCTCAGCAAGCTGCACAGGACTCACCAAGAACACACCTGGATGTGGCTTGGGTAGGGCCGCGTGTTGGGGGAGGCAGAATTTCAGGGAATCCTCTGGGCAAAGTGACCTTTGTTATCCAGTTTGATGACGTCTCAGCTATGGCGGTGCTGCCTCTGCACACTGGGAGTGGGGAAGGCTCAACAGAGAAACAATGGATACTGCCAGCACTTCTGCCCAGGAGAGAGCCTCGCCTCCGGCCCTTGCTCCAACAACTCAGCGTCCCTCTGTAAGTCCCTGGTGCCCCACAAGCAGCGGTTTGTGCTCAGAGCGAGCATGTCCATCACCGTGAAACTCCCATCACGGACACAGCCCCTTTAAGAGAGAATGTCCGCAGTTGCTGGCTGCAGCTGCTGCAGCCTCTGTCTCACTCAGCCACTTAGGACCCGGCAGCCTCTCATTCTCGCCCCATCCTACCTCCTCCCATTGCAGGGTGATTTCTTATTTCTCTCCCTAATTGTGGAGATTGTTCATCTAGACCCCAGGCAACTCTGCTTGCTGTTTGCTCCATGTTTCCATCACAACTTTGATGTGGTCATAAGAGCAGATGAACGAAGCCTCTATTATCTATGCCATTTTCTGTTTTTCTCCAAAACCATAAAGTTCTTATTCTCATTACAAGGCATAGTCATTTTAATCAGATTGCTAACATTTTTGCTTTCCTGTAGCAAGCTATAAAATGAAATAATGGTTTCAATTATAGCTAGAGTTCAGAGCACCTGGATTGATATTATTAAAATAAGTTATAAACATAGCTTCAAAAGACAAAACACTAAGATAACTTTCTATTAAACTGTGAGGACACTGCTAAATAGAAGAAGCAAGAGAGCAGGAGGTCTTCCAGGCCAGTCAGAATTCTGATTATTCAGGGTTCTATAAATTAGCTCTACACAAGACATTTAAATTATCCAATAAAGATGTTATAGCCATAACTCCAAACAGGAGTAAAAAGGTGTTGTGTAAGCTAAACCCAGTCAATTCTCCTACCATTCTGCATATAATATTAACTCTCATGTTAAGTAACCTGATGCTAACAGCCAGTATCACAACCTGCAGTAGGAGCCAAGAGAAACAAGCAGAACAGAGAGAGAACAGAACATGGGTAGAAGTTCAAGGAGTGTGGAAGTAGATGTTCCAATGACCTTTCTTGTATGTTTGATAAAAACAAGTCTCATGTGTCGAAGCTGGTTCAGGTAAGCAGGTGTTTGGGCCTTCTAAAACAGGACTATCATCAGAGATTGGGCGGTTTAATTGGTAATAAAAGAATTCCTCTGGTGGCCAAGTGACATGTATAAACACCTAGGAGGTGAAACTTAGACGATCTCTAAAATAAATTCAAATATGACCTGGTGAATTATTACTGCTTATCACAATTATTACTGATTTATCACAATATTACTGCTATTCTAGTCCTAATGTGAAGATGCACCGTCAAAAACATCTTCCTCCTCCACGATGAAAGGCTATTATGAAACAACACTATTTTAGGAGGGGTCAGTGAAAAATACCCACATTACTCACCTGAAAATTCTACTGGCTAAAGAGAAGTTAACAAATTCTCTTATAGTAATAAGTTAAATACTGGATTAATATTTAAGAAAGTTATTTTCAAAACAAGGTGTACTGGTCAGTGAACTCATCTGTCCTGAGCTTGTTTGCTGTTCAGAAAAAGTTGTGGGAGAAGCGAAATAGTTTGAATTATATAATCTAGGGTGTCTTGCCATTCTAACAATTTATCTTTCTGTGCTTCTGTTTTGTGACTATTGGTTCCACTGGGGATATGAGAAATAATTAAAGAATGCCCAACATGTAATATTTCCAATTTTGAAAACAAAAAAAAAAGTCACTATCACAAACTTCTATTTGCTGATTTAAAAACAACCATAAAACTTTCAAAATGGAGAAGTAGAAAGGAAGAAACCTCACCATGTGCTCATTGTATAAAACATTTGGCTAGTACCTACACCAGTGGCAACACCCGTAAAGATTTCTATTTCAACATGCTACCTGGTACAGGCTTGATGCTAATAACAGAGAAGCAGAGGAGGAAAGGGAAAACAACATAGAGTTAGCTATCTGCAGGTATTAATTCGACCTCACAAAAACACTGCAGAGTTAAGTACCAACATTCACAATTTATAAGTGAAGAAACAAGGCAGAGAAGCGTAAGTTACTTGTCTAAGGTCACAAAGCTAGGAGGTCACAGTGCTGGGGCTGGAACCCAGGCAGTGTGATTCCAAAGTCCATCTCGTGACCACCAGATGGGCTGCCCTCCCACTTGACACATCATCTGCCACTCTCCCTCCTGAGATAACACATTGCACACTCCAGCCAAATGCATATGTTTTATTTTCAAACATTTTATTCCCTAAATCTCATTGATCTGCTCCTCCCACTTAGATAAGCTAGGCTGGATAAAGCAAGAAAAAAATCTCTCATAAAGCTTAACTCTAAACTGCTACCCTGATTAATTCTAACCTCATCTAGCTTCCAAGAGGAACACAGGTATCCAACATCACACAAGTTTAAAATTAAAAATTCCTTAGTCAAAATTTCTAACCATCCAGACCAAACAGGAAGAGACAGAGGGAGAAGAAGACGACGCAGAAGAGAGAAGGAGAAAGAATAGAGAAGGGGAAGTGAAGGAAGAGAGGGAAAGTCGCAGAAAAGACCAGAGCCCCTAAATGTTGTTTCCTTTTAAAACCCCTGTAGTTCTCCTACTGAATTAATCTTACTCCAAAATCTCATTTATAGATTCATCTGGGAAAAAGCAAAGTCAGTCTGCACAGCTTCTGCTTTCCAAGATGGGGTATTAATACCCTACTTGCTTATATTTTTATTTTGGTAGAAAGATCTTCCCTGGCATGCCCTTGATGAATGATGATGGCAACCTCTCTCTGAGGAGACAAGTGAGGGAGGAATAGACCAGCTCAAATATGTTTCATCGGTGATATAATATAAAATACAAAGAGTATGGCTTCTCAAAGTATCTGAGAAGAACCAATTTAAGAAAACTTTGCCAATCTTTTTTAGACTAATATTTTAACAAAATACAGCAACAAAAATACTATCGGAAAAGTTATTTATATATATATTACATATATATATGTATATATATATATTACAAGCCCCCAATTTTTATTATTAGACTCTGCAGACATAAAATTATTGGGTCAAACTACTATAAAAATGTATAAATACTATCAATTTCTGAACTTACCACAAACTGACAACTCTATGGACAACACTTTGAATAACACTGCATTAGAACATCAAAGACTAGTTTCTATGCCCTAAATATCATGATATTTGAAAGAGTTAAAAACTTTTAGAAATTTAGAAATATATTTTTTTCTAAGTGTCAATAGGTATTACCAGAAGGGATTAGACAATGCGATTACGGGCAAATTTAAACTTTTTCTTCTTTATAGTCTATTTTAAAAATCAGTAGAAGTAAATAAAATTTTAAAAGGAAATATCGTTTCAGTTGCTATAGCTTATTTTATGGCACATTAAAGCCTGAATATCAAACCATCTTTTTTGCCTTATTTTTTTATACTTTTTTATTCTCCTTCCTCTCTATACCCAGCCTTCAATGCCCTAATGTAAAAAGAAAAATGTATGCTTATGAAATTTCCAGAGGCTGGATATTTTTGGTATTAATCCCCAAGTCTAGAAAATCTAATAAAATTTTAACTGTTTACACGTGTCCCTTTTGCTAAAAATTTATGAAAGAATTTATACATGTTAATAAAATTCACGACTTTTCAAATACTCTTAAGGATTCAGATGCTCTGAAAGGAGCTGTTTTTGCTGATAGACACAATAACTTATTCAGAAAAAAAATGTATACTTTGAGTTATACAGGTAAAAATAGCTACCATTACTAAAGTAATATCACTACTTCTAAGTTCTCTATGTATACGGTGTTTATATTAAAAGACTTTGTCCCACAAAGGGAAATACATACAGTTCTTAAAACACAGGAAAATCATGCAAGCACTAAGATTATTTTTGATCTATCAGAGAGCTAAACTAACTATAAATGTGATAATTGCATGTTGCCAGGGTGTGGAGAAACAGGCAGTTTCATACAATACTAGTGGCCAGTTTGACAATATATATTAAAATTACCAATGTGTATATCTACTTTTGGGAATTTATACTTCAAACATCTTCGTGCATAGGTGAAATCATGTATAATCAGTTCTGCTATAACATAACATATGTTGCTAAAAATCACTGTATTATGTAAAATCATGCAGTAAGAACCTTATGGGAGAAATATGATTAATGAGACAAATAGGGTTAAAGGCACAATACTCTAGAACTTTACCTTGAAAAAGACCAGAAGTTTGCTAGTAAAAGTGGGCTATAGCTTGGGAGTTGGTTATTGCAATGTGATGGAAGCAGAGTTATCTGAAATAGAATGGAAAGCTGTAACACCAGATATGGATGGAGGTCTCTCAAAACACATTCAATGAACTCAGCAGATGTTTGAGGTGTGTGTGTTTTGGGTATTGTTCAGTTCAGCTGGGTGCAATTTTCTAAGTTTACCTAGTGTCTTCTTTTTCCAGACTAAATCACACATAAGCAAATGTAAAATTCACATTATGCTAAAATTGTTCCCTGATATGTTAATGTTGGAACAAATTTATGTTTCACTTTTCAAAACAACATGATAACCGAGCAAAACTGATTTACGTAGCATTGTCTGTAATAGTTAATAAGTTATGGGACATCTACATAGTGAAATTCTTTGCAATTATAAAAAAATGAGAAATTATTTGTCAGTAATACCTCAATAAAGCTAAAAATGAAGAAGCTTTTAAGTAATGACAAGGAAAATCTATATACAGCACAGATTAAGTTTTAAAAAAGGCACAAAACATGCCCACAGAATACTGCTTTTTGTATAAAAAAGGGAGGAAATAAAAATTCACATCCATCCCTATATGCATAAAAAATTTCTGAAAGAATACTCAAAAATCTATGAACCATGGTTACTGATTTGAAGACTGGGTGCACAGGAGACAGAGACAAGAGGTTACTCATTTGGAACTGAGCCGAGAAGATAGTGTCAACAGAGAGATTATTATATACTGTGTATGTTTGTACACTGTTTTTATTTGAACTTTGTAAATGTATTACTTATTCAATAAATATATAAACAAATAAATGAATAAAAGTTTAAGTTTACTTTCAACAAAGAGAAAGAAGAATTATTTTCTTCTTCCATTTTGTTTCATCTCCTATAGCTGAATTAAGATCTGTGATCACAGCAGTAAAAAAAAAAAAAAAAAGATTGTAAGTTACATGCCTCTTGACCATAAGAACTATACTCTGCAGAGATGGCTTCACTTTTTCCAGAAACATCCATTAACACAAAGTATATTTTAGTGAACATTAGGTCTAATTGTTCTTATCTCAAATTTTTTTTGAAGTATTTAAGCTTTTATTCCTATGAGAATGCTTTTACCTATTAAAGTAGACCACAATGCCCAATCATAAAGAATTCCATGAAATAATTTACAATAAAAGCTTATGGGCTCAAATACATAAAAACAGAAATGAAAGAGATGTTCCAACTGATAACACAGAAATGCGAAGGATAAGAGACTACAATGAACAATTATATAACAAATTGAACAACCGAAAGGAAATGGATAAAATACCAAGAATGAATCATAATGAAACAGAAAATCTGAACAGACTAATTACTAGTAAAGAGATTGAATCAGTAATCAAAAACCTCCCAACAAACAAAAGTCCAGAACCAAGCAGCTTCTCTAGTATCTTCTACCAAACATTTAAAAAAGAATTAATACCAGTAACTTCTTAAACTCTTCCAGAAAAATAGAAGTGAAACGAACTCTTATCCTGATACCAAAATCAGACAGGGATGCCACAAGAAAAGAAAATTAAAAGCCAATATCTTGATGAACATAGATGCAAAAGTCCTAAACAAAGTATAAGCAAACCAAATTTGACAATCTAGTAAAAGGACTGTACACCATGATCGAGTCAAATTTATTCCAGGGATGCAAGGATGGTTCAGTGTCTGCAAATCAGTCAGTATACTATATTAACAAAATGAAAGATAAAACCCATACGATCATCTCAATAGGTGCAGAAATATTATTTAACAAAATTCAACATCTATGTATGATAAAAACTCTCAACAAAATGGCTATAGAGGGAATGTATCTCAACATAATAAAAAGACATATATGGGAAGCCCACGACTAACATCACACTCATTGGTGAAGAGCCGACAGCTTTACATCTAAGATCAAGAATAGACAAGAATGCCAACTTACACGACCTTTATTCAGCAGAGTAGTATATTTCCTAGGCACCACAATCAGGCAAGAAAAAGAAATAAAAGGCATCCAAATTGGAAAGGAAGAAGTAAAATTGTCACTATTTCCCAATGACATGTTATATATAGAAAACCCTAAAGAGTCCATCAAAAAACATCAATAAACAAATTCAGTAAAGTTACAGGATACAAAAATCAATACATAAAAATCTGTTGTTTCTATACACTATTAACAAACTATCTAAAGGAAATAAATAAAATGTTCCCATTTATAATTGCATCAAAGAATAAAATACCTAGGAATAACTTTAAGCAAGGAGGTGAAAGAAGGTATATTGAAAATTATAGACATTAATGAAAGAAATTGAAGAAGACACAAAGAAATGAAAAAGTATTCCATGCTCGTGGATCAAGAGTCAATATTGTTAAAATGTCCATACTACTGAAAGCAATCTATAGACTGAATGCAATCCCTACCAGAATCTCAGTGGTATTTTTCAAAGAAGCAAAACAAATAATTCTAAAATTTGTATGTAAAGACATGCAGCAAAAAAAAAAAAAAAAAAAAAGGAAAGAAAAAAAGAAAAAAGGACTAGCCAAAGCAATCTTGAGAAAAAAGAACAAAGCTGGAGGCATCACAGTCACTGATTTCAAACTATATTACAAAGCTATAGTAATTACAACAGTATGGTACTTGCATAAAAAGAGACACTCAGATCAATGGAGTCAATTATTTTACAACGAAGGAGCCAGTCAATTATTTTACAACGAAGGAGCCAAGAATATACAATGGGAAAAAGACAGTCTCTTCATTAAATGGTGTTGGAAAAACAACCACATGCAAAAGAATGAAACTTTATCACTTTCTTACACTACACACAAAAATTAACTCAAATGGATTAAAAACTTGAACATAAGTGCCACGGTCCTGCCACGACAGGATCCAGCAGGCCCCGAAGGTGGGCAAGGCTTCGGCGTGGGAGACACTCGACTACACAACTCAGAGGCGGTGTGACACTGTTCCATTTTTGTGATTTAAGTACAACTTTTATACTTTCTATTTTGGCATTTGATTATACTTTGTGGTTAAGGTAGCAAGGAGTTAAATTTCTGTGGTTAGGCGAAGCAGAAAATCTTATAGAGTATATTATTATTAATATTCATGATTAACTAGTACATTTTTCTCTCAATCATTAGAACAGAACTACCTGATGGAACAATCTACACTTTTAATTCTAACAGCAAGCATTGGCTTGTGGGCAGACATTGTTCTTTCTGCCTGAAGAAATCTTTTAAATGCTATTTGATTTATGCTATATCTAAAGTTCAAGCTGAACCTTTCTCATAGCTGTTCAAAAGTTTCCTTGGTGCAGTATTGACGAAAATATTTATAAAAATCAGTTATACAAAGCTGCTTTCGTAAGCTAAGTTTCTGTTCCTTTGTTTTTTAAGCACTAAGGAGGTCCTGACCTAGCCAGCCTTTCTATCAAACTTAAACTACTATAAGGCACATGAATTCCATCTTAATTCACCATACGTATGCTATCTTCATTATAAGCTCCTGTATAAGGCAAAGGAGGATCGGGTAATCTTTTCATACTATTAGCCCCCATAGGTGGATACCAGAGTTTTCCATTTATCCAGTAGGCCACAAAAGGAGGCCCTTCCATAGTAGGCACAGGCTTATGAGTAAATTTCTTATCCTTTACTAATTTTTCTACTAACTGCGTGGGAACAGGAGTATAAGCTGGTTCTAGTAATTCAGTTTGTTATAATTTATTCATAACATCTTTAAGAGGCGCGTCAAAAGGAATTTCTCTTAATAATTGTTCAAATAAAGGGTTTACGCATTCTGGACACGTCAGGGTGACTAGAGCTGATTCCATACATGGGGAATTTACTATATTTTCCTCAGAGCCAATTTTGAGGAAATCCACTTGTACAGTGTTTACACTTACTAGAATTTGTGCTACCCAAATTCCCCCTATTAATAGGATCGTTTCTAAGAAACCAATTGTCCCTAAACACATGCCACGTCTTCATTCTTGACGATGCATTCCTTGAAGCCTCTGTCCCCATCTCCGGACCTTGTCACGCAGTAGGGTAGAAAGAGGATGTGGCACTTAAGACCCGAAAACATAAAACTCCTAGAAAAAAAAATATGTGGCAAGCTCCTCTGACATAGGTCTTGGTGATCATTTGTTTTTTGAATCTGACACCAAGAGCAAATGCAATAAAGCAAAAATAAGTCGGTCTACATCACACTATAAAGCTTATGCACAGCAAAGGAAACCATCAACAAAGGCAACCTACTGAATGGGAAACATATTTTTGCAAATCCTGTATTTGATAAAGGGATAATATCCAAAAACATTAAGAATACATACAACTCAATAGCAACAAAAAATACAATAAAAAATGGACAAAAGATCTGAATAGATATTTTTCCAAAGAAGACATAAAGACAGCCAGCAGATATATGAAAAGATGTCCAACACCATTAATCATCATGGAAATGGAAATCAAAACCAGAATAGGATATCACCTCACCCTGGTTAGAATAACTATTAGAAAGACAAAAAATAATAAGTGCTGGCAAGGATGCAGAGTAAAGGAAACCCTTATGCACTGTTGGTAGGAATGTAAATTGGTGCAGCCACTATGAAAAACAGTATAGACGTTCTTCAAAATATTAAGAATAAAATTAGCATGTAATCCAGAAATTCCAATTCTGGGTACTTATCTGAAGAAAACGAAAACACTAACTCAAAGTCATCCCCACTGCAGCATTATTTACAATGGTCAAGATATGGAAACAACCAGAGTGTCCATCAATGGATGAACAGTTAAAAATATTGTGGTATATATATACAGTAAAATATTATTCAGCCATTAAGAAGAATGAAATCTTGCCATTTGCAACAACATGGATGGACCCTGAGGGTATTACACTAAATGAAGTAAGTCAGACAGAGAAAGACGAATACTAGTTGATCTCTCTTATATGTGGAATCGAAAGTGGGGTAGGGGAAGCTCATAGATACACAAACCAATTGGAGTTGCCAAAGGAACAGGGTGGTAGGTAGAAGAAATGAGAAAGCTACTTTTTTGTTGTTTTTAGTTTAAATAACTTGTTTAAATTTAAAACACAACCTATGAGTAAAGCTTATTCTCCCTGTACTTATACCATTAACAGGTGTTATACCTATTATTTGAGCTGTCTACTAAATGAGAATAAAATATCAGAGTTAATAATTATGAAGTCACATAATGAAGGGAAAAACAGCTTTGATCAAAAATGTAATTACTTCATGAAGAGTCACACATTAAAGATTGAAGAACCTATTTCCAAAAAGTAGCTGTAAGTGGAAAAGAACATCAAAACTTTATTTATTATTCAGAAATCTTCCGTCCTGCTTCATTTCTGCTTCTTCATCTTACAATGAATACATATGTATTCATTCATTTCTGCTTCTTCATCTTACAATGAATACATATGTATTCATTCATCCTGTAACTATTAAGCACCAAAAAGGCAATGGTAATATAGGCAATGTAGCAGTGAAAAAGAAAAATACAGGCTCTACCTCTGTGACGTTAATACAGAAAGTAGACAAATTAAATTAGGAAAATTACAGTACTTCAATACAATTCTCATAAATATACAACCTTTCTTTTTACACAAGGTATTATGAGAATAAATAATATGGGTATCTCAATCAGTCTAGTATCAACCAAGTGACACAGAAAGTCTAGGTGTTAGGCAGGCAGAAAAAATTTCAAAAAGATCAATGTGTGTGAAGATCCTGAGCTGTGAATACATCATTACAATAACAAAATATATAAAAAGTCAATGAAATATATGAAAACACAAAAGTATCTATTAAATATATTTAATTTTCATTTTTAGCCATGAGCAAAACACTCCTGAAATCATTCTTAGGGGTACCCAAATTGTAAATTTAGCCATTAAATTTTAGTAAGGAATAAATGTAAAACTAATATCTCTCTGCAGGTACAATCCAAATGAGCCTGCTTTTTAAAGTGCACACATTTGGTTTCTCAATGTTTTTAGCCCTGACCTCAAAGCCCAGGTCACTCCTCATTTGGATTACTGGCTGAATATCTAGCTTTAGCTAAGGTGTTGCAAAATAACCCTTTTAGTTCTCCAAGAAAGAGTCTCCAATAATTTCCTCTCAGGCTATCTAGCAAATTAAAGCTCTCTTACTGCACTGCAGCTACACACTTAGTCTGGCAGCTTTGAAGAAAAAAGTGCCAGTGCTAACAGTGGTCAAAATCTATCTTTGAAACGGGAAGACGGTACACTAGATACGCATTCTTGTATGCTGCAATAACATATATAGTTAACACAAAACAGATTCTCGTTTTATTAAATGAAGCTGCTTCATGATCTCGACATAAATCTTTGTGATGATACACAGACAAAGTAAGCCACACTACAAACAACCTTTAGGTCCGAACTCCAGAATTAATTCAGTAAGATGCTTTCCCACTTTATCTAATAGGCACATCAAAGTAATCTCAAAAAAAATCCTAACAAATGAGTACAGTCTATTTACCTTTCTAAAATGAATTTTGTATCATATAATTGATAACCATATTTCTATCATGATCGTACCATGTTTTATATAGTTCATTGGACATAAGCTATTCCTCTATTTTTTTATCTATATTAGGATACTGAAATTAGGTATCTAGATTATTTTCACTTCTTTAAATAAAAGGTAACCATTATTAATAGGATAAAAAATCAATTATCTTCTCAAATTTAAAATATAAATAGAAAAATTTTATTGACAGTTAATATGTATTGTTAAGACATGCACTCATAATGTTTAGTAATATCACTAGGAACACAAAAACATCACAGAAGTGTTAATTCAATTAAATCCATTAACAATGCCTTCCTCTGATAATACCTATGGCAAAGAATCATACATAAAGTAGTCTTCAAAAAAAAGAAACCTACACCAGAGTATAGACTTAAGCAAATCTTAAATCACAATTCACTCATTTAGTGTGAGCTTGACAGTGTCACACCTGCTGGGCATAAATCTTCTGAAATCAGAAGGACTCAATTTTAATGCCTTTTTACTTACTACCACCAAAGAAAATTTAAACAGGAACTGCAATATACTGAGAGATAAGTTTAGATAAATCTGCTTTTTCTGAACTAACTGAATTTATATGTAGACTGTTATTTATGCTCTAGTTTTTAAGATTAAGTCAAATGGAATCTGAAATTGGCAGTGAAAGGTCAGTTAGTTTCACCTTCATTTGGTCAAATGTGCATCTAGAGAGCCAGAGGCCAGACATTTTCTGGGCATCAGTGTGTTGGCCAAAGAAGCCCCAAAATAATTCAACTTGCTGCAGTAGTGCTGTTCACATTGCAAATATAAAACATTTCCCCAGACTTTACTGGAAAACAGCTTGTACTGATCTTCATAAAAATGTCCTCTTACATATTCATCAATTCCGTAAGACTTCCACAAGAATTCTATTACTGGCAATAGAATAGTCACTTCTATTTTTACATACAAAGCAAGTAATACATTTAGTAATTTCAATTTTACATTCAAAAGATTCTAATTTATTTAAATGTCCTAGACAGCTGATTATATAGAAATTATGTTTTCACTGCTTGATGGACAAATCTGTAAACCTAAAGGAAATGAACAAATAACTACAATGCTGAACTTTTTGTTTCATAACTAAGTTCTATTTGAATTTTTGCCATGCTACCTAACAAAAGATGTTGTTAAGGTTAGCTTATAATATAACCTTAACTGAACCATACTTATAGGTTATTATAACTGAATGGAAAATCTTAAGCTAAAGTTTAACAAAATATTTTACTCTGTAATTCTAAACAGTAAAACAAGGCCATGCTTATACAATTGTCATCTGAAATTACAAAAATCTGAAACAAAAAGTTATTTTCATATATGTGTTGATGTCATCTTCATTCTCAAACACAAGTGAGATCTTTAGCATAACGTTAGTAGTTAGGAATATAATCACATCAGTAAGCTTTTCAAGTTGAATAAAGCATTAATATGAAAGATATACTGTAGAATATAATATGGACAAGAAATCTGATTTGATCCAAGAATAATTTAATCAGTCAGTGTTGAGAAAAACCACTTAAATATGTCAAGCATAGTGGTAGGTTCTGGAATTCAAAGATGAATATATAAAATGTAGGACAAGCTTAGAATAAACTTTAACTATGGGATTGAAATTGAGAAAGAATTCACTGAGGAGGGCCACATTAGTTTCAGCTTTAAAAGATGTGTGGGAATGTCCAGGTGTACAGAGCAGAAAAACATGAAGGAATTTAGGTACAAACGCCTTATTAAGAAACCTGTATCAGAGGGAGAAAAAGGTTACAATGACCCAGAAATATGAAAGTTAGTCAAGAAATAGAGTGATCTAGTCAAGATCTAATGTGTAGAATGTGAAGGCAGATTATAATATTCTATGGTTAATGCTTGCTTCACCTCTCAAATGTTCCCACTGTTAGAGTACCTCTCGAGGGAAATTTGGCAAGAAATATCGAAAACCTTAAAAATACATAAGATTTTGACCTAGTAATTAGTCCTCTAAGTACTCACTCCTATCAAATAAGAGTGCAGGATGTTTAGAGCAGCAGCTTTTATATTAGTAAATGACTATCTTTTTGGTTTAGAGTTTAAAAACTTATAATACATCCATGAAATTAAATATTATTCAGTAATTAAAAAGATGATAGAATTAGATCTTTCTATGTCAATAAATATATGATCTATATACTTAAATTTTAGTCCATGATATATTAAGTGAAAAAGTAGAAGACACATCACTAAAGAAAATATACAAACAGCAAAAATGCAAATGAAAGATGCTCAATCCAGTTAAAAGGTGAATAGGTTCTGGTGATCTAAAACACAACCTGGTGACAACAGTTAACAATCCTGTATTATATACTTGAAAACTGCTAAGAGAGTACGTCTTAAATATTCTCACCACAAAAAAAAATAATTATAATTATGTGAGTTTATGGATGTTAACTAACCTTATTCTGGTGATCATTTACTATATATGTATGCCTTAATTAGCGGACATATGGTCCTATCCAAAATGTCCACAGTGACAGTTGATCCATGCCAAAAGGTCCTTGATATTCGGTCCTGTCCAAACTTCCACGGAAATATTTGTTCCATGCTGACCCATCTACCTAACCCTATGTGCCATTACCAAGGCAAAAAAAAGTTATTATTGACAATACAGCCATAACACAATTAGTGGACAAATAAAACATGATCGTATTTTTTTGTGTATTAATCCTTCAAACCAAAAGTACTGATTAAACATTATGGGCTATTTAAACCAGGAGTGCCTTCTAAGCATGGATGTTTTTTTAAGCATGACACAAGAAACCTCTAATTTAAATGACACAGAGATGATATAATGGACATTCGTCTTACTGCTGCTATAAAAAATAAATAAATAAAGCTGTTTATACATCTCAGTTTTAAAGGTTATGAATCTTAGTTGTCACTGAAATTTTCAAAGACATGAAGGAATAGCAATGTAATATACAAGTAATGTATTCAGCAAGTCAGACCAACACTGAAGATACATTTCTGAAGAGATTATTCGATAATTTCTTCTCAATCCAAAAAAGGAAATCCGAAAAATATCAACAGCAAAATGTTCTATAATATTAACTCTAAAATATCAGATGAGGATAATCAATGTCAGAGTTAACAAGTCATACAAAGAAAATGATTTAATCAAACTCCTGAATAGTTCAAGAGCTTGGAAGAGGGCTGTTTCTTGTCAAGTGCAAATGCTATAGTCCAATTAAATAAATCTTATCAGTAGTCAAAATCAGTTTGAGGCTTCTTTTCTGAATAAGGTGACGATCACTACATTTTTTCCTCAATAAAAATGTGACTACACCCCTAAATCATTAAACAAGGTTCACAGTATCATGTAAAAATTCCCACTCAGAACAGATGTTGCTTTATAACAGCAATAGAGAATAAAGACCTTTTAACTTTTAAGTTGTATAAAAAAGCAATGCTACACAGTCACTTAATATTATACAAAATTCATATTCACATATAGTACAAAAAAAAAGTCATGGAACTGAAAGGTATATTAAGAATCTACTCCTACCTTCTTCTGGGTAGAACCCATATTAATTTATTGAATTATCTAACACTGAAACATTACTATTTATTAAAACGGTAATCTAAAAGAATAATTTATCTTCTTGAATCATCTCTCAAATTTTCACATATAGATTATATGATTAGCAGATCAGTCACAACATTTCTTTTTATCCTAAATTGGCTTCTGCTGCCATTTACTATTTGTACAATTATCAAAAACACTGACTTATTTTAATATCAGTCTACATAAAATAAGATTATAAATATTGAATTCTATAAAGAGAAATTTTAGAAAGATAATACATATAATATCCAAAACAAATTAATTTTGACTATCAACTCCTTTGTGTCATCTTGCCAACTCCTTATCCGCTGTTACATGAATGGACATGGTCAGAAATTGTAAGTACTATGAAAAAATAATATAGCAGATGAGATTGTAATTGTAGCTATTTTACTTATAAATCTTTAAATAAACATATTTGTTGAGTTATAACTGGCATGTTAATTACATATTTCTAATTTTAAGAAAAACTGAAGGCATATTTGCAGATGTCAAAGTTTCAAAAATTTAAAATGCAATCCAAAATCATTCAAATATTGTTTTACACAGAATCAAGTACATAGAAAAATATTCATAAAGTTTATATTTTAGTTATTGCTGAAAAATGTTTAGGTCATTTTCAAATTGTTTATTAACTTTAAATGTGCTACATAACTCATTGTAACATTAATAAAATCACCCACGCTCTATATTTGATTTTTTTCTGCTGACAGCCACATAAAGATATGTATTGAGCAAAATAAATAAGTGAACATTCATTTTTTAAAAACTTCTGGACATAAAGAATAATTACAACATCAAAAATTTTGATATGCAAATTATGTACAATGATACATTGATACATGCCTATATATACTGACCTGGAAACATATCCATAATATAAATTAAAGAACAAAAGAAAAGTTACAGAACAACATGTATTTGTGAGGAGACTGGAGCACATTTAGAGCACAGAAATGAAGAGTAAAAAGCTGAAGAGGTTGTATCTGGGAAGAAAGAAAGCTGGAAGAGGTTGCTTTAAACTTTGTATATTTTTATATTATTTGAATATTTTAGTTATTAAACTTTAATTTTTAGATAAAAATATATATTTGTTTTAAAAGATGTTACCAGATACTAGTTAATATTCTCAACATTCTACACCTAATTAGTAAGGATCATATTATGACCAAAACCATAAAAATAAATTTTAACTACATGAGAGTCAAACTATAACATAATCTCATTATTTATATCTTTATCATTCATATACAAGTGAGATCATATGGTTGTCTGTTTATCCAAAGTATGTATAATATACATGCATATGTATCTATAGGAACTGCATGTTATCAGCCTATGATCATCAAACATTCTCAATCAACTTGTAAAGTTCTAGAACCAGGGAATGTCCCAGACTGATCTGTGCCTGGTTCACAGCTGCTAGAATAACTACTTGTCTCAATCGTCCATTCCATTCCCCCATGTCTTAAAAGAGCCCACATATTATGAGATTAAAGGACAGCCAAATCTTCTAGGGCTACTTGTATTTCATCAACAAAAGAAAACACACCTTTATGACTATTCCAAAAGGGACATTTGACATGCCTGACTCTCAATGGGAGGTATATAAAGTAATTCTTCCTGCAAAATTATTTTCCATAAAAGGAGATGACCTGTACTCTGTTTATTTCACTTCCTTAGTATTCTTACTCCACCTTAACTCATGGAGAAATAATTGCCCTTGGCAAATCCTTTATGGCATTTGTGTTAGTAAAAGAGCAAGGCATTTTATGATGACTCAAACAGCCCAATAAAGAAAATGTAGCGAAGGGGAATGCAAACGTATGCTTAACTAGGAGGCCTCAAAAACATCAACTAGCTAAACTGAAATTGGCATTGCTGAAAAACTGACTCCCACCAATAGTATAAAAGGGTTCTCTTTTCTCCACATCCTTTCCAACACTTGTTATTTCTTGTCTTTTTGATAACAGCCATTCTAACAGGTGCCTTTCACCACACAGGTATAAGGAGATATGGCTCATTGTGAGTTTGATCTGCATTTCCCTAATAGCGGTGTTGAACATCTTTCCTTACATTTGTTGGCCATTTGCATGTCTTCTTTGAAAAATGTCTATTCAGATTATCTGCCTATATTTTAATCAGGTTGCTTTGTTGTTGTTGTTGTTGCTGTTGTTGTGTTATAGAATTTCTTTACATAATTTGGATATTAACTCCTTATCGGATGTATGATTTGAAAAATAGTTTTTCCCATTCAGTAGTCTGCCTTTTCATTTTGATGATGGTTTGTACAGAAGCTTTTTAGTTTGATCTAGTCCCATTTGTTTATTTTTGCTTTTGTTTCCCTTGCCTTTAGAGTCATATCTACAAAAAAATCACCAAGTCTGATGTCAAGTAGCTTACTGACTACTAGGAATTTTAGGGTTTCAGATCTTACATTCAGGTCTTTAATCCATTAGAGTTAATTTTTGTGTATGATATAAATTAGTGGTCTTGTTACATTTTTTTGCATGTAGCTATCCAGTTTTCCCAAAACAAAACCATCCCTTCTCCACTATATGTTTTTGGCTTTGTTGTAAATAAATTGTCCATATATGTATGTGTTTTATTTCTGGGCTCTCAATTCCATTCCACTGGTCTGTGTGTCTGTTCTGGGGCCAATACCATGCCGCTTTGCAGCACAGTTTGCAATCAAGGAACGTATAGCTTTGTTCTTCTTTCTCAAGATTGCTTTGGCTATTCGGGATCTTTTGTGGTTCCATATAGATTTTAGAATTATTTGTTCTAGTTCTGTGAAAAATGCCATTGGAATTTTGACAGGAATTTTGCCGAATCTGTAGATTACTTTTAGTATTGACATTTTAATATTACATAGATTTCTTCTACTTTTTAATTGTTACAAATGGTAGCAAGAAAGTCCAAGTACCATGTCCACTTTCTCATAAAGAGAAAGATATCAATAGGAAATGAAGGGTGGGAGGAGGCACCTGACTCAGAGAAAATACAGAAATATACCCTACCACATATCCACTCAGACTTCATTGCAATGAACCTACAAAGGCAATCTCTCACTGGGCACGTTGTCAACCCCTAAAAAAGGAGGATACAGCTAGTAAGAAAAAAAAGATGAAAAGCATTGGATGGGTAATTTCCAGTGTTGGTCACCCAAAACTTTCTTATAAGAAAAGCCATCTCAGGATTTTAGTCTAGACAGCTTACTCGTGGTCTAACATTCAATATAACCTCACAAAAGATCTTCAGCCCCTACAGCCTTAACCCTATAAATAAGAACAGCCATCTTCATCTGGAGGCTACATATAAAAACTTACCTAATTTATCAAAAGCTAAAGGAGCCTTATCTAATAGTATTCTTTATTATTTGTTTCAAAATACGAAAAAAATGTAAAGACTATTTAAGGAAAGAAATGCTAACAGTAAGCTACATGTTTACAGGCAGTAACCTACAGATCTGTACTGAGTGGTTGGAGCATAAGAAATACAACTAATATAATGGTGACAGAATTTAGAAGCAAAGGATTAATCTGAGAGGTGAATCTAAGGGATCTCAGACTGATACCTCAGTTCTGCCTTCCTGACCCTGAGGTGGACCTTTGAGACCTATCCATCCTTAGCCCACATTCATAATCTATTGGCCTTTCACCACACAGATGTCATGCGATTTATGTATATTTTTAAGAGGTACAAGAGCCACTGGAGGTGATAATACTTCATAAGCATAAGGCTTATGCACCAATTCACTCACTTCAACCACTTAATTTCCCAACTGCATTATGTATTGGCCATGCAACACGTGAAATAAATGCTTTTATTTAGAGTATTTTATCATCTCACTTAATGACATAGCCCTCGCATAACAAAACATAACTAAAGGGAGACATATTGTAATTAGAATCCTAGAGTGCTAACATAACTAAATGGATAAACCTAAGAGAAATAAACTTGAGAACTAGCAAAGATGAATGAACAGGAGAGAAATAGGATTTGGCTAAAGTCAAACAGAAAAAAGTAGGGACTTGTTCTTTCTTCTGTCCTTCTATTAAGTAACAGATGCTTATCAGGCACGTATTCACCTGTGACTTTATTCTCAAAACATTAGCTTCTCTTTCCCCTTCCACTCCTTTCCTTCACTAAACACCCTCTTCCTCTCAATAGCAGAGAAACACCTGGTGGGGAGAAGACCCCCTGCACTCAGCTAAATTCCCTGTTAACTCCAAGAAAGCTTCCCAGGACAATTTATCACCCAAAAGCTCCATTTGGGCATAACCTCCCTGTGTCCAGATAAATATTAGGAATCTGAGTCTTGTCCTGTATGTAACATACAATTATAACTAACTCTCCCCAAAATTCTCATGGCACGATTTCATCCTCCAATAAAGCATCTACATATTCTGCTGAAATTCAGTTGTTTTTTTTTTAAGTAGACAGGCTTGTAAAGGGGGTCAAATATTTGGTAACAGAAGGAAATTAGCCTTTGGGTGGTGAACATACAATGCAATATACATGTGGTATGTTATTGAATTGTACACTTAAAGCCTATTTGATTTTATTAACCAATGTCATCCCAATAATTTTAATTTAAAAAAAAATATTGAATAAAAAAAAATTTCCATAAAAGTTATTCCTATTCAACAAAACGAGAAATATTTTCAGCCATTACTTAACTCCATTATCAACAATAAGCTGAAGATTTCAATGACAATCCAGAATCAGGTTCCTGGGTTTTTTTCCTTCCTCTATAAAATTACATGTCACACGTAATGGAATTTGAACCTGAAAGATAAGAATGCTGAGCTGGCTGGACCATGATCTCAGATTGGTAACACACCTCACTAGCAGTGTGCCAGTAAAACCATACTTTGCACGGAATGTACCTTGTTTCTGGAGACATGCAGGAAATGCATCTAAGGTTTCAAACTGGTCCCTCTTGGGGTAACCAATTAAATCTCAACATAGGATATGAGCAGGAGGAATAAAGAGAAGAGTCATTAATATTAATATAGTATTTCCTAATATGTGGTACTTAAGATTTTAGATGGCGCACAAATAGTTTTATCTTAATAGTTAAATTTATCTTAATATGTATTTAAAAATACAACAAAGACATCAAATCCATGATTTCATACACATAAATTATTAGGATAAGAAAGAATTTTGGTTTTAACAGGACAATAATCATGAAAATATTAAGCAAAAAACAAATACAGGATATGGCAAAAATCATGAACACAATAAACAAATGATAAATCTAGAAAACACTTATGTTGAGCTATATCTATATTTCTGTAGTAAAGTTTTCCCTCAAATAAAATGTTTTATATAACACAAATGACTCATTTGCTTTAACATAAAATTTTAAAAAATAAAGAACTGAGGAAGAGGAAGTTATCGATTAAAATATATTTAAGAAATTCATAAACTGATCCTAAACTAAACTATGGACCTCCTCAGGATCCTGATCGTAACAGATTTAAAAATAATAATAACATATACACATATACTTATGAATGAAAATTAGGAAAATGAGAACACTGACTAAATATCTGATATTGGGAAATTATGGCCAACTTTCCCAGGTATAATAAAGGGTGTTGTGATTAAGGTTTTTAAAGTTATTATTTTTTGAGATGCATACTAAAATATTTAGATGACATGACACCTAGAATTTGCTTTAAAATAATCCAGAAGTGGAGAGAGAAGTCAATGAAAGGAAAGAGAAAATGAAATCAGCTACAGTGTTTGAACCTCAGTGATGGATACATCAGGTTCATTATATTATTCTATTTTTATAATGTTGAAATTTTCCAAATTAAAAATGTTAAGTTTATATTAATAAGCTTCTAATTAGAAACAATTACATCAAAATTTTAAACTGTTACTAGAGAGAAACTGAAAACAAAAGTCTCTTACTTCAAAACTAGAGAGGCTAGTTTTTCAGAATGTTTACTGATAAATGAGTTTTACATACACATCGCTCCTCATTCCCCCTCCTTTACAACTCAATTAAAAAAAAAATACTGTTAACCATTCTATTACTGTACAAATACTTCATAATAATATTAGAGAAGCAAATAAAATTTTTAAAAAGTGATATCCTCTCTATTTAGACATTTGCGGAGTTCCAATATTCTCATCACAGGTTAGTAAATTCACCAAGGAAAAAGGTAAGGAGTTAATAATTAAGTAAGCTACCCTTATCTTCTCTGGACACTTTGACTTTTATCCCTTATACTAAATTTAGACAATGTTCCATACTGCAATTACCAGATTCATATGATTAAAGCAACTGATTTTAAAAGGCCAAATTCAAAACACATTAGACACTCATTACTCAACGCTTCACTTTACTGCAACTAAAATAAATTTAAAAAATGAAAATCATGACAGTCCTTTCTGGACCCATACATAAAAAGCAATAAATACAGATGTATGCATCAATACTGAACTCAAACCTACTTGTTAGATAACAGGTCTTAAAATTAACCCAAATCACAATATGACAACTTAAACATTTTTATTTAAAAAAAGGAGATAAAATGCCTTTGGATAGCCACTTCAAAGATTCTATTTAACCAAAAATAAAAATATACTTTAGTCAATAAAGAAATTAGCAATGATACTTCAAATAAAACTTGAAATATTACCATAGATCAGAATCTATCAAATTTAAAGAAACCCAACATAGACAAGGCAACTGAAAAAGAAAATATAAAGTTCTCAAAGTACAGATAATCTTTAAAAACAAATAAACTGTCTTAAGTGGCTTTACAATAATGCATCAACCCGATACCAAAATTAATTCCAGATGGATTACAGAGTTTTAAAATGCTGAAAACCTAGAAAAAGCAGATGACAGGAAACAATATTTATTAAATATCTCAAGGGAACTGACTTTCTAATCTTTGAAGAATCATTTAAAAATAAAAGAATTGAACAAATGAAAATAATTTCTGTTGAAAATATACAAATAATAAAAATCAAAAGAATAGCAAAATATATTCAGCAAATGTAATAACAGTCTAATTCCTTTAAAGCGTTCCTGAAAACAAAGACCATATAAATCATAATTATTTCCATCTTTTACAAGGCATCCTGAGCCACAGGGGAAGAGGATTGTTTTAGAATATGAAAGACCAATATCT
>NW_006434897.1:5411936-5412475 GCF_000325575.1 Pteropus alecto | reverse complement strand
GGGGGGAGGGTCAAGATTTTTTTACATTGTCTATACTGGTCATTTGTCTATTTGCTCTCAGATCAAGTCCCTGTCCTTCTCTGTCCTATCTGTATGGCAAGGAACTACATTCCCCAGGCTCCCTTGCTCTGGCTTCTTGGCTAGGTCCTACCAATAAGGCAACTTTTGCCAGTATGTTCCTGCCAGGATTAAAAAATCAGTATTAAAGCAAAGACAAATACCATTAGATGATGAAAATAGATAGGTTTTATGTGAAAAACATCACAAAATATATTTTATCTATATCTTAGCTATATCTTAATATAAGATAGAATAACCTAAAAATAGTTTAGCTCCTCATCATGATTTGCCTTGAAAATAATCCAATATACTTTGTATATTTCCCCATCAAACTCCCATAAAGGGCCAATTTGAGAAAGAAATTAAGAAAACTGTAAAAAAAATAATTTATACTAAAATAGTGGTTTGGTGTGTTTTACAAAATCAAAGACACACCGTCTCAAGAAATCACCAATAGTATAAATTTCAACCAGTAGCCT
>NW_006434897.1:5384536-5411898 GCF_000325575.1 Pteropus alecto | reverse complement strand
TGAACTTCACTATGACCTGGTATAATTGTAATACTACACTAATCCATATTCTACTGGTCACAGTTAACTTTAACTTCTTAAGTGTCTGACTTAATATTAAAAAAGTGAAATATACATACAAATTCATAGTCAGAAATCAAACATTATTTTTATGTATACTTACAAAAAATAGCCTTCTTGACAGGGAAGGTAGGTTCATTTGATTAACAACTTTTCACTGACTTTAGGAGGTTCATAGAAGACTATATTAAAAAAAATTTTACAAATATATGTAACCACAGCCAACTTTTCTTCATTTTTTGTTTGTTTGTTTCATTACATTTCTTCTATTCCAAGCCATTTTTAAAAACTATTTTAAAATAAAAAACTAAGTCGCGGCTTCGCTCTTTTCCTCTAAGTTTCAACTTTATTTTTAAAAAAAAAGAAAAAAAAACACCTATAAACATGGAGAACGCAAAAGGCCAATTCTAAAAAAGGAAGTCTCTCAAATAACACAGCCCACTTTTAATGCTTTAAGAATGCTTAAACACACAAATCAAGAAAAGTTCAGTAAGGTTACAGAGTGCATCTCCAGACTAGATTATATGCCAAAATTCACTAACTCGCATTACCTAAATTGCCTTTTACTGGCCCTGGGTTGAGGCCCTTTAAAACAATTCTCTGGATTCCAGGATATAGCAGGGCTGACTCTACTTACAGCAACTCTGGTGAAAGGCCACCCAAGATATGCCAAAGGCGATATGGCCAGAAAAGCATGGATAGCTGCCAATAGTAATTCTATCCAGAATTCTGAAACCAAAAACTTCCTTTCTACCCCGTTCCCCTCATCCTACCTCCATCCAACAGATACAAAACAATATCTTTTGAAGAGGTAGGGAACTGACAACGAAATATATGTAGATGCTTGGACTAAAACCTAAAATCATTTGAAATATACCTCTATCTAAAATATTAAAAGCCATAGCATCCATAGTAACAAAAATAGTTTATATTTATATTGCATGTACTTTGCCAGGTATTCCAAGTACTTAAAAAATATGAACTCAATCTTCACAGTAATCCTACAGTATAAGTATACTATTAATAACACCAATTTACAGATGAGAAAGCAGAGTCCCAGAGAAGTTTTATAACTGCTCAAGGTCACACAGCAATAAAGTGTTAGTATTAGGATTTGAACACACAATGGCTGGCTCCAAAGTCCATACTCTTAAGCACTGTGATAGCCTGCCTCTGTATCCCTATATTTGTTAGTCCTCTTCTAAATTACATATAAACTCAAAAAACTTAAGTATGAAACCAACGGAGTAGAACAACAAAAGATGATAAAAGTCTTTATATACTGATGATGGAACAAGATCCAAGATGTGTTGTTACATCAACAGGCTTTGTGTGTAGGTCTTTGTGCTCCTTGCCATCCTGCTTCTCTGGCCATAGCCAGCTGGACCTGAGATGGATGCCTGACCCAAATGTAGCTATCTACAGACAAAGTCAGCAAAGCTGTATGTGGTCTTACTATTTACAAGCTCTATGAATTTTATGAAATATAAAATTTATTCAGAACTTTAACAATACAAATAAATGTAAATCATTGCTATTCATTCATTGGTTTATTTACTTATTGCACAAATATTTACTGAATATCTGTTGTATACCTGATACCATGCAGGAGGGATATAGCAGTGTGAATAAAACAAAGTCTATGCCCTCTCAGACCTATCTTTTAGGTGAGTAAGGAAGAGACAATAAATAAAAAAATTGGTGATAAACAGTATGGGGCAAAACAAAAGAATATAAGGAAAGGAAGTGGTGGTTGAATAAGGGTTACCATTTTAGAGAAGGGGAGCAAATAAAGCCACACAGATAAGGTGACACTAGGGCAGAGATTTGGATGAAGTTGGGGGAAGAACTTTAGGGGGCAGAGGGTGAAGACCCTGAGATGAACATTTGCATGGCATGTTCGAGGAACAGAAAGACTCAAGTGGCTAGAGCAGAGTAAGGGGGAGAGTGGCAGATGTTTTTAGAGTTGAGGGCAATTATTTCCCAATACTAGTTGTATTAAAATTTACAATAGGTTAGTTGATAAGACAAAAGCATTTTGCCTTTAAAGACCTAATCAACATGAGATTTTTTTGTTTTTGGAACGTAGTAAATATTTTCTCTTAAGACTGAAAAGTCTGCTGATTGCAATGTTATTTTTCTCAAGACTGATGTTAATTTTTACTAGTATTTGAGGTTTAACAGACTGTAAATGTTGTTGTTTGTATTCTTAGTACTATTGTTTATACATAGGAAGAGTAACTAACTGATTATAATGAGAAGTAGGGTCAGATTATATAGTTCAGTGATAACTTTTATGGAGTGATGACTAATTTTATTGCCATTGTCTTTTCAATAATATTCACTTTAAAGGAAGGTGAAATAAAAGATTTTTTTTCTTTATTCTAAGATTTTGGCTTTACCCTTATTTTTGAGCTTCGGAATGGAGATTGAGAAATTTTAGTATCTGTTGGGTAATCACTAAAGTAACAAGGAGATTATTAGAGGCATATTAATAGGTAAAATAATTCATTCTATTTAGAGATTTGTCAAATAATATTTGAAATTACCTTTTAAGTTTTATTTTCAGAAACAGTTGCTGGGAAACTTTAGTCTCATTGCAATGGATGATGCAAAACTCCTGGAAAGAGACAGTACGAATGGCAGACATATTGCTTAGCTTGTCTAGTGTAGACTTCACTTATATCTTCTCTCTTATAATCAAATTTGCCTGTCACTGGAGAAGAAAATTGTCCCCATGAGCAACTGTCTCTCATCAACAATATATCTTACCATATCACCTTAAAAGAATTTTTTACAAAATAGATAATGGCAATTACTGTAAAAGAAAGTGTCTAATTAGAGGTACTACTGGTGCCAATGCTCCTTTCAAATCTTTCGGTTTAAGCCAGGCCTTGACGGATCGAAGAAGGAAATGCCCATTCATTCTACAAATATTTATTACGTACCTTCTATAAAAGAAAATGCTTCGTGAAAAACTCAAACTATAGAGTGTGTGTTTTGTGTGTGTGTGTGTGTGTGTGTGTGTGTGTGTGTGTCTCCACTGAGAAGGATGCTTCTAAAGAATCCTATGTAAAAATCTACAAAAAAGAAAAACAATTGAATTTTGAAGACGGCATGATCTATGATGTGATAGATCTAGAAATATTTCAATAATAGCGTCAAAACTGCTTAAACTAGATACTACTAGTAAATATTTTTTACTATATAGTAACCTTGTTACTAGGTAACCTTCACAGAGGAATTACTATGTGCTAGGCACTTTACAAGTGTTAATTATTCAACAATACAATTTTTACCCCCATTTGACAGCTGAAGAACCTGAGGCACAGTTGAGTAACTTCCACAGTTGAGTCTAGTAACTAACAAATTACAGAGCCCGGATTCACACCCAGGTATTGAGCTTCAGAGCCTGTACTCGTAATAACTACACAAACAACATCTAGGATATTATCTACTAAAATCATAATCTTAAAGGGTATGTTGGGAAAAAATATAAACCCTAAAAGATCATTGTAAAAATAAACAATAAAAAATATAATACTAACACGGTTTTGGTAATACGATATTCATAGACGTTTGACCTATCATTTTATAATTACAATGGCCTGAAGTGTTTAAGGCTAGAAATTAATTATTATTAGATTACTTTAACTCTTAAGACAAAACCATTAAGAAAACCATATCTAAAGTTATATTTCTTTTCTACTAGTATATTATTATCATATTTAATGTAATACAAATAATTCATAAATTGGTCATAAAGCATTTTTTTGTAAATATACCCCAAAACTCACAGGAAAATTCATTTTTTCCCTAAATTAATAAAGAGCTAAATTTACATATGACGTTACATCATTTGCTAAGGCATTATGATTTATTATAGCAGACCTACAGCTATATAACACTGATGACGCTTTTATCCATTAATGTGTTCAGGGGATGAAAACCTGAATTTACTAAAGTGTTAACTGTCAGCCTTCTCTTATTAGATGTTAACCTATTCAAGTGACCTCTCTTAAAGTTTCAGAAATGAAAAACATGAAATCTTATAAACTCCCTCCACTTGAAATAAGAGGGTCATAAAACATAACTTTGGGTATTGAATGCATTAACCAATAGACTAAAACATTCTTTTTTAAAATACGCATTTTAAAACCTTTTTCTGCTCAACATATCTGACCTAGAATAAACATCCTAACACTCACTTTATCTTTGAGGCAGACTCTAACAAAAGTGTTACCAGCATAATTTGTAAACAACTCCTGAATGTGTACATAACATTTCTTAATTAAAGTAGAAAAGGTCATAACATCACAAGGAAATAAAAACAGAAGCCATCTGGGAAACAAGCTGCTTCTTACAGCAATACAAAGAAAGTTGTGAGGAACACAAAACAGAAAAAATTTCATCAGTGTGCAAATAACAATGAAAAAATAATAATGTGTGTGTTTTAACTATAAATAACTTTTCAAAACAAACATACTACACTAAAATTAGTAATTTACTTCCAAGTAGTCATCTTAGAAGGCTCCACAGTTTATTCCTTTGCTCAAAAAGTTTTTGGAATTCTTTCCCTGAAATGTCTATCAAAACTAATTTAAAACCACACCAGCTTGTAGATGTGGTGCAATCACAATACTGGTAACCCATTCTTTCTAGCGCAGTCCTAATCCAGAGGAATCAGACACCCTCTCAAGTCCCCAGGAGTTGTCCCACCATTACCCCCAATGTTACGTACCTTGAACTACCTTGAACCTCATCTCTCAATCTGGCACTAGATATGCCTCCCCTCTCCCTCATCTCACTCTGCTTTCTTTGCTTGCGGCACTCCTGTCACACTGACCTCCTTTCTGTTCCTTGAATATACCAAGGTCTTCCCTACCTCAAGGCCTTTGCACTTACTGTTCTCTATGCTTGCAATGCTGTTCTTGCTCTTCACATAACTGATTTCTTATTGTCGATGTTGCCTCCTCAGTCAGAAGGGCCTGTCTTGACTACCCAATCAAAAGTAAAATCTTTATCCCCATACACTCATCCGCTTTCCCCAATTATTCCCTAACATATCACCTTATTAAATTACATTGCTTATTTATGTATTTATGAGTTATCAGTTCCTCTTACTAGAATGTAAGGTCCATAACACTAAGGACTTTGTTTCGCTTATCTCTATATTTTCAGTGCCTAGACCAGTACTGTACATATAGTAGGTGCTCAATAATGATACTGAATAAATGGCTCCATGCCCAAATTCTGGATGCCACTGCTACTGGTCTGCTCTATGGATTCTACAGATCCTAGTCTAGAAGTTCACTGCTATCCTTACATAGGCTGTACAGTCAACATATACAGTGGTCTTTTCCTAGATTTGACTACATATATGTCCTCTCCTACTCCAAAGCTCCTTCCTATATACCATATCGTTTTCCATGTGCCTTATGTCAGAAAATAGAGAACAAGCCTCTGTACTCAAGGCCTAGTACACAGTAAGAGATCAAAAAATGTGTGATGACTAACAGCTTCTCCTCTCGGGGCTATGGCACAAGTGATTCAGAAGGGCAGAACCAGAAGACAATATCAAGAGGACATACCCTGCTGTACCAAGAGTTTACCCAATCTCTCCTAAAAGATAATCAATAATAACAAAATTTTAAGGATTAAGGTTGAATACACCTCAATTATCTGTTTCCTGATTTCCTCCCATGAGGTTTCTTGATCTTTCATGCATGCATGCACATGCGCACGCGCACACACACACACACTCCTGCCCTCTGAGGCTCTCCTAACCTCCTTATGTCCAGAGAAGCCTGAGCTTGCACATGTACAAAGCATAGTTTTAGTTCTATTTTTAAACAAAAAAATATACATATTACAAAAATTTCAAACAGTACAAAAGTATACAAAGAAATCACTGAAAGTTATATCAAACCCATTGCCCAGAGCAGCTTCTAAATCCTGCACTGTTCAGCCACACAAAATTCAGTTTCTTTGCCTAGCACAGCCATATTTCTGCGTTGGTCTTAATATATCTGAGGTGTTAGGTTCAGTCCTAGGAGTCATACTTAAAGAGACATTTAAAAACTGAACTACTTTTTAAAGGCAAATGCTCAGGGGTATGAAGAGAGGCAAACTGTCATGACAGAAACATTTAAAGAAATGGTTTCCAACAGAATATCCACAAGACTCAAATGGAAATACAACTCACTCACCTATCTGAAAAAGCTATCACGTGAGAGAGGATCATCCTTTGTTGTGAATGACGCTAAAGGACAAAGGTAGGACTGTTTGGGTCAGAAACACAGAAAACAAAATCTGGCTGACATATACTGTACCTTGGAAGGCAGGAAGCTATCATACAATGTAACCTCTGGGGCATTTCCTAGAAACTTAAACCTTAACTAGAATTAATAACAAGGAAAACCAAAATGTTTCATCTGTTAATTCTATCAATGATGTACATTAACAAAACAAATCTGGAAGAAATCTGATTGCAATTGCAACCCAGCCACCCATTTGTCCTCTATTACCATTATGACCATCAGTCAAAAATCACTGAAGCAGTACTAGGAATTCTAATACGATGTTGAGTAAATAAGACCCAGAGTGTAGGTTTTTTTTTTACTGGTGAGAGATGTTCATAATTTAACAAAGTATATGACCCATTTATATATACTTAAACTGTACTGCTGTGAAAGCTAATACAAAGATCAAAAATTTTAACTAATTCCTGGTCGATAGCCTTAAGTCTATAACTAGTTCTTCTTAAATGTTACTACTTTACCTTAGTAACGAGTCTTAAAACAAAACCTAGTATAGACAAAGATTCATCCAAAACTCTTTGGTAAATTTAATATTATTAAATTTTATAGTATTACCAACATCTAAATCTTTTGTCATAAAATCTTTTGTCACAAAAATATAGCATTGTAAACAGAAGTAAAGCCCAATATCAGACATTATTAAGATTGTCATTTATTTCTAAAAAGGATTTGACCTATGGTGACTGAACTCAGAAAAATGGGGAAAGACTGGTGGTTGGAGAAAAGTAGATATGTCACATTATTTAGTCAATGGCAATTCCATTGTAACTTAGCCTTAATGCTGAAATGATCTAAGTTACAAAGGATCCATAATAAAAATATTATTTAAAAGCAGCAAAGCTACATATCATTCTTAAACATTCTCAAAAATAGAACTCAAATGGTACATGAGAAATATCCAGAAAGGATGTGAAAATTCCTAAACATCCTGAATTCAAAGTCTGGGACCTGCAATCTACATTTTTTAAATCTCACTGATGATTCTGATGAGTAGTTTGGAAGCCAGTCATATTTTTTCTTAATAATCTTAGTTATTCCCATATATACAAGTCTTTGATACTATAGCATACATTCTCTCTTTAAGAAACACACACACACTTGGCTGTCAGTAATGAAAACTGTCATCTAGGCCCAAAAATAGAGTATACTGATTAAAAGCGTTATTTACTACTACTAACTCTGACTGGTTCCAAATTCTAAGCCTAACCAATTACTAGCTATGTGACTTAGGGCATGTTATTTAACTTCTCTGTCTCTCATTTTCTTCATCTGTAAATCAGATCTAAAATCATACTTCCTTAGAGGATTGTTACGAAGATTACATAATCAAACATGTGCAAAACACACAGAGCAGGGCCTAGAAAATAATAAGGGATCAATAAATTATTTAATAAAGGAAAGAAAAGAGACCCAAGAGAGAAGGAACAGTCAAACATTTCAAAGAGCATCTAGCATATGAATGTACCTTGGGGTACATATCTAGGGCTCTAGGGATAAGAAGAAATAAAGGTAGTATGCATAGAGAATAAAGAGTACAAGAACTTCAGAATTCAAAATGGGCATTCTGAACTATAAACTCAGTTGTATTAAGTAAGCCCATCTACCTGCAGCCCAAATGCCCGGCAGAAGAGTAAGCAATAGTTCAGTGGATAACAGGAAGCCTAATAGTTCTTAAATAGGACAGTAATGTATTAAAATAGGATTTTAGAATTCTTGCCTCGGCAAGGGGACAGCCTGAGGATGAAGAACCAGCCTAAAGAGGGGATAAGCCAATGATGAGGTGTGGAAACACCTTTGTCTCCTAAAATGTCAAAGTATCATTCTGAGACTTGACTATCAACTAGAATCTTCCAGAATGGATAAAGGTACACATAAACAAAAATGCCTAGTATAAAAAGGTCAAAAGAACCATTTGTAGACTATTTGGAAGCTAGTCACGTAGAAATGTTTCAAGAGAATGTCCAAAAATCATGAAAATTATATGTGTGACAGTATTTGTACTTATATATAAATGTCTTCTTCCAGAAAATTTCTAAGGGTTCCTAGTTAAGGGGTAAAGCAGCAGTCCCCAACCTTTTTGGCACCAGGGACTAGTGCTCCTATGAGAATCTAATGCCTGATGATCTGAGGTGGAGCTGAGGTGGTGATGCTAGTACTGGGGAGCAGCTGCAAATACAGATGAAGCCTCGGTTGCTTGTCTGCCACTCACCTACTGCTGTGTGGCCCTGTTCCTAACAGGGTACAGACCACTACTGGTCTGTGGTCTGAGGGTTGGGACCTCTGGGATAAAGCATTTGTTTTTTAAAGGACATTTGTCCTCCAGTAATTTTACTCAAAAGGAAAATACTTTCAGAACATATCCACAATCTCCTCTGGCTAACATTATACAACCTTACTAAATTTTTAAATTTAACCATCTCTAAAAGTTAATATCTCAAAAATTATTTGATTAGTACTAATAATCAGAACCTCAATGGGTCGAATCACAACACTTAGATCTCTTATGGAATCAATAGTAAATGGCATTCAATTGTTAATGTCATTAATATAACTACTTCCCCTTTTGGTAAATCAAAATTTACCCAGGACAATTATTATGAATAGTGGCCATTGCAAAATCAATTTTTGGATCCTGGGACAAAGTGTTTAACAAGTCACAGAATTCAAATAACAAATGGTGCAAATTCTTATTTAGCTCCAAACTCTTCTTGTCATATGTAAAAATTTACAGCAACACACTAAAGGAAAAAATTCCTCCTTCTCCCATCTCTAAGTACATAAAATACCGACATCCCTGGAATCCTTATTCTTTTTGTCACCAAAGTTACCAACACATACACTCTGCTGCTTACATTCAAGTAAAATGAAGAAACATTTTGTGCCCCACATTAGCATGCCTTCACTATGCCCGACTCACTATGCTATGGAACACTCTATAAACCTTTATGACTTCAGTTAAAGTCCACTGGCTAATAAAGGCTGATATGAAAACACAGTGAGGCTCCTAAGGGTAAATTTTACTATGTCCCAAAACCATGCTGAACACTACATTATGGCGAGTCTCCTTGTCACATCATTGAAAGAGAGCTAGCGAAGAGTGGGATTCTAAATTACACACCATATCAGGCTACTGGAGAAACTCCAAAGGTAACAACCTTAAATCTATTAAATGTAATTTGCTTAATTTTTCAGAAAGTCTCTGACAGGGCACTATGCCAAAAACTGCTGCACCAAAAAAAAAAAAAATCTTTCACCATGTAATCAGAAGTAATATGTTAACAGAGAGAAAAAAATCCGTTTAGAAAAATAGGAAACAAATGACAGAAATAACGTAACCAAAGCTCTGGAAAAAATTCAAACAATAGCATCTCTAGAAATTAATAAAAAACATTAAAAGAAAGCCAGCACATTTTTATTTCATATATTCTCATGCAAAATGGAAAACAATGAACCACTTTAAAACTCTAGAGTACTTGGCAAAACACCTGTGATTAAGCCCTATAAAAAGGAGAAAGGTGAAAATAGGCCCATCTGATTGGAAAAGATCAAAGTCTATTAAAATGTGTGCTAGCATAGCTATGAGGAAACCAGCATTCTCATATTGCAAGTAGGAGTGTCTCTATAGAGATATCTGGCAATATCAATCAAAATTGTAAACACATACAACCCTTTGAGCAATTCAATTTCTAGGAATCCATCTGACAGAAATGCTTATAAATGACAGATAGATATAGATATATAGATATAGATATAGATATAGATATATATAGATATAGATATAGATATAGATATAGATATAATCTCATGCATATATTGCTCATACATATATACATGCAAAAATTTCGCAGTGTCACTAGAAGAAAGACTAGAAACAACCTAACTGTTCATCGATAGAAACTGGTTAAAGAAATCATGACAAATCCAAACACCAGGAAGCTGTACAAAAAGAATGAAGATATATTTACTGACTTGGGGTTAAGAGAAAAAAGAAGTGCCGAAAAATAAGTATATTTTTTAAGGATATTATTTGTGTTGAAAAGGGAGGTGGTGAGGATACAGACACATTTACATATATCAGTAGAGATTATCGCTCGAAGTATACACAAGAGGCTGTTAACAGTTGTTGCTTCCAGGAAGAAGAAATGAATGGCAGGGCAACAGGACATTCTTCCTGTGAACCCTATTATATCTTTTGAATTTCAAACCATATGAATGTCTTACCTAATGAAAAGCATAAATTAATCAAACTTTAAAAGGGGGAAAGGGTGAAGGGTTAAAAAGATTTCTTAAGTACAAAATTTAACCCAGTATGTAACTGTTCCCATTTTGGCCTTCTTAGAATTGGCTCTTTCTTTTCTCTATCTAACTTGTTCTTTTTCATTCCCTCCTGTCAACTTTCCCAGTTAATTTGACTCTCCTCCATTTAGGCCTATTAGGGACATTTGCTGCAATTGTTTATCCCTGCTGGGAGTACTAAGTGCCAGTGAGGTTGATGAACTTTGCTCCAGTAATTGTCACACAAAATAGGCAACAACATCAGCTGTAAAAAAAATCTGAATATTTACAGAAAGGTAGATAACTCCACTTACGCAACAGAAAGAAAAAACGATGAGGGAACAAGGGGGAAGTGACTATTAGATTTGAGATTGTTTTAACATTATAAAAAATTCTTCCAAAACTAACTTTAAACACTCGTTCAATATTATCTATTCTGTCCATTCATATTGTACTACTATAAAAAAAAAAATCTTAATAAAATGGAGTATATGTGCTAGAAAAGTGATTTTTCCAATCTGTAATTAAAAAACCAAACTTACATTCCAAGCAGGGTACACTGTGGCTCTGCACCTAGAATACCTAAATTAGGCGTCACCACAGTCACTGCTCATCCTTTGCTTAAATTAATGTTTTCTCTTTTCATTTCCATTATGTCATTTATTTGCAAATGCATACATATATTAATCTTACATATACAAGAGTTTTGTTTTGTCAAGTTTTATATTACATACTCATTTCTACATCTTAAAAATTTAAGTAAAGGCCTATAGTCTCACCTACTAAAGCGGAAACATAATTATTCCTTATGAGACACCAAAGAAACAACCCTTTCTTGTCCACAGCAATGTTTGCTTCTAGATTAACTCATATCAGATTTCTCCTCCATGCAGTTGTAACTGGGGGGAAAGGCCATGACTGGCCCTGTAGTAGACGGGAATCTGGGTCAGAACCACTGAAAATAGGCTGTTGCAGGCAAAGACACTTGGTTAACTGTATATTCACATTACAGCCTGACCAACAACCATCATACAGAAAAGCTCTTCGCCTTGAAAGTTCTCAAAGATAACTGAAACAAAGTCCATAAACTTCAGCATTCTCAGTTTTAGTAAGTAAATACTCAACCTAACTCATGAGTAGGTGAAGAGGTTTCATGAAAATCTCTTTTCCTTAAGTCTAAAGTGCTACTCTTACTTTACTCAATCTCTACAATATTGTTTCCTTCATCAGATACAGAAGTCCTGCAAACCAGTAAAATTCCCCTTGTTTTAACAAATAACTTTCCTAAATGACCTTTTCTAAAATGTTTGTCATTTTGGAAAGTAAAACTATTAATTTACAATAAAACTGATAAGATTTTCACTTCTTAACAAGTAACACACCAAACATCTTCAGAATTATCTAGACATTCTTAAGCCTCATGATCACAATGGTAGAAAACTGTCACATGAGAAAAGACAGGTCTCTGAGCCCCACACAAACGGTAGTTAGTATTTTAAAAGCAGAAAGTGGTATACCTGTGAAGTATACATTATGCAGTTACACAAACTAAATTAACTTTCAACTTGGCATTATGACAGGATAGTTGGGAGAGAATGTAAAAGAAAATACTCAACAGCTTAAAATTAACAATGGGCCCATTTATTCAAGGTAGGATGGTTCTCCCCTTTTAGCTTGAGAGGACTGAAAGTCTCTTTGCCTGTAGGAGGCAAACTCCAGCGGGCCCACCTGGAGAATCACTCAACTATACACCCACGGCGTCACTCAGTCACGAAATGTCAAGGAAAGTCTTCATCTTCACTTTACACTGAAAACCAACACAGAGAAATGTTGACTTGAAGGTGTTCAAATTTCAACCTTCAAAGACCAATTCAATTCATTTCTCCTGTAGGAAGCTGACCCACCCCCACAAGCACTAAAGATCTATGCCCAGTGAAACTGAGAAACACGTATCTGTATCTTTGCCATTTCATCAAATGTTGTCTGGTGACAGGTCTTACGACACTAATACTGTATTTATTTCTTTTCTCTGCAACCTTTGTACTCCCCATACTATCTTCTTCATGGCTTCTAGGAACTGCTGAATGAATGCATTCACAGCAAAGTGTTTCATGGCTCTGTCTTTCTCCATTCCATGCTACATTTCCAAACAGGGTTCCATATTCTAGGAAACGATAAATGTCTTCTGCTTTTCAAATCCAACTAAAATCCTGTCTGAGCTCTTAACAACTGATCCTCCCCTAACGCTTGAGAATCAAAGTTAGTTATTACTTGGGTATTAAAATGTCTGACCTCATTCTTATTTGCTTAAGGAACATCACAGATGTTTTTATGGAGAAATGGGATATCATTTTAGTAAATCTAAATATCAGCATTTAAGGAAAAAACTAACATACATCAGAAAATAACGCAGCAGAGGACTCCAACTTTAGGATGCTGTATTTAAAAGATGTTATTCACAAATATATTATCCTTCTTGTAATTCCATCATGAGAAACACCAACTTGCCAAAATATGGCTTTGAATTGTGCAACAAGTCTCCTATTTCTTCTTATAAAATATACTGGCAAAGACCAATAAACCCACACAGCTACAATGAAACCCTTCCCCACATTCCATGGCTTCAAGGCAATTCCATAAATACAGGGTCATAAAAAGAGCCTGCAAACTCCTGTAGCCAGCACTCAATTTTAAGAATAGAAAACTGAAGATAATGACACGTGACCATGCAGTTAACGGCAATCTGAGAATCTCTTAAGGTTTGTAGGAATTACCAACCTTTTCTTAGAAATCAATCTACCAAAAAAGAATGCAAAATTCATACAGTATAGGTGATGAACAAATTTGAGTGAAATGTTAAAACTTTATAGTTTGTGTGCTTTAAGATACAAGTCATATTCAGCATATTCTGGTAACGACAAAATCTCAAGAAACTAGAATGTTCAAGCCCCAGCCAATGGCTTATTTACCTCAAATGCATTTGATATCAGAGTTCCAATATTTTAAAGAAATATAAATAGCCCTTTGGAGTTCAACATAATAATACCTGACCAAAGGAAAAATTGTATACTTCTGAACTCTAAATATAAAGAGTTTGTACAACTTTACAGCTAAGCACAAACTTATGATTTATTTTTTCAAATACAAAAGACTATAAGTAAAAGTATATAACTGCTATGTTCCCTTCAATTATGGGAAATTTGCTATTTCATGTCTCTAAATAAATTTTTTTTAATTTTATAGTAATATTGTCGTAAAACAACCGAGAGAATACTATATGCTAGGCCTTGCTAAGAATTTTATACCATTATTAAAATAAGAGAATCACTAAATTACATGTTTTAAGGCATGTTTTCAGGTTTTAATTGCTTCTTGATACTATTAATCTGGTGACACTGAAATATATCCCAATTATTTTATATAATCAAGGCAGAATAAATATAATCAGAGAACTAATTAAGATGAAGTATAACACTAGTAATCTTACTACAACAAACAATATAAATTAGTTACTAGCACACATCTTTATTAGACAATGTTACTAGGCATGTTTGAACCACACAAGGGGTTAAAAATAACTACAATGAAAGGCCAACAGCCTAGCGGCACAGTTGAGCCAACATTCCCTTCTCTCCTCCCCCTTCCCTTCCCATCCTCTCCAGTTCAGAATGAACTGCATGCCCCACTGCACATGGCCCAAAAAGGTCACAGGAGATGGCAGAGACTTTTGTAAGAGAACAGAAATAACTCAGCAGCTTTGTTATGGGTAGTTTCTTTTAATCAGTATGTTCGAAATCCTTTAATTAGCACTCTGTCTACACAAGGAAAACATTTCTTCTGTGCCAAGGGAGGGCACGAATGTATGTACACAGTGTTCAGTTTTATCAGCATCACAACATGTAGCTAGGCCTCAAAATGTCTGCCAGGGAACTGAAGTGCAGAAAACTTTTTAAAAAGAATGGTACCACATTTACATATCAATTTGCATTTCTATTACCAAACAACAAATTGATGATTAAGTTATTTATTTAAATGTAAACTTATTTCTGAACTATTTTTTCAGCAAAAATGGAATTATTTTAAACTAAACAATAACTTTTTTAGTCCACTATCATAAAGATATTCATACTTAATATAAAATAAAGTTAACAGCATATAAATAAAGACAATATTCAAATATTGTTCCTTTCTGCATAATAGATCTCCAGTAGGAGAAAAATAAATAAAACACTGCCTCATTCAAACAGGAATAAATCACAACACATGTCTTCACAAGAATGCTTTACATTTAAAATTTCATCCAACCACAAAAAGTCTTAAAACCTGCAGCCTGGATTACATATATGTATTTCCTTGTAAAATCTAAAAAACTGAAACCAAGACAGAAATTAATAATAAATTAATTATAACTATTTAAAAATCCACAGACAAGAAACAAGAAATGATAACTATTTTAAAATCCATAGTTAAGAAAACTTCTTTAGTAAGCTGAAATATGCAGTATTTTAATGGAGATATGTACATATTACAAACTTACACAATCCTTTAGGTTGTGTGTATATTATAAGTAGTGTGTGTTTTATATTTATACATACATACATATATAATTAAAACAATAACCTTCTAAATATCTGATTATAGAAGCAATTTACTTCAATCAAAAATAAAGTTTATTATTAAGGAGGCAGCATAGTATAATTGCTTGAAAGCCAACTCTTCCACACCAGCCATATGAGCTCACAGCACAGTTCTATACAATGGGAATAATACCATCATTCCTCACGATGGCAGGAGAATTAAATGAGATAATGCATGTAAAGCACTTGGCAAAAATCCCAAAGTCTCTTGGTTAGGCTTGGAGGAGGGGGAAATAGGTATTTTTATGCACTGCACAAAAGTGTAAATCGGCACAACTAATTAAAATTAGACATACGTATAAAATTATGTCTATATAGTATCAGCTGCAGTTCTGTTTGTATTACCAATACTGAAAACAATATAAATGCCCTTCAACAGGGGACTGGTTAAATAAACATTACTTCCCTACAAGAGAATTCTATACAGTTGTTTAAAAAAAAATAAAAATCTTTATATATGAATAGGCAAAGTTCTCCATGGTAAACTGTTGAGTAAAAAGCAAGGTATGGAACAGTGTATATAATATGCTACCATATAAGTAAAAGGAGAGTAGACACTCACATTTCTTTGACTATACAAAAAAAAAAAAAAAATCCTCTGGAAAGTTATACAAGTAATTAACAGTAATAATTACCTACTAGTGATGAAAGTGAAACAGTACCTGACACAGTCAAGCCCCAATAAACAAAAGCTATTATTACTCCCCTCATCATCATGAAAACATATCCTTAAAAATGCATACATAATCCGTTCAAACTAAATCCTTAATGAGGTAAACAGCCAAATCTCAATTATTCATAGACTGACTATCTAGTTGGAGATCCAAGCCCTTCATTTCCTCTTCAAAGGTTAGTAGCTTTTGGCCATTGTACTGTTGGCTATCACCTTCACCAGAAAGTGAGCTGAGGAAATAACACCAAAAATAGTCATTTTATTAATACTGAGCAACAGTTTTTAATAAACAGCTTTGGAGCTGAAAAGAACCATGAAAATCCCACAGTGCAACTTTCTAATGTTACATATGAAGAAACTAAGGTCCATAGAATTCCCCAAATTAGTGACAATTCAAAGATCTGGAGTCTGCCCCCTAGTTAAATGCTTTCCATTTTATTATTAATAACGTGAAGGAAAAATGAAAATAAACATAACTGAAATTAATTATCCTTGCTAAATTCCCTCCCACCACATCTTTTACTATAGGTAATTAAGTTTGCTGAGATCAAATCTCATAAGCCAGCGGTCCCCAACCTTTTTGGCACCAGGGACTAGTGCTCCTATGACAATCTAATGCCTGATGACCTGAGGTGGAGCTGAGGTAGTGATGCCAGCGCTGGGAAGCAGCGACCTTTACTGGTCCGCAGGCCCAGGGGTTGGGGACCCCTGCCATAAGCAATCGTAATAAGTAGAACGGGTCAGCCAGATAATTAGTACTGAGGTCCCCAGGACTAAGCATTGAATGAACATCTGTAATAAAATCTGGAGTTTGCTTACACTAGAAATTGTCAGAGGCATGTTGAAATCTTTGCCACCTTGCAGCCGGAAACCCCAAGGAGCAGGACCAACCAAGGACACGCTGTAGTTGCTCATGGTTTTGATGGCTCAAAATTCAATCCCAGAAAGTGAAAGAAACTGTGAAAGAAAATCAGAAGGTTAAAAAAAAAAAAAAAAAAGTTTATTTAGAGCTCTATTACATATCTAAATGTATTTAATATAAACCCAACTAAATTATGTTCAATATTTTGGGTTTTTATTTTAGGGAGTGAGAGGATATAGAGAATAAGTCTATATTAAGTTCTCATTTGAGTCTAAGAAAAGGAACCTATGAGCTAACATACAATTTATAAACTCACACCAATTTCCATAGCCTAAAAATTCCACATCAGAGTATGTTTCTAGACACTTGATCAGTTTTACAACTTGCTACAATTTGCAGCTTCTTGCATACAAACTTTAACTCAAAGTACTTTACAACACTTTGTTATATATATATAAGCAAGCACAAGATTTTATTTCAGGTTTAATTCAAAACAATTTTCTCCTTCCCTCTACCTCACGCATTCTTTTGCCTGCAGTTGGCAAGAATCTTTCAATTTCACTAACTTAAATTCTAAATTACTCTAACATATGAAAAAAACTGCTAATTTGCAGATTCTCATTCATGCCTTCCAAATACTAAACTCTTTAAAAGTTGTTTTTAATGCACAAAACTATTCTCTCCAAACATAAACTACAACTTGTATTTCCTCTTATAGGGAAATGTTATTTCCCACACTTAAAGTAATACTTTTTCTTCAGACTGGCAATACTCTAGCACAGTGACATTTCAGTCAACCTCCTTTCTGTTTACACACACATTTCATCAAGCAGAGTGAGCATTTACCACAAGTTGAGACTAACTGGTAGGAGTATAGCTCATCTCAATGCACAAAAGTAAACTGCAGCTTTAGAAAAGAACCAGCACTTCAATGCTTTTTTTGTTTTGCTCTAAGTGGACTCATAATGCCACTCGTGGTATGACTTGGAGGTTGGTACTGGTTGCTATGGTGGTTATATGTGGGTTGGAGAAAATAGGAAGAATGAAAATTTTCTAAAAGGTAATACTAAGAAATATAATATTTCCCACTAAAAAATATTAAAAACTTAACAGATGTATAATGTAATAATTTTAAAACCACTTTATAAAAAAGCTGTTCAAGACACACTTCCCTGGAGAAGCTGCTGTTTAACCAAACCATCACCTTATATTACCTGTCTTAAAATATTTTTCCATTTTTTTAACCCATTCAAAATTTATATCCTATTACTGATAGTAGCAGATGTAGATATTGGAACCACTAGATATACTAAAAGCAAATAGATTCCATCTTTTCATAAGGGGAAAATAAGACAAAACATTCAAATAAGTCTGGTTCTTAAAGAAATATTAAATCAGTGAAAATCTGCATGGCATCTACCTAGAAATTAAATGAGCTTTCTCTCTCGCACGGTAGTACATTAACTACTAATAACATTACTTCAATACTGATGTAATAGGCAGAAGGCACTAGAGACCCAAGGCCAAGAGAGAAGTCAAACTGTTAGATATATGTGAAAAACAAATACTAGGGAGGTAATAAGGAGAAACAAAATTTAATTGTTTTCTCGCTATAATAAAAGAAAATTTTCATAGAACTAGTAAATATAGTTTTGATACTGGCAAACAATACAAATCAGAAGCGTATAAAGCCAACAGATATTTCACGCGCAGCCTGACCCTTCCTTTTTTAATCCTTAACTTTTGTCAAGAAATATGTGAGAGTTAGGCTCAACTTCTGGCCCCACTGTTCCCCACAAGAAATGTATTTAATTAATGTATCGATGCAAGTAAATACAACTTCCCTTTATTTGGGAGCTCCCTTCCTGACTTCTCCCATTTGTTATTAAAATTTCCAGCACTGGCAAGGTCATAGGCACACTACAGAATCAGTACAGTCATTTCAATTATAGTATTCTCCCTCTGCTAGCTTCATCTGCCTTAAAATATTCTGATCCCTAAGCAATGGTAATATTACTGGCCTTTTCCGGTCTCCTCCATCTGGTTATTGGTGCCCAAACTCCTCCTAAAATACTAAGCAGGCAGGAAATAGCAGCCTATTCTGCTTTCAAACATGTAGAAAATGCTGGAACTTCTGTATAGTCCTGGGTTTTCTCTTAGGGGAAGTCTAAACAATGTCTACACTCTAGTGCTTGGTTATCTCCCACTCTCCTATCCCAGCTTCTTTTAATGGGTACGTAGGGGGAAAGGAGAACTCCCGATGAACTGCTCGGGGTAACAAAAAGGGTCTGAAATTAAAGAGCAATATCTTGAGATTCTCTTTTTCTCCATTATGAGAGACAGTGGAGATAGAGCTGAAGAACTAAGGCCAGAGGCACAGGATGAAAGCAGCCGACGAGACAATTTTCCAGCAGATGTTCACGCCTAGCCCTGTTTGCCAAATAAGGCTCCCTAGCAGGCTGTTTCCGTGGCAGGCGGGTTCCGACGTCCTCACGGTCAGGAAGGCGGACTTGGGACAGGATCTAGAGATCACACCCTAGACCTGCCTTGCCCAGCGCAACTACGATTTCTCTTTCCAAGCTCTGCCCTGCTGGGACATACGCCCTTCCTTTTTCCACTTATTTACTGTCAAACGCACTGAGACCACAGTCTTACAAAAGCCTCAACAAGCACGCAAGTATTAATAAATCTGGCGTTCACGACAGGTTGTTATTAAAACAAGCTTTATTCCTGGACGCACGGAAGTTTTCCCCGAACAGGTTACACAATCCTAAATATTTGGAGAAAAATAAATGCTTCTTAGCAGCGTGAGAGCAAACAAAAACACGCCATTCCTGTTTAGTCCCGCTTCCTTCCCACACCCCCGAGAGATTCGCGCAGGACATGGTGGACCGGACGCCAAGGCGGGAGCTCGGCGACACCCGCAGCCGGCTGGCGAGCCGCTGCAGGGAGCCGGGGGCCCTTCCACGCTCGCCCTCCCCACCCCTGCGTCCCCGCTCCTGCGCCCCTGCCTCCGCCGCGCTCGTCCCGGCCCGCCAGGGCTGCGGGGTCCTCCAGTGCCAGTGCTAACGGCGTGGCGGCCCCTCCCGCGCCGCCCTCCACCGCGCGCCGCTTCCCACGCTGCTCTCCCACCTCCGCCGCGTCGGGAAAGCACCTGAGAAGCCGCCCCCGCGCAAAGCGCGCCCCCTCCGCCTCTGCGGCTTGGCTCCGCTCGCGCCTGGCGCACGGAGACAGCTTCTCTCCCTCCTCCCTACTGCGGATCAGAGACGCGCATCCCCGGCGGGCGGCCACTCACCTCGGGTCCGGCGCGGCGCTGCCTCCGCCTCAGACGAGCGCTGACAAGTGATTCGCGGTGCGAGCGCCGACCTTACAGCCCGCGGGAACTTCCGCCTCTTGGCTCTCCGCGGCCCCGCCCCCGAGCCTGGACACGCCCCCTCCGCTCCGGGACACGCCCCTGGGCCGGACACGGCCGCGCCGCAAGGGCGGTGGATGTTGCGGTGTCTGGGCTTGCTGAGGCGAGCTGAAGCCGCCACCGAGAAACAATTGCGCTACAGAGTTTCGGTGGGAGTAGTCTTAGGGGTTTGCAAACAGCACCTGGCAAAGGTCTGCTCCACGTGTATGTTTTGCAGCGGATGGGTGCATTGCTCTCTCCAGAAACTTTGTATTGGAGAGCAGTTGCTCTAGCTAAAAAGAGAAGGGAGTTTTGGATAAATCCCTGTCTATGCAATTTCAGTGGCTACTGCATGTTTTGTTTTGTTTTTAAGAGCTTTATTATGTCCTGAAAAGTGCAAACCCTAAAGTTAGCTTGTCAGGAAGGTGAAAATTAGTACTTTAATATCTAGAAATTAAATCCTGTGATCACACCAGAAGACAGTGATAGAGAACTGTGGCAAAAAGCGGTTCGACCTCTGTATATCCTCACCCTATTTTTCTAAGTTGATAATAGTCCACTTTCAACAGCTTCGATAGTCCAGTTTCTATAAAGTTGCTTGATTTAGCCCAAGAAATTTATTCAAAAACTTGAATAATGTTCAGTGAACATTCAGAAAGTAACTTATCTTTTTAAAACTGTGAGTTGGCCTATAAAACGTGAAAAGGACAATTCTTAACCAAGAGACATAAAAAGCAAGGATCAACATCATGGAGTCCGTGAATCCCTTAAAAGTACAAATGCTAGAGAAGGTCCAAAGCTGCTCTAAAACGGTAGCCACTAACCACCACGTGGCTACTGAACATTTGAAATGTGGCTACTGTGACTGAGGCACTGATTTTTTTTGTTTTCTATAAGTTTAACTAATTTAAATTTAAAAACTGAAGCAGAGTACCTATTTCCATAAAACACACTTCATTGTTTGGTTAGAAATACATTTCACTGGAACATTGAAAATTTAGTGCCAACTTGAAATATGCTGAAAGTGTAAAAATGCATACTGTATTTTGAAAACAGTATGAAAAATATAATATGAAATACCTCAATAATTTTATATTGAGCATATGTTGAAATGATAAAATTTTAATATTTGGTTAAATATGTTATTAAAATTAATTTTGCCTGCTTTTTATGTGAATACTAATAAATTTTAAATTACCTACATGACTAGCGTTATATTTTCATTGAATGGCACTGGTCCATACTTTTCATTACAGTCTCCAAAAGTTAATGTTGGCAGGAAGGATTTCCTAGTGTGAGAGCTGGTTCACAGAGTACTTTTAACTCTGTTATCATGTTTGCCATCTCACCCCAAACTTAAATAAATAGTAGCAATAGCTCCCATTTACGAATATCTACCATGTGCTAGGCAATGTGGTAATCCTTACCTAAGATAAACACCATTCTTATTTATAATTAAGAAAATTGAGGTTGCAGGAGATTACAGCTTGTGACAATTCTGCAAGGCAATGGCTACAGTTAACCTGTAAGGGTGCTATCTCTGCTCCTCCTCATCTATTTGCTGCTGATAGTTAATTTGAGCCTGTATCAACAAAAGTTGACTAAAGACATAAATAACTGCAGTGGTATATGGAGGTATTACCAAAGGGTAAGCATTTTTTTTTTTTTTTTTAGTATTGTGCTGCCAAAGCAAGTGCGGAAGGTAAGCATCTTGAAGTAATGAAGAAGAATTGAGAGTGAAAGGAGTGTTGCTTACTTATGCAATTTCAATTTTAGCCTACAGATGCTAGCCTCCCTCTGAATCCTCCTCCTTCTCCTACTACAGTTTAAAGCCTGAGATATAGAGTAAATGATTAAGGTGCAATATATAGACTGATAGTCATCCAAGTTGGCATCAAAATGCAGTTTGTTAAACTTGCATTTTCCTAGGTCCCACCCAGACCCAGAGTCCTTGCAGGTGGGTCCCAGGAATCTGTCTTTTTAACAAACACACTCTCCCTCCACCTCACCACAAGGTAACTATTGAACTACAATATTTAAAAACCACTTCCCCAGAAGTACTCCTTTATCCCCAATTTATTGTGTATTATGCTTAGAAGAGAATCATGCGTCCTAGATAACAGCAACTTATCTGTTTCCTCATGTTAAAGGAAATGATAATTATAAATAGCTTTTTGAGGTTATCCTGAGGAGTAGAAATAATACATATATAAAGCACATTGCAACATGCTTGGCACCAAATAGATGTGAAATAAATGGTAGTCATGTGAAACTTTCCTAATCAATTGATTAATTTATGTATCACAAAAGACAAGTACAGAACTCTAATATTCATTATGCAGGTACTATGTTCTTGATGACACGCACATTATTATATTTCATTCCTACAACAATATAATGTAGGTATTTTTTTCAAAGGAAGAAAGAGAAACTCGGAGATTAAGAAATTTAACCAAGGGAACATAAATAATTAGTGACAGAAATAAAGAGGGTCTGACTCCAAAAATCATGTCTCTTTTTCATCTCAACAAACTGCCTCTCAGGAAATTCGATAAGCCATCCAGCTTTAAAGACCAAAGAAAGAAGGTGAAAAGCTATAGCAGTTAACATTGTTGAAGGCCATAGAGGAAGAATCTGCAGCAAATTATGGAAATTCAATAACCGTTGAGTTATTTGTATGTGAGAGCGGATGAAACTCCCAAACCATTTCTGGTAGGGAATGTGCATTAACTTGTTCTACAATGAATTGGCACTAAGCCATTCTGACTCCCCTTCTCTCTCTTCCTCATGACTAACATTTATAAAATGGTTGGCCATGTTTTGAAAGACACTCTGTGAGTACCGACTAGCAAAAAAATAACTGACCCATTGGGAAATCAGATCAACGTCCTCAGCCTCATCCATGGGCTAAGCAATGAGGCACTTGCCACAAAGAAAACCATATTAAAAGCTTCACTTTATTATAACCAGTGCACAAAAAGCTGAAGTAGAAAAAAATGTAGATCAAAAGATTAACTGATTTAACAGGAAGATATTTAAAGAATATTCCATCTAAACATAGTATTTACCTATGTGTATAAATGTTTGCTCTAACGTTTTATTATCCAAGGCATGACTCAGAATCCTCTTGCGGTGCTTCAAAAATAACAGAAACTTTTAATTAACAGATGGCATGGTTGTGACCGAGCTTTTATAGTTGCACCCAATAAACATAAAGTGCCAGTCTTTAAAAAGTTCCTGCATTACTCTAAGTCAATTTATCTTTTAAATCCTAAGCCTAAAAAGCAAATAAACCACTCATAGGTATGATTATTTAATGTTTAAAATCTAGAATGGAGAAGGCTTCTTAACTATTCTAATACCTAAAGAAACATCTGGTAATCTAGGGAGAAAGAGACTGAAGGCATTTGTTATTCTAAAGCTACTACAGAATGCTGGGAGAAGGCCAGAAGCAAAGGAGGCGCAAAGTGCAAGGGAATAAACGGTTGAGAAAGCTCTAAGCACAGATTTGTGAAGTCTAGGTAACTGAGCCAAAGTGCAATTGAGGAAGTTGAAAAGAAGTTTAAACTTTTTAAAACTTCAAAGTTTCAAGTCTTGGATTTGGGAATGCTATTAATAACTGAGGCTAAACGAAAAATAGCAAGTTTTGAAGGCACGATGCATTTCTCTGGCAGTTTCTAGTAAGCAAAAAAAACCCAGTTGCTAAGTGCGGGGTATAAAGAAAAAGGGTAGATAGTAATGGCACTGAAAAAAGTACTGGGAAGCTCCAACTTTGAGATTTCAGAAGGGGAGGAATATTCCTCATGATAAGATCCAGGTTTTGCCAGTCTGATATTTTATTCAGATAAAGTCATTTCTTTGAGGAGGCTGGTGAGTGGCTGAAAGGCTAATGACTATGAATTTAGAGATAAAGTAGAAACAAAACATGTAGGTCAGTAATTGAAAAAGTTTATTATATGAAGAAAAGTGTTATTTGAAGAAAGTCAAAAAAGTAAGAAGTGGTCCTGGTATAACTTCCCGATTACTTGGCCAAAAAATCTCTTTAGCCTGGGAGGCAGAGCAGCCTGGGAAGAAGCTTTGTCCATTGTCCTCAGTTTTTAAGTTTGCCTTCATGTATTAAGAGTTGAGAAGCAGAGGGTTAGGAAAACTAAAAAAGATAAATTCAAATTATTGACTTTCCATGTGCTCATTATAATGTCTTTCACATTTGTAGTAAGTGAGTTAAAGAAAATGTGAAGAAAGATTTAGAATGTTTACTGTAAGAGTAGTCACTTAGAATCATCGACACCTTATTTAGCATAAATCATTAAAATGCTGAGCACATTTCTTATTGAGCAACTCTGTTGATATAAGTGATTTTAAAATCAAATTCATTTTTTGAAAAAAGATAGGGTTTTTGCCCTTTGGATTTCTAAAATTGATGACTTGTTAAATTAGGCATTAAGTTAGGGTTTTTATAAGCAATTATATTAGATTAAAATGTTGTGGTATGACCCACCATCACTTAGAATTTGGAAATAAATGTTTTCTTTCCACATTGTCAACTTTCTAATCAATAAAAGAGCTAGTAACAATTGTGATTATTCTGAATCAAATAAAATACTTCTTAAATCTAGACCTTGTCTATGTATATATTGTAAAGTATAATAATAGTTATCTTTGAGAGACGGGATTATGAAGCCATTAATTTTTTTACTTTATAATTTTCTATATTTCAGATTTTTAGAGAATATCTATTATATCTATATTGAGGATAAAGCAATTTTTCTTTAACTATATGAATTAACTAAATTGTTCATGGTAACATAAACTTATATCAGTCCCAAATTAATTTTAAATTAATTGGTTTTTAAATATCAATTTCTTTAAGTATGGTTTTGTCTCAAACCATTGATGTAATCTCTACTGATCTATTAGGTAGTCTTTTATATTGTCTGGGTTTAGAATTTTTCATGCTTTTCCATGTATCTCTCTTTCAATGGTGGAGCTATGAGGATATAATTATTAATAAGAATAGCATACAAATAAAGACATTTAAACAAGTGATACCTGGGATTGGAAAGATCCTTGGGAAAATCTAATCTTATGCTTTATTTACAATAAAGTCTCTCCACCCAAAAGACAGTACCTCCACTAAGTGTTTTTAGAATCTTTTTTACACACTCTGGGAAAAGCAAGGAAACTAATATTTTTGTTGGAAGGTATCCACATGTATAGCCACAGTGGAATGTATTAAGGCACGTCATTCCTAGGCAAAATGTAAGGGATGTAGTACTGAGTACTAAATCAATTTATCAACAATCTGATTAAAGCATAGAACTTTTTTAAGATAAGGAGTGATATAAAGAAATGAATATGGATCGATAACATAAGCCAAACCATACTTAATTTTACTGAAAATATCCATTTACACATCATACCCAATTTTGCCAGTATGTAATATGTACCTACCTATTAGCATTTAGTTTCATAAAATTAATTCTGGGAAATTTCTCAAAGCCACTTTCTGCCAGCTATGAAAGGTTAACTGAAGAAGAAAATAAGCAAGACTTTTTTAAAAAATGAGATATGAAAATGGATCTTTAAATATTTTCATAATATGATTATTTCACATGACAACATATTTCAAAACTATACTTTAGCCAAAGTTTAATGCCTGCTTCTTCTCAGAATTTAAAAGCTTTAACAAAACAACTGTAATTTTGTGAAGTATAAATAACAAAATCCATCCATTTTTACTTAAATTTTATTACTTTAGACATTAAAATTCACATCTAAAATTCATAGAAAAAGTCTAGATATAAATGCTATCAATGGTAGCCTCTGGGTGGTGAAATTTGGTATAATTTTATTCTACTTCTATTAGATTTTTGTACTTTTCAAATAAAACATTTTACTTTTATAATAAACTGAAAATGAGGAGTAGCATTTTTAGGAGTAGCATTTGACTCCTTTATACGTATTGACTTATTTTATCCTCACAGCAATTACAGACTCTAGATACAGTTATTTTTAGATAAGGAAATGAAAGGAGAGAGTTAATAAAATTTGCAATTGTAAAGCTGGCTAGCATAGGAAGAGCTAGGTTATAACCCAAACAATTTGACTACAGAACACATGTACTTAACTAAAATATATGGTTGTGTTTACAAAATGTGTTATGGAAGTTTGTATCTCTAAAATTTTCTTTTCATGTAAGTCTGATTCAGTCCAATGTGGTTCAAATTCAAAATGTAAACTTCTTTGACAATTTTTGTTTTTGCATAACTGTCAAGGAATATTAGCTGAATAAGCTGCAATAAAATAAAAACAGCGATCATAATAAAACTCATTTCAAGATAAATCATGTAAACTGATCATAAGGAATGTTTTAAACTGAAACCATTATTTCTATTAAGATTTATTCTCTACCGAAAAGGGCCTTTTAATAATAACATGTTTTTCAGTATGTGAAAAAGAATAAAAAAAATCAAATTAAAATCTTCACAGAATATTTGGTTTTCTTTCTGAATTTCTTCTGGGAAGGAAATTTCGAGAATGTATATATGGTTTTTCCATTAATACAAAGTCAAACATACAAATTAAATCTGAAAAATAAAGCATTCACAAACTTGGTTTAGATAAAACCAACCAATTCGATATTTTTAATTATCTAATTTAATTTTGTTTTATTTTTTAGTTCAATAAGGAAGATGATACAGATACACCTTAATCAATCTTAATAGAGAAGTCAAAGTTATATTAAATGTTGAAAGAAAATTTTGATAATTTTTATTTGACAAAATGTTAAAAGAAAAATTTGATAATTCAACATACCAGTTAAAGTAATATGATGAAAAGTGTGTGAAAAATATAGGCAAATTGAAAACATACCACAGTGAGGTAAATGAGACACATTTTCCAAATTAACATCAATTAAACATCTCTTTTAAGGAATTTTATTAGGCTGATAAGTCTATGTAGGATTTAATCTTTAAGAGAAAAAACTGAGAGCATCATTAGTTTTCTTTATATCTATCTGGTCATATTCCTTGACAAAATTCCATAGCCTTGCTGTTATATTTAATATAATTTTATGTTAATAAATTATATTATTTGTACTATCTAATAAATTTACAATATTTAGAATTTTATATTAAATTTA
>NW_006434897.1:5367037-5384087 GCF_000325575.1 Pteropus alecto | reverse complement strand
TATATATATATAAATTTAGTATAAAATAGAATATATAAATTATATATAAATTAATGAGTGTGTTATCATTTCGGAACTTAGCCTCTATAACATTAAAGTGTTTCTAACCCAAAGACAGGAACGTATATAAATTTTGAACAAGAGATCCTGTTGGTGTACAAGGAGACAGACCTTGGAGTATAAGAACTTCTGCTTCTTTTATCAAGGAAGTAGAAACATCCTTAGGAAAATTAAAATCCTATCTATTTCACATACATATCAATATGATTAGCAAGGACAAGCCAATCCCTTCTAGAAAAGAAATGAGTGGATTCATTAAAACTTGAGCCAAAGTATCAACTGTTACACATAGATCCAAATATAGTGCCTCCTGGCAAAAAAAAAGAGCACAAGCAAGAGACAGAGCTGGTGGGAGGATACCTGATAGCATTGCCAGAGTAATCTGAGCTGAAGTTTTGCTTGTTGTGGAGACAGATACACTGAAAATCTAGACAGCAAACAAATCGTATTACCTCAATTTTAGAAAGTTCTTAGATTTTAAATCTCCTGATACGTCTCTTCGTTTGTTAGTTTTACTTTTTATTGTAGAATTTACAAACATATACAAACTAGAAAGAATAATATAATCAACTCCCAATATATCCATTATCCAGCCTAAGCAATTATCATCATTAATATAATTTTAAAGTTTTATACATAGTTTTAAACAAAGATAAGTTTTGTACATGACAAGATTTTTTTTTTCAGGTTATATGAAGGAAAGTGGGTTTTCATTCATCCATGTTGCACTTAAAGATTTGATAAAAAAGAGAACACTTGGCAGGTTTTTTTCAGACCAAAACTCTCAGGACAAATAAATGTTTGTGAGGTCTCCATAAATTAAAACTGAGCATATTCAGAAATTCACTTTTACTAGCTCAACCACAGAATAGACAGACTCTCAGGGGCTCATTCCACTAGCAATAAAACTCACTAGATGCTGATGAAAAACTCAGAAGTTCAATTTGTTAATTTATAATGAAGGGTGCTTATGAAGCAATCTGAACTGTTCAGGTCATTTTACTTCCAGGAAAATCTAATTGAAAAATAAAATTTAAGTTAGAAGTTTGCTCATCAAGAATAGAATCAGAGTAAAAGAGGGAGATAAGGTTAAGGAGAACCCCATTCTGTTGGGGAAATCTGATGGGGTAACCCCTTGCTGGGTGATTCCTTCCATAGGTGATTTCGGGTCCTCATAATACATCATCCCCAGGCCAGGGTTGGCAAACACTAACAAGGGCTTACTTTCAAATTCTTCTTTGTTAAAGTTCTTAATTTCCATTTTTAAAAATTACTAAAACACTTCACTATGAAGATATCCAATTTCTAAGATTGTAGCTTACCTACCTGGGTAGCATTTAAAATAATGTCTTCCATTTGGAGGAAAAACGCCTAGGCCCCTTGCTGACCTTTAGGAAGCAATCTACTTAGAATCTGTTGACTCTTGGATGTACTATCTACCATCCCTGAGGTCATTTAGATTTTAACACTGGCAAAGCATAAATATGTACAGATTTTTCCTGTTTTTCCAGCTTTCAGAGAATGGACTTTGGCTTTTTTTTTTTTTTTTTTTGGTATTGTTAAAGACAGACTGGCCTCTAACCCAGTCTCCACAAATGGCTTCCAAAGACTCAAAATTCTTGCTTAGATTTTCAACTTGAACATCAGGAAAAAGTTTTTTCCATCTTTCTGCAAGCCTGTTGCTTCTGTTAATATTTCTTTCTCTACAAGATTAATAAAACACTGTTTCTCCATGCATGCACTTGGCTACCAACTTATTATTACCACGTTAGCTTTTCAAAGGATTAAGAATTGAAACAATCTCAAGAGTTCTCAGATTATAGGATTAAAATTTCTGTTTCATTAGCTCTCTCTCATACTAACAAAGGAGTAAATGAGACACTTTAGTCAACAGAGCCAGAAGTTTCATGACTTCCTTCATTTGTTGTAAGTGGCTTCCTTTTTAACCCAGCCCTAGCCAATCCATAAGAATTAGACTTAAACAGCCTGTCAACTGACATGAATTCTTAAAAATCAATTCCAATCAAAAAAATTAATAATATTAGAGAGCATTTCATTGTACCCTTATGGATTGCCAACACATTCTGATTCTGGCATTTGTAAAGAACAGTTGCCTCCTCTGCTAGTGCCTTCTAAGATAGTTGACTAGTAAAGCATGTAGTGACAAATGGTAGGGATGCTGAGGAATTTTCTTGCTGTAGCATTTAGGTGTCTGAAATAATAACACTTGATATCTTCTATGCAAATATTCTCTTGGATGTAAGTGATTTTACCAAAAATAATGTACTTCTTAGTTTTGAAGTTGAAAAAATACACTGGTTAGTTCCACAAAATCTAAAGCAATTTGCTTCTTTTTTTTTCCTTCAGACTTATTTGCCTGTGTTTATTTTCTTATCTATATAATTACAACCATATGGATTTACAAGTAATTCCTTTGAAGAGTGCCTGCAAAATGATAGGAAAATTATTCGACAATATAGAAGCATAATATGTTTAGCTCAGAGTGGCCTACGCATTGAACATAAATGTAATGCTTACTATTCTTCATATTTCTTTCCTTAAAAAACATTAAGTTCCACTGTGTGAGTGCTAGAATACTACTTTCTTGTAAATGGGATCTTGCAAGTAGTCCTGCATAACGTGAAGAAAGACTTTTGGGTATAATTTGTAGACAAATTTGCTATTGTATTATGTGGTTATAACAACTGATTATAACTTTTAAGGCTTTTATTGAAATGCATTTCGCTTTGATTATTAAAGATTTTAACTATGATTGTGTTCTTGTGGGGTGAAGCAATCGAAAGGGGAAAGCAGACAGTAAGGAAAAAGAATGTAAGAGAGAAGGCAAGGAAAACAAAGGAGAAAAGACAAGGAAACTGAAAAAGGAAGTATGAAATGTGAGGGAAAGGCAGAAAGTTGCTTAGGAGGAAGAGAGAGGATGAGAAAGAGAAATTCTGAGAGAGTAAGGAATAGTTTGGTTGATTCTCATAGTAGTGTGATTATTACTGGCAACAGAACCCCAAGCACCGTTCATCAAATAAAAGACTCCAATGTAACCACAGTGATAAATATTCAGTTCCCATCATGTCCTTTTTATGCTCAGGTTAACTTTGGCTCCTGTTAGTTATTTGTTCCATTACTGTTACCAAAAGCTGTTAATCTTTTCTTTATTTCTCTCTCTCCTTTCAATCTTAAGATAATGAGATTCCTTGTCCTTTACTGTCATAAAACCAGAAAAGAGCAAACAGATGTTTAGGTGAAAGAATAATGAGATTTCAGGAACCCTTTGACCCCAAGCCATACCATCACGTCATCTCCTGAGCTAACAGTGCTCCTCTGCTAAGCCTCTGTAATGCAGAGCTTTTGTAAGTAATATCCCTTTTTACGAGAGGAAGCTGTACTTTAAATGCCTTGCCTATGGCTCCCCGGTGAGGGAATAAAAGTCAGAAATAGAACCCAGAGCTCCTGACGTCAGATTCAATGTTCTTTCCACTTCACTAAGTCTAAAAATATAAACATATGAAAAAACTCCCCAAAGCAAATAACACCTTATTCATTTCCATGTTGTAAATTATATCTTGAAAGCCTGAAGTAAGATTGATTTTTTTAATTCTAGCTTTTTAAATATACACCTGAATTTGTAACGAATTGATCCATTTAAATATCTTTTGCTAAATAAAATTTTCTTAATTTTCACATTGAGTTTAATAATCTAGTAATATTTTATAATAACAGTTTCAAACTGTAAGGTCCCTTAGAAAGTTGTCTTCTATCATTGTTAAATAAAAATGTCTTTGGCTGAAATGAGATCTTTTCCTGGTTTTATTTATACATTTGAATTACTTAATTATATTCCATCAGTGCCATCTCTACAAATATGTCTTGTTGACTCTAGATCTCAGTTTAAATGTCATGTCCCTAGGGTAGTCTTCTGTGACTCTTCAGAGTAAGTTATCCACCCCCACACTCTGCATTTATACTTTTATAGCACCTGCACTTTCCCTTCAGAGCCCCTGTTGTGATAGTAATTATATAGTAAGTTGAGTAATTATTGTTTGTTTTTAGCTGGATCATTGGCTTTATTTATTTATTTGTTTGTTTGTTTATTATTCATTTTTTATGGTGACATTGGTTAACTAAATCCAATGTTTCGAATAATTATTGTTTAACATTACTGTTGCCTTTCAGATCATAAGTACCATGAGGGCAGAATTTGTTTATCTCGTTCACTATTACAGCCTCAGCACCTGACAGTGATTGGCACATAGTAGGTGTTCAATAAATATTTATTTAATAAGTGAATAGATGTGTTTCTCAGTATAACCTCATAAATTTTTGCTTCTCTGGATTATGAAAAATAACAAATAACTATGGCTCTCTTTATTGTGTATCTATTGTGTGCAACGTACACAACAACCCTGTGAAGTTGCTGCAATTTTAAATCGCACTGCAGATGAGGACAATAAAGTTTAGAAAGATTAAATAACTTGTCCAAAGTTACCTAGCTAGTGATCAAAGTTTGGCTGATATAGAAATTTAGGAAATAAAAAATGGAAGAAAAATATTATGTCTTTTTCCCCAAAAAGTAACCTCTCTTAATTATTCACTAATGTTATACCAACAGTGGAAAGAAGTGGGAAAGGGAAATCCCCACTTTTCCTAATAATCCCTCAGTGTCCAATTCTTCTACTTTGATTCCTGTTTAACAGATCCCAATTTTAGTGCATCAGCTTTTATGTCTATGGGTTGAATTAAAAGATTTCAAATTATTTATTCCCATGTCCACGTATTACCTATATAGTTATTTTAAATAATATCTGAATTTCTATGGCTTCAAAGAGACAAAGAAACAGTATTTTTGCTGTTTGTTTTTTCTAAGACTACAAAGAAAAACAGAAAAGGAAGTAATAATAGAGAATGAAGTTATAGGGAGAGCAAAGAGGGCTCCAAGGAACCAAGGAAGGTGTTGTGCATTTTGTAACAGTAATATACCAAAATGTATCAAAATCTGTAATTTCTGCTCTTGCTTTGGAACATCAACATTCTCTCAGGAAGATAATTCCTATATCATTTTTGAAAAATAGTTTCAAAAATATTATTTGTGTTTAATTTGAAATCAGTTTGGTTGAGAACCCAAGGGTCTTCCATAAATATTCTATGGGTTGAGAGGCTCCAACTTTATATCTATGAAGTTAATCTTTTACTAATAATCCATTTTGTAGAAGAGCCTAGCTCATACTCTTGATCTTTTATTATTGCAGTCTTCAATAAGATCTGTGGCTTTCATATCGTTTGGCCTTTTTTGCCCCTGAAATCTGTAATAAAGGGTTATGACTATTAAGCAAGATTTCATATTATTGAATTGCTTGTATTATTTATGGCTTATAAAGTTAGTATATAGCGCAATTGCATTTGCTCACATAAAGAAGCGATTTTCACATATACTCAGAGGTTCTTAAATTAACAACAAAAAATACAATCATTGATCAACTAAACCAAACTTCTTTTCCTTCAGACTAATTCCTTCTTTTGAGGCCTGCCTAAGACTTTCAAGTGATATCCACTACTTGATCTCTATAAACTCCAAGAGCCCTTGAGATAAAAACAGGAAAACCTTGTTAGAAGAGAGGTAATGTACTGTACAGTAGAAAATATCTATTTATTTGGCCAAACTTGAGGGTTTTTTCACATGAAATTATTAAAGTACTTTAAGATAACATAGCTAAGAATCTTTTCATTGTAAATCTACCATACCACTAAGTAAATTTTCCTTTTATTTCCTTTGAAAGTTGTAAACAAGCTCATAATGAAAGCTATACATATAGTAACAGAGATACTCAAGGATAAAAGCTTTTCTATAGGTTCCATTTATTGTGTGGCACTCCCTAGTGACTGTAAAATAATACAATATAGAATCCAAACTTGAATGAAAGCATCATTTCAGAAATTAGACAACATGGCATATAAACTGAAAGAAAATAGGATTTACTGAGTGTCTATTGTATGCTTTGCTGAGGGGGAGGCCCTTAGTTTTGTTACACAGTTTCATCAAAACCCCAGAACATTTCCCAGGTTAAGGAACAGTCTACATAGGCCACAACCAGGAGAAAGATGGATTAAAGAAGACATTCAAGCTAACCTCACTCCAAATGAGAGTACTGAATAAATACAGCAGAACTTAGTTTTAATAAAGTCTATTATTAAATAAATTTTGACATGGAACCAATTGACAAGTCCACAAATAAGACAATTATATCCAGAAAATAGTCTGGTATTTTTTAATTGACATTTAAGCCTATTATGGGTAATCCCCATGGATTTTCAACTGGGTCAGCCTCACTTCCCACCAGTACTATCACTATTGCCACTTTAGACAGATTTCATTATATTTTAAACTCAAGACAAAGTTTATAACCCAGATTTTGGTAAATCCATTCTTTCTGGTCTCAGTGCCTTTAAACCCAAGGGTTTCAAAATATTATACGTCATATGCCAATATCTGATTACTAGATTAAATTACTAGCATATTTGAGGTTTATATTGTTTTTCTTAGTAAGTGAGGACCACTTGAGTGTGTGTAACCTGCCAACAACAATCAAATCAAGACATCTTTTCATTAATGCAGCCTTAGATATTTTAGCCTGAAGTCTTAAATTTATTTCAACATCATCTATATTTCACTAGAAACAATAAACAGAGTAAAAATTTTCTTTTAATTGCTGTTTTACCTGACTAGGAGATACCATCTTACCAAATGAACGATGGGACCAGAGTAATGAATTAAATTGTTACATACCCTGGGAGAGAACTAAGATTTATTGGTGGTGATTTTGAATCTCATACCTCCTTTGTTTAAATTGGAGAATGTAAAAAGTGATTAAAGTTTTCCTTTCTTAGTTATATGATATATTCTTGTACATATAAATAGATCAAAACCATCTATTAAAAATGTTGTACAGTTAAGAAAGATCATCATCTCTATCATAAAGAAGAGAAACAAACTCTTAGAGAATAAGGTTCCACCCTGTAATTTTAAAAAGACCTTTGAAGATGTCCATAGCTTTGGCAGTGTTCCAGAGCCAGCTGGATCAGAATGATGCAGTTGAATATAGAACACTGCAGCCATGAAGACTTGTGAAATGCACTGTAGTGTCTGGAGCAAATGAATGTGATTAATGCTAATGAACTTAACCTTCCATTGGGAGACATCTGTCAAGATTTCCTGAAGAATAAGATAGTGCATCTGAAAAAGAATAGATCAATTGTCTCTCATATACTTAAAAGTTAACACTGGTTTCTTTGTTTACTAACATATAATTAATCACCCAGTCTAGTGTATTATATTATTGATAACATATTAAAAACCAGTACTGGACTTTTTCAGTTGTTTTTGGTTAGCTCTTTCTTTGTATCTCTGATGGAGAGAAACAACAGATATTTCCAGTTGATCTGTGCTTGGTGACCATAGTTTAATGAAATAGGAAGGACTTCATCTAGCTAAAGATGTTGAAGGTCCATTCATTCATTCAAAAAATATTTGAGTGCCTACTCTATGGCAGGCACTGTTCTAAGGATAAAACTTTTGTGATAAACTAAGTCTGTATCCTCATGGAGTTAACATTTTAGTGTGTCAGTTAAGCAACAAAACAGATACAAACATTATTTTCAAGTGGTGATAAATGATATAAAGACACACAAGAGCTTTTTGAGAAGGTGACATTTAAGCAGACTGTTGAGTGATTTAAAAAAGTAAGCCACACAAATATCTGAGGAAGAGCATTTCAGGTAGTATAAAAAGCAAAAAACAAACAAACAAAAAAATACCTTTAGAAGAAAATGCATTCAATTTGTTTTCAGAGCAGCAAGAAAGCAAGTTTTGCTGGAGTTAAAAGAACTAGCGGGAAAGAAGTCAGATATGAGATCACAGAAGTAGCCAAAGGCCAGCTTTGTAGTTCATGGAGAAGTCTGTATTTCATTCCAATATCCATAAAATCACTGGACGGCTTTTAACAGAGGTACGACATAATTCCATAAACATAGACTTTAAAAGATAAAAGTAGGATCATTGAGACCAGTTAAGAGAGGGACGATGGCTTGAATCTAGGTGTAGTCGTAGTGGATATGGTAAGAAATTGTGGAATAGTGCAAATATTCGGGGAGTGGATTTGAAGATATTTGCTCATGGCTTAAATATGGAGTTTAATTTTTTTTTTTTAAAAAAAGGAGGCATCAAGAATGAGTAACAATTTTGTTTTGAGCGTATGAAAGAACGAGGGGCTGTTTACTGAGATGGAGAGGGGTCAAGGCAAATGGGAGAGCAAAGGTTTTTAAGGGGAAATCATGGTGATGCTTGATGATATAAATATGTATAATAATTAGAAATAAGAAATCTCCAAATCTTAGGTGCTACAGCATAAAGATCACATGTATATAAAAGTCTGAAGACTTTAACATGACCTATGTTTCTAGAAGAAAATAGGCATGGGTATTGGGAAGACATGCGTTCAATACTTTTTTATACATTTCTGTGCTTGTTCAAAACTTTTTAAAAATCTTGTTTGTGTATTATTTTTATTTTTAAAAAATTTTATATTGCAATAATTTAATAAGATCAAGTAGTTAAATGAGAGATCACATAGTAAGCAGGCAGAAGAAAAAGTCAACTGCATTTACCTGCTTAGAGACGTTTTAAAACTATTCAAACTTCTAACCCTTTAATGAGACTTAGAAGCCAACAGGTGCATCTTCAGCTCCCCCTTCTAGCTTTACATTTGGCACTAATGTCAACTTGTTCCTTAGTTTAAAATTTACTTTCTTTCCCCAGCTACGCCTTCCACTGCTCCACTTGTAGTATGATATGCCCTGCCTCAGGCTCTGAAATGGCTTATACACATCTATCTCAAAAGCATTTGTCATCTGTCCTAATCCAGTGACTGCTCAGGACCAAACCAGTTGGCCTCAATTAGCTAAATGAAGCCCGTTTGTTTGCTCTTTGGAGCTAGGTAGCAAATACAAGGATATTCCAACTTGCCATATTACCTGATGCTTTCAACATGAAATCAGTTAGCATACTAGCTGTCATGAAGTCATTGTTTCTGTTTAGATAAGGGAATAGCCAAATCTCTCAGGGATATTTTAACAGACTCCTATAGAGAAGGGATTAGGGCCTCTATTAATACACTCAGTCCTGGGATTCCTGGAACATGGGTTATTTTACTGATCTTTTCCCTTCACATTCTTCCAATGAGTTATCCTTCTTTCCACACTGGGGTCTTATTTCAACGGCGTCCACTAGCTAATTTTTAATGTCAACTTGCTATTTTTAAAATGTGATTGTCGAATCATTAATTCATTTCAATGTCAGTTTTATTGAGGGGTAATTTTAAATGTTACATTCAACGAGTCTTTACAAATGTATACAGTTATATAACCCCCATCACAATCAAGATATAGAATAATTGCATCACCCCTCCAACCCCCTGCCAAAGTTCCTTCATTGCCCCTTTGTAGTCAGTCCTCTTCCTGAGCCTCCAGCTTCTAGCAACCACTGATCTGCTTTCTGTTGCTACAATTTTGCCTTGGCTTTTCTGGAACTTCATATAAATGGAATCATATCGTATGTAGTTTTTTCTGGATGGCTCCTTCTCCTTAGCATACTGCTTTTGAGATTCACCCATGTCTTAACATGTATAAGTAGTTTGTTCCTTCTGTTGCTGTATTTTCTTGTATGGATATACATATTTTATTCATTCATTTACCAATTGTTGGATGTTTGAGTAGTTTATAGCTTATATAAGCTTCTAAAAAGTTAATAAACTTGCTTACAAGTTTTTGTGTGAACAGATGTTTCATTTCTTTTGAGTAAATTCCAAGAAATAGAATGACTGAGTTTAAATCTACCCTTTTACTGTTTGTTTTCTATATGTCTTATTTGTTTCTCATTTCCCCACTACCCTCTTCATGAATTCTTTTGCATTAATTATTTTTAGTACTCTATTTATCACCACTATTTGTTTATTAGCTTCAGCTCTTTATTTTTTCATGGTTTCTTAAAGGGTATACAATACATATGTTTTTAAACTTAGCACAGGGTTTATTCAAATAATATTATACTGTTTGTCACATAAGAAATTTAGAACAGTATTCTTTTATATCTCCTCCTCCTTTATACTATATTTATCATATACCTTATTTCTACATATATTATGCACTTTACAATACACCATTATTTTTGCTATAAATAGTCAATATTCTTTTAAAGAGATTTAAATTATAAGAAAACTACCTTTTATAATTTCCCATCTCGTAACCATTTCTGTGGATCTTTATTTTTTGTCTGAATCCCAATTTCCATCTGGTATTATTTTTCTTTTGTTCTTCTTTTGGCCCTTTTTGTAGTGTGGGTCTGCTTACAATGAATTTTTTTGCCTTTTATTTGCCTGAAAATGTCTTTATCTCACCTTCATTTAAAAAAGATTTTCACTAAGTATCAATCCTAGGTTGGTAGGGTTTTTTTTTTTCCTTTCAGTACTTTAAAGATGTCATTCCATGCCTTTTGGCTTGCACAATTTCTGACAATAAGTTTCTGTTATCCTTCTTATCTTCGTTTCCCTGTATTTCCTGTTTTTTTCTCTCTAAAGCTGTCTTCAAGATTTTTGTCTTCATCAGTACTTTTCAGCAATGCATTTCTGATGTGCTGTGGAGTAGTCTTTCTTTATGTTTCTTTTGCTTGGGGTTTGTTGATGTTCTTTGATCTATGGGTTTATATTTTTAATTAACTTTGGAAATTTCTCACTCATTGTTTCTTCAAACAGTTTCCTGCACTTCTCTTCCCATTCTGGGACTCCTTATACATGTAATAAATTAGTACCAAAATTGGGTTTCTAGAGTTTTTATTATATGACTAAACTGAGATAGGAATATCCATTGATGAGCTCTTAAGTATTTAAGTTGATCACTTGAAAATTAAAGTTCAAAGTCATTTTTCATGTGACCATCCAAGCCTTTTAATCTCAATCAGTAAGTTATAACATAAGGTAATGTAAATAACGTCTTCACAGTTTACAGAAATAATAACGAAAAATTCTCTCATTTTCTTAATGGAAAAACCCAAAGATCTTAAAAAAGAACCTTAGTTCTTTATAAAAACACATAGATAAAGTATTATATTATTCAGAATTCTCCAGAGAAACAGAACTAATAGGGTGTGTGTGTGTGTGTGTGTGTGTGTGTGTGTGTGTGTGTGTGTTTTATGAATTTATTATATGGAATTGCTTTACATGATTATAGAAGCTAATAAGTCCTAAGATGTGCAGGGTGAGTTGGTAAGCTAGAAACTCAGGAGAGTTGATGGTATAGTACCAGTCCAGAGGCTAGCAGGCTGGAGAAGCAAGAAGATTCGACGTCCCAATCAGATAGGAGGAATTTTCTCTTACTCCTGGGAGAATCAGTTTTTTTTCCTCCCCTATTCAAGCCTTTGACTTATTGAATGAGGCCCATTCAGATTAGGTAGGGCAATCTGCTTTACGCAGCCTACTTATTTAAATGTTAAGCTCATCCAAGAATACCCTCACAGAAAACGCAGAATAGTGTTTGACCAAATGTCTGGATACCCTGTGGCTCAGTCAAGTTGATACATAAAATTAACCATTCCAAGTATGATGAGTAGAGTTGTTGGTCACATTTTCTCCGGTCAAGTGTCCCTGTGTTAAAATGGTAGTGCAGGGCAGAAGTTATAGCATGCGCTAAGTGTCAAAATGCTTGTGTTAGAATCCTGTCTTAATAATATATTTCCTCAGTGACCTTAGATAAGCTATCACTACATGCTTCTGATTCTTGATTAGTACATTAGGGATAATAACAGTTCCTACTTTATACTATTATTACTGTTACGAAGGGTAAATGAGATATTATATGAAAAATACCTAGAAGAATTACTAGTACATAGTGAGAACTCTCCAATAATGCACCATATTATGCAAAATTCATGGAAATAAAATGCTTTTAAAAAATCATTGTTTTATATATTTTTTCTTTTACACTTGATTTTTTAAGTTTCATATGATGATCCATAATTTTTCACTTGCTCCAACAGTTTTTCCTTCTAAGTATCCAGTAGCACATATAATAAAATTCTTCTAAAACATTTCGTCTTATTCATAACACAAATATATCTTATATGTACATTGATCAACCAGAATTGAGAGGCTATTATCTGTCCTCAAGAGAATTCAGAGAAAAATTAGATGAGTAAGATATGTTCTTTTTTTCTCAAAGAATCCTTAGCCTGATTGAGGAAATAAATTAATACATAGTACTTGAAAAAAATTAGAAAACAATTCAATACATTATTAAAGTACAAGGGTGCAAGAATTCCTCACTTTCCCTCCTTCTATTCATCTAAAACTGGATTTGAGGTTTTGTTTATGTAGAGTCAGGAGAATGGATAAAGCAGACAGTTTAAAAACAGCAAAAAAAGCCAGACAAGCTGGTAAATTAACACAATAAAGAAGAGGGAGAGGGTGGAAGAAAAGAGGTGGGGGAAAAAAATTCTTTTAATTAATTATCCAGATTGAGTGGGTGGTAGTGAAACAAAGATCTAGAGAAGCTACAAAGTGTAGGGTAGTCATGGGTAGGGTGGCCATGTGCTTTTACAACTCATCCCATCTTTTCCTGCTTTATGGCTCACCTCTTGCTTCATCCTACTCTTTGATTTTGCTGAAGGCTGAGCCCAAGTTTTGATGCCTTGATCCTCTTGTGTTTGTCCCTCATTTCTTTGAACAGACTCTTAGATGGACTCCCTTCCGGTTCAGTGCAGTCACTGGTCTGTGTTACTATGTGAACCATCTCTGGTGTGACCCCAGGAATGAGTTGCCTTATATGGCCCCTCCTCTGGGGCCAGCCCAGGCTGAGAGGGGAGCTAAGTGCCTACATCTCACCTTCCAAGCCCTGGGCTCCAGAGGTGTTGGGTGTCAGAGAGTAAGAACAAAGATTAGTTCATGTTAATTACTTACAATGGTAATATAATAACACCTTACATTAATTGTTAACTGTGGCTTACAGTTAGAATTGTTTTCTTATATATTACTATAAGACATATAGCATTTAGGATGATTAAAGGGGAGAGAAGCCAAAGGGCAAAAGATTATAATAGTCAATTGGTGAATTATGAAGGCTTGTAAAAGGAACTGCTCTGAGTGGAAATTGGTGTGTGTCGGAGAGATGCTTATAAAGAGAACAAGCAATGTCTGGTAACCACAAGGGTAATATAACTAGGAGTAGTTAACTGTGACCTTGAGGTCTTATAATGGGTAATGGCCAGACAGTGATATAACTGTCAATGTGAAGGCAGAGAGTGGTAGATTTTGCGGAGACTGGAATTGATACAACAAAGTTTATTATTGCCATGGTCAGCTTGACTCAATGGTGATATCTTGTTGAATAAGGATTATGCTGCAGATAGAAAACAAGACAAATAGAATTATTTGAAGATCTTTTTAAATGTTTGCTGAAACCACAAGGTGAGAATTAGTCCCTGAGTTGAGGGAAGCTGAAAACAATTCAATTGTATCAATGCAATGCCTCTAAAGAGACATCTAAACAATTCCTGATTTATGAAGCGCTACGTGAAGACTTATAAAAAAAGATATGCTGGTTTCTAAAATTCCCACACAGGGAAGAAAGTAAAGTTAATTCTAAGTTGACTTTTTGCAGATACTGTCACTTAAAGATGTTTCTGGACTTCTTGGTTGAGGACAGTTTGTTTATATAAGAGAAATGACCATAGACCATCACCTACTGTGTGAACGAATGTTTATTTTTTATTCAGATTTCAGGAACAAACTTTAGCTCATGACTAATAATGTCTCCTACAAAGTTCAATAATCTAGGTCAGGGGAGGATCAATTTCACAAACTAGGAAAAAATCAAATGTTCTGCCAAACCAGTACCAACTTTTATGAAATGCTAATATTGTTTCAGTGCATTAGTGGACTGAGTAACTTGTGTGTTAATTAAGGTAAAATTTTTAAGAGTTTAAATCTTCCACTCAGAGACCACTCAGGTGCTTTCTGATGGTAGCAATTTTATAATAAAGAATCAGTTGCTAAGTTTAACCATGAGTTATTTTAGTGATAAAGGAAATTCATAAAGGAACATCTATTTTAGAAGATTTTCAAAATGACATTTATGACATGCCCTTACATGCAAACATCTCTATTGGGTACTTTTACTAAGGGGTAAGGTTTTTTTTAAATACCATTCTTTTACAGTGTAAACAGGAAAGATTTGGAGTGGGTGGATTAGTCAGGGGATGGAACAGGGGAAAGCGTTTGGGGATGGAGACTTATTATGAAAGTCTGAAGTGAAATAAATGACATTTCTCGGCTTGGTTCCCAGTATTGTTTGCTGGACACAGTTTGCCTGTGAAACAATCAGTATTCACACTCGACAGTAATGTTTTCTAATTAACTTGTAGTGCATTTAAGTTTATATGTGACAGTGCTTTGGAAATTAAAATTTCAAAGGGCTTGTTAGCCTTTGGTATTCTTGCCGGAGGCAACCATAAAGAACAGAAACTACACTGATGAGCCTCACTACTTTCCTCTTGTCATCTATATAAAACGAATGGGTTTCTCCAAAGGCAAACCAGTAACTTTCACTTATTCTATTTTGAAGAATAACATAGCTCACTCTAAATTATCAAATGTGTCCTAAAATAATTGGCAGCAAGTTATAAAATGGTCTTCTTCAACTGAGTCTATGTCACTTGAGTAGTGTTTCCAAATCATAAAGCTAATTTTCCACATCCCTGACCTTCAATCTTATTAAATTAGGCTACAGAAAAAAATGGAGAAAATAAATTACATCCAGCTGTGATCATTCTGCATACCTCTGCATAACCCTGGAGATGTTTATGAAGCTCAGAGGTTTCAAAGAACATGTTATGAAAATCACTGCAAACTCTTTCTTGTTTACATTGAAATTCCCAGTAAGAATTTGAAACTGCAGTAACTGTGAGGAAAACAGGAAAAGGGGCCTTTTGTCAACATTTAACATCTTTTGTAGCTTTCAGTAGCAAAGTATCACAAGAAATGACATGGATCATTTGTTGGAAGAATTTTAAGAAGGATGGTTTTACGTTAAAATTTAGTGTATTCTCTAATATTTCTAGCTAAGATTACCTCTATGTTGTAACTAGTAAAGAATCGTGAGTGTGGAGGCATAAAGACAATTGGAATATAAGAGAGAACTTGCAGGTTTAATAGATAAAAATTTCTATTAGCAAGGACAAAAATGCACACTTTAAGACATGGGAGAATATTGTCTGTGTCTAAAGAAAATACAAATGATGTTGCTTTCAAAAATCAAAAAGTCTAAAAAGAAAACTTTAAGCTAAACCCTGCTCCTGCTCCTGGGCTCTGGTCTGTCTTCTTCTTCTTGTTTCATTCCTGAATTTAGGCTTAAACGAAGAGCTAAAGTCATTCTTCTGAGAGAGTTGAAACACATGACACTTTAAGAAGCTTTACAATGTTTAAATTTATAACCAGTTAAGTAATTGTCCAACTAATTGGTTTTTCACATACATGAATATTTATCGTTCCTAATAAGTTAGGAGTCACCATGATCAGATGGTCATTAAATGTTGCCGATTAAAGTCTTAGTTTCTTTTTAGCTTTCTCAAATTAATGCGGGAGAAGGCTATCAGAGGTCGCAAAGCCTCCTCCTCATTATTGTGGATGCTATTGCATTAAGAAAAGCTGCCGTGACCAAGTACCATATTCCTTACATGGACTCGAAGAGAGTGCTCTTCAGAGATCTGCGCTTGGTGGTGGTGTGCCAGCTCAGCGTTGGCTGTTCGCAAGGGAAAAAATTGTGAAACTTCACAAACCTGAGTTAGGATTAGACATCATAGCTGCCAAGTCATAGTTCATGGTCAAGTGCCGACAGTTGACACACAGAGAAGCCTATATCAGGGTGAGGAACATCTTATTGAGATGGATTACCAGCGTCAGAGGTAAAGTTCTCCCTTGCAACAAACCACACCCATTGAAATGTTTTTTTCCTAAAAAAGAAATTGACCGGCAGTGGAAATTTGAAATGTAAAAGGGAAAGTTTCGAGTATAAGGTAAAAAATTCCACACTTTGGAACAGAAAAGAAATTAAACTTTTAAAACGATGAATAATAATAAAATTTGGGACAAAGAAAATCTAGGATATAAAAATGGAAAAAAGAAAAATATAGAAAAATACACAATATAACAAACAAAATAATTAGTTAAACTTAAATATTGCTATCATTCTTCCTATTTTTGCTTTTTGAGTATTAACTAAGTTTGAAATGTTTTTAATGATGGTCAATATAATATTTTTACTGGCAGCTTAAATTTTTGGCTAAACTTCCTAGAACTATTTATGGACATTTTCCTTCGCCTGCCTATAAAAATACATCACTGGAGTATTTTTAACAGCAAAGCCTGGACGAGACAGTCTACTTTCTTGACTTGTCAAATACTTGTGGTTGCTTCTAAGTAGCGTCATTTGTAAGCCCTTGGTTGTGGTCCCCCCATCCCATACTGGCATCATTTTCATTTATTTTTTAAATGTAGTAGTGTATACACTAAAAATATACTACTTATGGCTAAAACTTCACTTTACATAATTTCATACCACTCAGGCATTTGGGTTACTTCCGGAAATAATTTTTAGATGTAAGTGATCTGGCTTTCTCTTTGATACAAACCAAAGCTGCTGCTATGTTCTTTTTCTTCAAACTTTAACACAATTTATAAGTAATAATAAACGAAGAGCAAAAAGAGAAATATTACCTTATCTTTTTTATAAAATGAGCAATGGGCGACGGGGTGTTTTGAGAGACTATGAAATACCATTCTCTGCCTCCAAGGGGGAATGTACTCATATAGATCAAAAATGGCAAATAAGTTTCATTGCATGTGCCGATCAATTCTCATTGATCGGCTGCCTGGAGAAT
>NW_006434897.1:5351970-5367006 GCF_000325575.1 Pteropus alecto | reverse complement strand
GTTGTGATTTTGAAATCTATGAGCATTTTTTTTTTCAAAAATGTTAATGAATGTAGAGGAGTTATGGTTGTATTTGGCAAGAAGAAATGTTCTAATCAGGAGATACACACAGAGATGCATATCTCCACTCACTAAAAAGACATTTGGAAGAGCTGTTAGTTTAGTGGTAAATAAGTAATCTAACTCCTTGGCGAGCTCAATTGAGCTGTGGGAATGAAATGAAACTTGATTATGGGAGAAGAGAAGGAGTAGTAATTTGTGGACAGGAGACACTAGAAGGCTTCCTAAAATGTAAAATTCTTTTGAGAGATTTTGGCCCTCTAGGTTGCCAATTCTTATCTAGGTCACTGACGAAAATATCAAACAGAACCAGGCCTTGGTTTGACACCTGCTAAACATTATTTATGTGTTAAGACTGACATCAAACCATTTGCAACCCCTCTATTTATAACTTTCCTGAGCATGCTTCTGAGTTTCCAGATATAGAGTATAATAGTGCTCTCGGCACTTAGCTGATAGCTTTGCCTGAATGTATAGTTCTCTGAATTAGCATAGGAACTATCTTTCAATGACTCTATGTACTTTTATAATTTGGAGGTAGTGGAATTGTAGGAAACAAAGATGAAGAGATTTTCATTTTAGCTCTGGCTGACCCTGGTTAATTGTGTAATTTTCTACAAATTGCTTCATCTCTCTCTGGACTTCAGAAAATGAAGATTAGCCCAGATCAGCATTTCCCAACCTATGACCCTCAAATTCTAGAGGGTTCTATGTACTATCAAGGGCTGGCAAAAGCATGTGCAGCCCAGAATTGTCTTACTGAGTGCCACCAAAACACGTGAGATATTGTGGAGTTACAATGTTCCAAAGAGGACTTTCGAAAAGGGAAACACTGGCGTAGGTTATGGATAAGCTTCTCTCTCTCTCTGTTAGCTTTTGTCTCATAGACCCCCTTTTCTACATTTGACAAAAGTAAAAATATTTATAAACTTGTTAGTGCAGAAAGATATAGATATATGAATATAAATATAGATATAGCTTTGGATATGGATGTGGAAACACATTCATTAAAAAAGTAATATTTGACAAGAGTAAGAAGAATCACTTTTATTTTACAGTGAAATAACCTTGAGGCACAGAAAACTATAATCAATTAATATCCTCCATATTGCATGATAGCTTCTTAATGCTGTCTTTTGAGTAAGTTTGTTTTTTTAAGTTTAGTACCATATACTCTTTATTATATTTGGTAACTTTCCCTGATAATAGTTAAACAAGCATGGATGTGTGATTATGTATTTGATTTAATTAAAATGTCTTTCAGTTGACAAATTCCAACAAGAAGCAGGAGCAGAATATACAATAAGTTACTTTTATAAAAGACGCAATTTAACTTTTCCCAGAATTGAGTGGTGGAATTTTACTGTCAGCTAACATGAGCTATGGAATCCTGGCTCTCTGTAGAGCTACATGATGCCAGATACTCTTTTAATAGTGCCAGGAGATAGTTTATCTATGATGTCAAAACTCGCAGGACATTTGAGCTGAGAATGCATGTTACGTACTCAGTAGGACACCGAAGAAAGTTGCTCAGGTCATATAGACAAACTGTACTTGGAACTGATGTCTTTGAGAGATCAAGCTTCCATTGATATTTTTAAAACTTTAACCTTTGTAAGTCTTCACAGGTAGAACACATGCAGGATGCTATATTCACACTTATGTCAGGTGTGTATTCATTGCTGAATGCCAAGAACTGTGGCATTTCTTAACTGCATGCAGAAAGATACACTTTCTAAGAGTTGGTGAGGTTTAAAAAAGAAATCTAACCAGAAAATATGATGTTTCCAACCTAAAAGTGGAAGTTGAGTGGAATAACACAAAAATTCATTAATGCTCTTTTTTCAGACCCCCGGACCTTATGTTGAAGATGAGGGGGAACACTAAGGGTTTATTTTAAGAGGTTTATAAACTTATGTAGGCAAAGAGCCTTAACTGTTTACTGACTAAATAATATATTTTTCATATTTCTACTGATATCTTTTAAATATACATTTTTGTCATTAATACAATATTAATTCATTAAAATGTATTACCGAAGTTATAGAATCTTTTTAGTATCTTTTTATGTAATATATTATATATTTTAATCTACTGATTTTAAGAGTTCAAGAGTTATCACATGGGAGTTATGAAATTTTGTTTGGAAAGGGCCCTCACTTTGAAAAGGTAGGGAACCACTATCTTAATGGAATTTAGGTAGAGTGACAGGCTGGTGGAAAGCTATTTTTGGCAAAGAGGCTGTCTTGAAGCTTCCTGTGCGCTAAGATAAAGGGCAAAGTGTGCCTTGAGAAGAAGCAATCTTAACTAGCATTCAACAGGCCACATAGTAAATTTTACTTGTAAGAATAATGCTTAGTGTGAGAAATGATTTCTCTCCCAAATCCAAGGTGTCACTTTATTTTTACTAAACCAAAATAACAATAAAAACAACAGAGTATAGATGTTTTATTCTATCTCACAATCTTAGGTATTATATCTCTATATTCTTGAGATTTCAAAGTTAGTGAAACTGCGTAACAGATATTTGCTGTGAGAGGAAAAACTTATCACGTATTAGCTGGAAGAAATGCCAAACAGCTATAGATACATGAATTTGTGCTCAAGTGAAACTTTAATTATGGCAACTGGGACGGGGCGGCTACCGCCCTCTAGTGGTGCCTTCTCTCTCTCACCTCAAGTGCCTTAGACCTTTCCTTGGGAAGTCTCCTCTTTATTCAGAGTATGGCCATTAAGAAAAGCAAAGTTTGCTAAAGTTATCATATTGCCAATATGATCTTCATATCCCAAAAGGTTTCATTTCTCTTGTTGAAAGGCACACACTCATACATATTTTTATATATTAATGGGTTTTATTTGTTGCTATCATAGATTTTTACATATAATAAAAATATTTGTTGAATATCTGTTAGGAAACCATCTACATGCAACTATTCACAAAAGAAATTCCCTGAAGAAACTTTTAATAGGGGAGGATATGTACAAACATGAAATTTATGGTAATTTTTTTTTTTTTTACCATAAAAGCAAAAAGTAATAATGTTTTATTTACTAGAAAAGTAATTCTTTGATCTTACGTGCTTGACTTATTGGTCATTGAGATGAGATAATTTTCAGTGTTTAGCAAATTTTTAAGAAGAAAAGGATATGCTACAGGAGTTACAATGTTAAAATTGCCATAGGTATGTGTGATGGAAGAGGGTGAAGAGTGGGAGGAGTGTATTCTTATTTTAGCAGTGTTCCTTATTTACTCCTGTTCTTTAACTGTCATATTTACCTGTTGCCTTGCTTATAAGAAGACAAAAGGCTGGTAAGCTATCATTGATCGTTTTCTTTCCTTTTCCAGGTTATTAAAAGAACATTATGGGACTAATTGTTATTGCAATGCCATGTTTAGTAATGAGCACATTATCTTGTACATGAGTGTTCAGAAATATCTGGCTTCTCGGTGGATTTATACCTCATGACTTCAGATTCCTTGCTGTCTAAGGATAACATTGTACGTTAAGAACAGGAATAGAGGTTTTAGAATTATTTCTATAGCCATGTTCTATAATCATGCAAGTAAAAGCGTATAGTTTGTACTAAATATTGCATTTGATTATGGACTCACACATTCATTACAGGACTATGGAATGGCAGTTCTGATAATACTGAAAAATATTAAATACATCCCTAGAGATTTTTAAAAGTTTTCCCATATTTAGAATAAGTCTCTTTTAAATTTTAATATATATACAAAGTTTTAAAAAAGTTTTTAAAAATTGGAACATAACCAATATTGAAAGAATATTGACTTAGAAGTTAGCCTGACTTTGAATGTCCTCATGTAAAATTTGAGGAATTTGGTTGACTTTATAGGACAAATATGACATATCATGATATCATGTGAAAAGTATTTCACGTTGACATTGACTGCATTGATATAAGTATGATATTCAGAGCAGCACCGTACTCCGTCTTGGTTAGGCTCTATTCTGGGTATCAGAGTTTAACGATATCAACAAATTACAGAGTATTCAGAAACAGGAAATGTTTGAAGCTATATAGAGAACAGCTAAACATCTTGGGCAAAATACTAAAGGTGCAGTTATTCTTTAGCTCTTTTCAAATATATGTAACACTATGATGTAGAAAGGAAAAGAATGGGAGAGAAAACACATTGAGTCTAAATCTGTAGTTCAAAAATTTCACAGTTTTTTATATAAAATATATTTCAAAGTTACAACTTTCTTTTCATTTAATATGTCTCCTAGATTTGTCCTGGTCTCTTTATTCTCAATTGTAGTACTTTAATTTGGATTACTGTAATAAACATGTATCTGTTTTTTTCCACTCACCCCTGACCTTATCCATCTTAATGCTATTACTAAATGACCCTCCTTAAAATGTTGTTGATGTCATGGAGCTACCACAATTCTGAACCATGGCTAAGCTTTAAATGCCTCCATTTATAATTTATGCTGATTTTACCTGTTTAATCTTATTTTCTATTATTTCTAATGGGCCATCTACTCAACTTAAGTTTGTTCCTTCACTATCCTACATATATGTCATGGTGTCAGTTTCATGCCTTTTCTTAAATTATATCCCTCATTTACCCACTGCTAATGCTCTTACCCATAGCTTCCTCCCTATGCATCCAATTTCTAGTCAGTCTTGGCCAGCCATCACATGCCATTCTTTCCTTGAGGGTTTTCTTAAATTATTCTAACCATAATAATTTTGTATCATAATTCCTGTAGTGTATTTCACCTGTCCTTTAGTAGTTGATTTTTTAATAAAGTGTAATTACAAAATAATACTTATTCCATAATATCACTCATCAATCTCATTCTAGTCAAACTGTTGGGATAGATTGTTACAGTGATGACCCTAATTTATTCATATTTCCTTGTATCTGTGCCCTTGGATAAATTCTCACATAATGACTCTGAACTTGGCCATTCTATGTAATTTGACCAAACAGGCAATAAGCAAATGCAATATAAAAGAGACTTGAAAACTGTTGTACTCTGGGACTTCCCTTCTTTTGCTGCTCTTGGTAACCCTGAGACCAAAGATGTGAAAGAACAGAGGCTATCCTGATGGAGACATGAGGCCCAGTTATCCCTGCTCTCCCATTCAGGGTCAATACCAACCAACAGCCAATATAAACTGCCAGACATATGAGTGTGGCTATCTGAAAACAACTAGCCCCCAGCCAATACTGCAGTTGCAAAACTGAACCAAGGCAAGATCAAGAGAATTGGCCAGCTGACATTGCCAGCTGGCATTGCCAACTAACAGAATTGCTAGCTAAAAAAAAAAAATGTTGTTTAAACTCATTGCATTGAAGAGTGGTTTATTTTGCAGCAAAGCTAATGGATATAATGGTTATTTATTAGCCAATTGTTACTTGGGTATTAGATCTGCTTCAGCATTATACAGTGAGTTATTTGAGAGCAAGAACCATGAAATCTTTTCTAAAATCTTTAGTTTAGATAGTGCTAGATACACAATCAGCATTGCATAGAAAATTTGCTTAAAATTTTCTTCTAATAATTTTAATATTATTTTATGGGTACCATAAGGATGAGATTACTAATCTTTATACACAATGGCTTGCCTGCATTTTCTAATTTTAGGTAGGATAAAAAAATTTTATTAAATATAGAATTCATGATAAGTATAATCCTGGATTGAACTTTAGATTTTTAAAAAATTTCTGTAAAGAATGGTACTAAGACAAATTGCAAGATCTGAATGTGGATTGTACATAAGATAATTTATCAGTGTAAAATTTCTTAAAGTTTATAATTTTATTGTGGTTATATTGAAGAATGATTCAACAAAAAAACTCATGCTAAATTTACCACTAATAAGTAACAAAATTACTACTAAGAAGACTATGAAGGGAGGGGAAAGAAGAAGTAGAGAGAGAGTCAGAGAGAACAGGGTAAGGCAAAATGTTAAGCATCTAGTGAATCTTGGGTAAAAGTTAAAAGGAGATTCATTATACTGTTCTTGTATCTTTTTGGTATATTTGGAATTTTTGTTCAAAATAGAAAGTAAGAAAAAAGGAGGTAAGAGTCCCTTATTCACCAAGTAATTTAGACATTTTATTTTATAAAAGATGTAGATCACTTGTTTAAAATGAAAGGTCTATTGGACACTACGAATGAGCTGCCAGTTCCTCTGTCAACTTCACTGTCATCATTCATTATCCTCGGGAATGTGTTCTTTAGTCCGTGATGAGGGACTGGGGAGGGAAAGTGAGAAGTGTCCAATGAATGTGGTAGATTGCGTGGCCAGAAAACTACTTGGGAATCTTCAGGTTTACTAAGTCTTCTAATATATGCAAAATTTACAACTAGATTCTAAGAAGAAATTACTTCCAACATTATTCCTAAAAATAGTGTAGTATTAACGTATTTCACTCTAAGAGCATGTCTCATTGCATTGGAAAGCTGTTTACTTTGCAATTAGTAACTGTGGAGAGTGATTACACTGCAATATTTTTCTTTGGGTAGGAGACCCAGAACTGAAACCTAAACCACTCAGTGATCTAAATGTTCAGAGTACTTTCTTTACTCTGCAGACTGAGCTATGAAATCCTCAGGAATTTACCACAGTGACCCCCGTTAAAATTTCTCTGAAATTCCCTGACTTCTTTACTATTACATATGTGTGCAAATAAGAAAAACCACCATTTTCTGGATAAACTCTGGAATGCTACAGTATAATTTGAGATATTTACTATTCCAAGGAAATTTTTATAGCAGGAACTTTAATCTTTAGCTACAAGCTGTTAAAGATACTGTTTTATTAAAATACACACCTAAAACAAGCAAAACAGTCTGAAATTAAACTCCCCATGCTTAATTCCTAATGCTGTAAGAGGGTGAATTCTTTAGGCATTTTAGATATTGATTTAAATATCTTTTTCAAAGTATTGATTTTTGTTAAGAAGTACAGCCAAAAAATGTGAGCTAATTTCATGCATGTGATAGGTTGGGCTAAGTTAGAAATAGTGTCCCTTTTCCTAGATATCCTTAAATGAGAGCATGGAATTCAAAGATAGAAATATAAAGCTTTGCTGTAATTCACACTATTTGGGGATAAGAGATAAATACATAGCCCGGTAATCAAATTATTGCTTAAATAAAGATCAAAAAGAAAATTCTGGCTGAAATAGAATTTTCTTTAACGATATGCTATGCTTCCCATTGCTGATGAAAAACATGATCACAGATAAGATAAAACCTTCCTGTTCCCTCTCTATCTACCCATTGTACTAAGTGCAAAGGCAGATGGCTCTCAAAGTTCCGGAATTATTACTCAGCATCAGCTAACAAATCATGATCAGAACACACTTTCGTGAGAACTCTCTTAACAGAGGTGAGTCCAAAGCATGCAGCCCTAGTAAGAATAACATAGTATACAAAGTACACAAAGAGTAGTATTCTCTTAAGAAAAAAAAAGTTTCCCATTTAGATTTAAAAAACATTTGCCCTTTAACTTGAACTGGGGTAGAGAGGGGAAAAACGTTTCTCTTGAAATGTTCAAAATCTGATTTTTTATGTGTCTTTGTGTTTTTTTTTCTTGTATAAATGAGATAACTGGGTCATAACGTTTGTCATTTTAAAATATGTTTTACCCTTTCCAACTGAGCTCAGGTACCATACAATTAACTTGTTCCTGGTTCAGCTCCATTCCTTAGCACTCCGTCCTGTCACTGAGATGGAAGTGGCGTGGGTATGCCTTAGTTTCTTTTTATTTATCACAGAGATATGACCAGAAATGACGGATGGGGCTTATGCTAGTTAGGATTTAGGTGAAAGTCTTAAGCTCCGGGCTTGTGTGTAAACTTAAAAAACAAAGAGTGAGCTCTTTATTAACATCTCCTTCTCCTTTGCTAATCAACTCCTATTAATTAACCATATATATACTTAGGAACTGGCAAAGGCAAATTATCTTCTCTTACCTACTAAATAAGAACTTCTAAATAATCGTAAACTTCCAAATAAATGAAGCTTGGTACATCCTTGTATCTATTATCGAGAGAGCTTCCCTACTCCACCCCCATTCAGCCTGAATCATTTAATTTTAATGTTTTATATTTACTTAAGAACGAGGTAATCCATTATCCTGCTTAAATTCATTCATATCTTACTTATAGGTATACCATCCTTTAAATGAAAGAATATGAGTTCATTAATCTCAATTGGTTAAATTTTATAAAGGTCAAGATTAAGTACAAGGTGCTATGAAAGCATATAGAAGAGCCAACAATCAACCTCAAAGAAATTTTCCAGAGAAAGTAATTTCTGAGCTAAGAACTGAAGGACAAGTGAGAATAAGGAGCTGAAGACCAGAAGTGAGGGGGGAAGAAGGAGGCAAGGGAAAGATGGAAAAGTATTTTAGTGAGAGGTACAGCATGAGCAAAACCCCAAAGATTAGAGACAGCAGGATGCGAGCCTTGACGCTGGGGTGGAATGAGAAAACATGAGATTGTCCATCTCAAATATTGATGGTAAATCCTTTTCTTGTTAGGATTTGGAGCTTTACCCTGAAGGCAATTTGCAGCCATTGTAAATTTTTAAAAGTAGGATGCAGACAATGTAGAAATCACTCTGCACTTGGAAATGGATCAGAGCAATGAAATACTGTTAGAAATATAGCAGTCAAAAATCCATGTATAACTTTTGTCTTCTCAAAACCTTCCTTTGGTATCTGCAGGAGATTTGTTCCAGGACTCCCACAGATATCAACATCCAGGGGTGCTCAAGTCCCCTATATAAAATGGCATAGAACAATGCACACAGTTGTCTTTCCACATCCATGGATTCCCAACTGGAATAAAAAATTCTGTTTTTGATCTGTAGTTGGTTGAATCTGAGGATGTGAAACCTAGGGGTATGGAGGGACTGTCTGTATATTTATTGGGAAAAGATCTGCATATAAGTGAACCAGGGAAGTTCGTGCCGGTGATGTTCCAAGGTCAACTGCACAGTTAAGAAGCTGTTGCAATGATCCAAGCAAGAATGATAGAAATTTAAATCAAGAAACAGAGAGAAGTTTACAGATTTGAGATTTCAAAAGTGGACTCTAAAACACTTGATAATTACTTGAATATAGAAAGAGATGCTCATAATTCATACCAGGGCAACTGGTGGATGGTAGACATATTAATAGCTATATATGTGGATTTGGAGAACAGGTGAGAAATTCAGATTCCAGATGAAGATTTGAAAGTCATCAGCATATAGATAGTAAATAAAACCCTGAACATGTGTGAAACCTTCTGGGAGGTGTGTAAGTAACAAGAAGAGAAGGCCTGATACATAACCATATGGGAAACCAACGTTAAAGGAATGAACTGAGCAAGACAAACCTGTAAAACAAACTGAGATGGAATACCCAAAGAGATATGAGAAAAAGCTAGGTTCCATGGTGACAAGAAAGTCAACAGAAGCCAGTGTCACCAATGTCAGCATCATATGGGATTAAGTAGTATAAACACAGATGGGTCCCTTCATGCTTATTAATGGCCCGTATTTTGAAGATACTGCTTCCCCAGCTTGCGGTACCTTTCCTTTCCTTTCCCCCGACCTCCTACTTGGCCACCCCTTAAAAGCAATATCGGAAGATTTAAAAAATATATTCCATTAGTGAATGTTTCAGTAATGTTACTGCAATATGTGTATTATGAATTAAAAAAAAAATCCGTCGTAGTGTCATTTTCATCTCAGTGACCCATTTTCCCTCCCTCTCCAGATCTCAAATTATAATCAGAGACATTTTATTCCCCAGTGCTAGGAAAAGTGGTACTTGACCTAAACAACCAGAATATTTTAATTTTATGGACACCATATTTTGAATCCGTCATATTTCCTTCTAGAAAATCAAGAAATGTGTGGTTTAACTCCAGCATTTGTGTAAGAACTTAAGATTTCCAGTATATTAGCCTCATCCCTGCCTTCACCATACTATTTTACTTTTTCTTGCATTGATTTAAATTTCTGATTTATTTTATAGTCCATCGTATGCATTTATTTTGCAAAGTGTCAATTACCTTTAATAAAGATGTTGTATGTGTGTATATGCATCTAAATACATACATATGTAATTAAATTCCATTTCATCATTGCAAATCTGTGAGATAATAATAATGTCCATTTTACAAATAAGGAAACTGAAGTCTGTACCTTGCTATATGTTTCATATGAACTAACTACTTTCTAGAGAGCAGTACATTCTTATTTCAGTAATCAACTTATACTTATTTCAGTAACAGTAAATATTTAATAGAAATATCTTCTACTTAGTTCTTCGATTTGAGTAATTCCTTCAGGAAAGGTGAAGACACTAAGCAGACTATTGGTGGTAAATTATTTGCCCTCCATTCCATCTCTACTTCCCACTTCTGTAATCAGCTCTGAAATTGCTGCTCCACCATTTTCCAAGCATTGTCTCCACCACCCTTACTGTCACTGTGCTGCTTCCTAGGAGCCCATGGAGTGGTGTATGTGATTCTTCCAGACCTTACAGACTTTACTCTTTCGAGGCAAGATTAGAATCCTTTCTGCCTCTCGTTACATCTCCTAGATTTTTACCCACCCAATCTCTTATAAAAGCAATCTTACTTCTTTGAGGCTTATGCCATTTAGCCTCTACGGCCTGCTAATTTTCTTTGTCATTGTCATCTATCATTTGACCATTCTCTTTTGTTCATCAAAACCTTCAGCACTAGACTCACAGTCTTTGCTCGGCTCCAATTCCTGTCATCATTGTAGGTGGCTTCAATATCCGCAGTGTCCTTTCGACACTCTGTCTTCTTATTTCCTTATCCTTCTCATTGCTACGGCCTTTTCTGCTCTACTTCAGCTACTTCTTCCCATGAGCACACTCTGGAACTTTTAATCATCAAAATCATTGATTTTCTAAATTAATGGCTTAGGCATTGAGTACTCTCACTACCATCTCTCATCTTTCTGGCTCGATTCTTCAACTGCTGTCACCTTGACAATTTCTTGATCTCTTTGGACCCTCTAATGAGAGACAAGTCCCCATATCTATATTATCCCCTCATTCTTTAATTTTTTCCCTATTCTGTTTATCTCTCATGCTCTGTAATTTTAAGAACAATTTTTTAAAATCTTATCTCTTCTATCTGGCAGAAACCCCTGCGGTGTTATCTCAACGCTATTTTTTCCATATCCTTATCTGGATGACAGAACAATTATGAAAAAAAAAAAAATCACAAGACAGAGCATATCAATACCACCGGAAATTTATGATCACCAGCTTCAACTGGGCTCTCAGTATAACCCAGAAATTCTACTGTTTCTCTAGACAACTTTCTTATTTCCTTAACTATTTCACACTTCTCTAGTCTCCTAAATTTCGTAGACTATTATCTCATCTTCCCTTTCAGCCAAATAAAATCAAAACAATTCTTTGGTTCCTCCCCAACTCACACCTATTCTCCTCATTCTTGCCTGATGCATCTGAGGAAAATCTTCATCTCTTGTCCTGACCGATTTTCCGTGTGTGCTCAGTAGTCCTTCTCTTGCCTTTCAAGAACCTTCAGAACAGATTCTTCCTCCCCCCCACTGTCTCTTCAGCTTCTCTGCTCTTAATGAGATTTTCTTGTCAACATTTCAATTTGATCTAATCATTCTCAGCTTTCAAAAAATGCCCTTCACTACATAGTACATTTTAACATTGACATTTTCAGTTTCATTGATAGTATTACTATTGATAAAATCTATAAAACATTTTGAGGTACAGACTCATCAACTGTACTTTTCCCCTGTACACTTGAAAGTAATTATTTTCCAAAATATTTTCAAGGTTAACTCTGTACTGCCAGCAGGTGGCTCTGTGTTGAAAAGGGAAAAAGGAAACATACAAATTATAAGAGCTAGCAAGATTTAGATCCAGGTTCTTATCATTACTACTTATTCTACCTTAATAGTTACTACCTGAAAGCTGTTTATTACCCAGAAATGAGTACTCATGAAGAAAGAAATAAGTAAACCACTAACATGATATTTTTTCAAAATTTCAAATGAACTTCAGACCTATAATGAGTATTGTTTTTTTTTTAAAAAAAGTATTTTATTTTATTTATTTGTACTTATTTTATTTTATTTATTTATTGATACAGCCCAAAAGATAAATGGGAAAGAAATGACAAGTACATTAAAAGGAACTATTGCCTTACATTAATTTTCTGGGGCTAGGGCAAAAAGACTTTGAGTATCACTCAATGTCCAACAAATACATATATTATAAAATACTAATAAAACAAACATCTGTGTATACCACCCATCCCAACAAATAGAACATTATCTAGCTCTTGAAGGCTATGTGAACAGTTTTCCCTTTTTCCCAGAGATAATACCGTTTTGATTTTGATGCTTGTAATTTTTCTCATTTCCTTTCTTGTCAGTATAATTTTGCTACACATATTACTCCTAGATATATCTTGCTTAATTCTGGTGTAAATGATACCATACTATGTAATTCTTCTGTGGCTCACTTTATCATCAACATTTATATTTGTGAATTTCATTCATTTTGACATATGTATTCCATTGTATAATATACCAGAATGTATTATTGTCATCACATTTGATTAACAAAGAACTTAGACCAAGCAAAGGCAAGAAGAATATAAAATGAATATTGGATAAAGAAGGTATAAATACAAATTTTGGCCTTCGATCGGTTGAAGAAATGGGGATTACAGTACTTATTTATATTTCATCTTGCCTTATCATACATATGTTATGTGTATATATAACCAATTACATTTTTCTTCCTATTCCCCTTCCCTCTATTGTTTTATATGGTGTGGTTGGTAGTGGTTAACTTTACAAATTAGTCTATATTGAATAGGGTATCAATATGCTATTGCGAATGAAACTAGTAGAAGAATGAACTGTCAAAAACTGCAAAGGGTGTGAGATTGACCCTATTTGCAAGTTAACCTTGTACTAACAGATGCTAGTACAAGAAACAAGACTCTCGGGTCACAGATGAAAGACAGTTTATTATTCACTCCAATAGCAGTAGCCAGAGAATCGGCATATTTTTGATGTTTGTTCCCTGAACCCCAGTTTCTACAGGGCAACTCCAAGAAGGCCAGATGATACCTGCACATGCAATGGGTTGTGTTCCAGAAAGGAACCTGAATCTTTTATAATGAGCAGGAAGCATGCCTGCCCTTTGCTCTAGAAGAGACCGTATGTAGGGAAGAGACTCCAAGGCAATTCACTATATAAACATTCCTGAAACGGATGGACATTAAAGATGAGAAACGTGCTAAATTCTGACCCCTACCCATGGCATATAGCAGAGGTGTTTAGGTACCTCTGAGTAAGTACGTATTACTAATGTATACTAGGATGCTAATGATATATCTATATCCACTAAGAACCTCTTTCTTCCTTTAGACATCAAAACACTTTCACTTAATGTCATTTATAGCAAAAAATGCAGCCCAGAATCATATGTTGTGTCTCTTTAGTTTCTTTTTCATTTGGAATTACCTTTGATCTTTCCTTGACTTTCACGAACTTCACACTTTTGAATAGTACACCAGTTATTTTGTAGAATATTCTGCATTTTTTAAAAAAAATCTCTCCTCATGATTAAATTCTGGTATTGTTGTAGCCACCAGCCCCCGAAAGACACACGGACCACCAGAAATCAGTAAGTTATAGGAAACATGCTCTTTATTCATCCAGCTGGCTCTGCCAGGGGTACACAGACCCCAAATTAAGCGGCCCGGAAATGTAGAGTTACAGGGTTTTTAAGCCCTAAATCCCATTCCTCATTCTGTCTTAAACACAAAGGTCTATTTTTCTCCTATTCACTACCTGTCAACCCACAGGTCAGGTGTGCAAGCAGGGGTACAGAAGCAGAAAGCTTATTGTTAGAATGTTATGTTCCCATGGGTGATAGCCTATGTTCCCATGGGCGGGTAGCCAAGCAGTTATTTTCCAGCCAGCACAGTATCTTTGGCAGATTCATGACAGAAGCGATGCTATGGTCTTCTGACTGGAAGGGAATGGAAGGATAAGGGAAGAGAAAGAGGCAAGCATTCGTTTTGTAAAGTTTAGTGGGTAGAGAATGTAGAGACAAGGAGTTCTAGGTAAACTTCTCCCACAGAGTTTCTGAGATCTAGTTCTGACTTCTCCAATTACTAAACATGTGCCCTTGGGCAAATTATTTGACTTATTTGGGTTATACTTTATAAAATAGGAATTTACTAAGTTCTCAAAAACATTAATAAGGTAATAGGTATGGAAAGTTCTAATAGCCAATATTCAACATGACATTTTTGTATAGGCAAAAAAGATTCCCTATTAATGTCCTAAATTATATAAAAATTCATTTGTTAAGAGTAACAACTGTAGTCAATATATGTTATCTCCTTAGAAAAATTATTATTGGATATTAGATGTTTAATTTTTCTTGCATACACATGCATGAACAATAAGCCTCATACTTACTTGCCTTGTCTGAGTTACTCAGATTAGAAGAGTAAATACACAGTGCTAAATTCTAATGCCTAGGGACACAAAATAGTTTTTATCTTCTTTTCTTTCAAATGAAAAATGAAGGCTTAAATACATGCAAACTGAAGATAAAACACCATTTCTTATAATGCTGTGAGTCACTCACATGCCTCTGTTTTGTTGTCAGTTGTAAATATCTCCACCATGTGAAAATAGACTGAGGATCTCTAGCTATAGAGTGATAACAATCCTGGGGCAAAAACTGTCAGCTCTCATAACACCTCCCAGTCAGTGAAGTGTTTAATTGTCTGGAAGTCCCACAGGCTGGACTACTTTTAGAGACCAGTGAAAATAGGCCACATATATTTTTAAATGAAGTGAAGAAAATGTTTTTAACTACCATAGAAAAATGTATTTGTGTGAGTAAAATTCTCAATGACTGAGATATCACTTCTCAAAAAAA
>NW_006434897.1:5322779-5351916 GCF_000325575.1 Pteropus alecto | reverse complement strand
CCCCAACCAAAATATATGGAAATCTGCTTGGGTGGAAATATCTCGTCAGATTATATTAACTCATAAAGACAGGATTTGAGTTATCACCTATTCTCTGCACCTCCATAGTTGTCTGTAGATGGTAAAGCAATTTACATTCTTAAGAGATATCCAGGGAATGGGATTCTATCACGCCTCTCAGGAATTTGTTTAGTACTTTACAATCTTTGCTGTCAGGAAACTATTCTTCACATTTAACCTATATCCCAGAAGCCAAAGTTTAGACCTATTTCCTTTGGTTCAGTTCTCAGCAGAGATGGAGAACAGCTGGTCACCATCTGCATAATATTCCTTTATAAATTAGAAGGCTGAGGTCATCTCACAGTCTTCTCTTCTACTGGATAATGATCGCATTCATTAAACCTGTCCTCTTATCACCTATTTGCAAACCCTCAATCATTTTGATTCGTGCCAGTGAATTCTGAGTTTTCCATGTCTCATAAACTGTGTACGAGACACTTTAATATTTGTACCAGCACTGAGAATAATTCCTTTTCTCTGTTCAAACTATGGCCTTAAAATCCTGGTATCATATGCACTTTTAAACAATATTATGCATTTCTAATACATCATTATTTGTATTCTCTGTGATTTCTATCTCCTTTTTATCTAAGCCACACATTCTTTAATTAGTGTATTGTTTCTTCTGTATTTGGATCAATTTATCAATGTGAATCTTTAAATTGAATTTCATTTTTTTCTGACTAGGATAAAATATCTGATTATAGTGGCAAATATCTTATTACTCTAATTTGAAATTACTTATGATTTTAACTTTTACGTTCTACATTCCATTAATGTGATTATCAAATAAAATGTGAAAAAAACAACTAGATTCAATATAAACTCTACAAATAATTTGGCTTATAGGTCAATGTTACCTCTGAGGACTGTTTTTGCTTTTGTTTTTTTGGGAAAATATTTCCATTGAACAATAATATTAGCTAAGCAATCTTTGGGGCAGCACACATACTTAGTCTATTCAGGATGTTGAACTGTATTGATGCTGCACTGAGTTCATTTTTCAAGTATCATTTTCTTTGCCTTCTGTAGACAGACCACAAACGACCCACCGTGAGCTTGTGCCATTTGGCTATAGCGCACGCTGGCCTGTTCTGCAGCATGGTTTTGTTGGAGTATCTGATTCCTTTACATGCCACCGAACTACAGCTACGATGCACAAAATTCTTACCATAACCACAAAAAGTAGTATGTGCAGAAAGCTCACTTATGGTTGACTAGAAACCGACTGAAAAAAGGAGCTGATATTCATGCAAGATTGCATTTTTCTGGGGCCATGATTTCCATTCCTACAGTGATCCTATTCTGGTCAAGATAAATTATATCTATTCTAACCAGTTCTGCCATTCTGGTCTGCAAAAAATCTATATTGATCCCACAGAATATTTTTTTCCCAAAATCATATTGCTTATTCTTCTGTTATTCCTAAGGTAGTTGTCAATTGATTTTCTAATCACTAAATTTAGCTATTTAGAGGGAATAGCTGTTATATTTTTAAGCCTATAATCTCTAAGGGGCCTTTGGAAGAAAGAGACTTTACCTTTGTAATTTCTAAGGAGCCTTTTTCTTTTTCAAGAAGACAGGTACTAAATTGGCTCTTATAAACTGTGTACAGAATTTATAGTTAACAAAGAAATACTAAAGTTTGTTATTTAAAAAACTAAGGCAATAAATCAATTCTTTATTTTGTCTTTTAAAAAAATATATAACTACATAATGTAAAACTTGGATAGTTCTCCATTCTTTTTCAAAATCAGACTTATAGAGAATATCCTTTTTAAAGTTGGTTGTGATTTAGGTAATACTTCCTCATTGCTCTGAGATGAAAAATAGTCTGTATCTTTTAGTGTTCATTCAGAACTGCCTTTTACAAAATGACTTAAAAATTTCCAAATTTAAAACTGTTGAATTAAAACAACGGAAACCATAATTTGAAGCTGAAGTTTTTTATTTAGACATATCTCATTTGAACATATAGTTCCCTTATGAAATCAAAAATCATTGCAATGGTTTTCAAAATTGTTTGTGTATCCCCTAAAGGATTTTTCATTCATTTATTCAACAAATATTTTTTGAGCACCTTCTATAGACAGGTGCTATTCTATGTTTTTGGGATACATCAGTAAACAAAATAAACCAAGACTCTCATGGAGCTTACAGTCTAGAAACAGATAATAAGTATAACTGAATTAAATAGTATGTTAGAAGGTGATATGTGCCATGGGAGATATAAAAAATAAAAGAGAAAAAGGGAAGTCGGGAATATAAAGGTAGAAGAAAAAAACTGGGTAGTTTGTTGTATTAATAAGATTTGAGCAATGCCTTAAAAGAGGAGAGAAGATGGCCAAACGGGAGAAGAGCATTTCAGAAAAAGAGAACAGCCTATGCAAAGGCCCTAATGTGGGGACCTGCCAGCCATGCTCAAGGAGGCCAGTGTTGCTGGAGTATGGCAAAGGGTGGGGGTGGGGAGTAAAGAGGAAGTCAGAAAGGCAATTGGAGGCCAGAAACTGAGGGCGCCTGGCAGCCATTATAAAGACTGGTTTTAACTCTGCGTAAGATTGGGGAATGAGCACTGGAGGATTTTAAGCAGAGAAATAACATGATCTCATCTACATTGTTCACAGATCATTCTGGCTGCTTTGTTGAGAATAGACTGTATGGCAGCAAAGGTAGAAGTAGGGAGACCTCTAAAGAGGCTATTGAATAATAATAACTGAAAAATAATGGTGTCTCAGAACAGGATATTGAAAAGTGGTCTAATTATGGATTTTTTTGAAGGTGAGTCACAATTTCTAGATGCATTGAATATGCAACATGAGAAATAAAAGAGTAAAAGATGGCTCGGCTTTTGATATAAAGATATATACGTGTTGTGTGTGTGTGTGTGTGTGTGTGTGTGTGTGTATAACATAAAAATCTATAGATAAGCCTGAAGTTCAAGAGAGTAGACTGGGTTGGAAATATACATTTGAGTCATTGGCAATGTGCACTCTGTTATTTAAGGCCACAAGATTGAATGAGATCACAAAGGCAATTGGTGTTGAGAACAGTAGCGGATGAAGGACTGAGCCATGTGGTAGACCAACATTATGAACTTGGGCTGAAGAGGAAGAAAAAACAAAGGAGACTGAGAAACAGAGACTAGTGAGGGAAGAGAAACACCAAGTTTTTATATAAAAATTTATATCAAGGAGCAAAGATTAATCAACTATATTAAATCTTGCTGATCAAGTAAGATGAAGAATTGATCATTGGATTTAGCAATTGTGAAAATCATTAATGAACTCTATAATACACTTTGGATGTAATGATGGATGAAAGCCTAATTTTGTAGCATTTAACAGATTAAGGAGAGAATGGGACGAGTCAGAGAGCAAAAAGAAGGATGGTAGTTTTCAGAGTAATTGTGGTTAAAAGAGGGTATTTTTAAGACAGGAAAAATAACAGCATGTTTGGATACTGATAGGAAATATTTGGCAGAGAGTGAAAAATTAATAATGTAGGAAGGGGTGGAATTGCTATTCTCAGTGCTTCAGTAGGGAGAGAGGGAGTGGGATCTTTGTCCAAGTAGAAGAATTGGTTTCTACCATAGCATGATAGTTATCTATACCAACAGGTGGAAAAGCAGAGTATATGGTTACATTTATTGGTGAGTAGATACCTGTGGTGATGGGAGACTGTGGAGATGATGCAGTTATTGGAAATGACAAAGTCTAGTCTGTGATCCTAGAAGTTAATGGCTGGGGTAGGGTGAAGCACAAGATCATTGGAGGAGAAGAATTTAAAAACCAGAATTTGCTGACTAGATGAAATCAAGTAATGTCACCTTTAGTATGCATTACTGACACTCTCTTTGCTTTGCTCTCATTGCACTCTTCCACGGACGAAATATATTTTTGTCACCGATAATTAGGGGAGAGGAAAAAATGATTATTAAACTAAAATACTCATCACTCTTGCTACTCCTATTCTAAAATATACCTCCATTCAGAACACTCCAACGTGGGCGAAATCACCCCATTTCTAACACCAGGCACAGAAATATATACAAGACATGAAAATACATAAACCCACTGTAGATTTATGGAGCCTTGCTTAAATGAGGCTTCACTGATAGCAAATTTTGAACTTTTCCTATACTTGGCACTTTCAGAAATGTTTACACATAAAATGTGCATAGTAAAATTTGGAATAGCTGAACTGTTCACCTCACTTTTATACAGTAAAAGGGAGGTGGGAGAGGAAAATTGGCATGACGCCTTGAGCACAGTCATATTTTCAGGAAGATCAGTTTTAAGGAAAAGTACATATAAAAACTGAGAATAAGGAAATTGATTCCCTTAAAACTTTCCATGTTCACATCTCCCATGAAAAGTCTTTGTATGCTCTGCTTTGTAAACTACTGATAGAGACAATTGAAAATTTAAAATAATCTGGCTCATTAACATTCTGTCTGGGAAAAAAAAAAACTATTGCAGCTCAACATAATCAAGATAAATATTTAGTTCAATTAAAGCAGAGGGCAAATGAAACAAAACAACTTAGAACTCTCCAGAAAGGGAATAAAGAACTGTGTTATCTTTTAGAGAACATTTCCACTTGGCATTCATTCTTGAACTTTTATGACACTGTATGGCACTGGACTAATTGGGACACTAGATCTAGGGATAGCAATAAACCCATCCACCAGAGTAAGGCAGACCCAAGAAAACCCACCTCAACTGTAGCAGTTGACAACACAGATTTAGACTCGCAGGATACCCTGTATTTCATGATATTCAACTGTCTTCAAACACAGTTCGAACAAACGCCAAAAGGGCATTAGTACAAATGGAGGCACCTGGATATCCCAACAGGCTGATGGAGCCTACAACAGAGACTGAAGCAAGGCTATTAGAATCTGAGTCATACAAATAATCACCATCAGGGAAACTTCATGGGCATCTGGGCCTCCGGTCAACAAAACCAACAATCTGTAACTTGACTGAGAACTTACCTCCGCAGCTATTACCAAGATATGCTGGTCTTTAGAAAGAAAGGATGCCAACTCTCACTGATAAAAGGGAAATATCTAGTGCAGACAATTTACTTCAATGAACATATAAATTTCTGGACATCACAGGACATCTCTGCTGTCAGCCAGACCAACTCGTCCTCTAGTTGTGCTCTGTTAATGAGTCTAATACACATTTCACTTGAAAGTAATTGGTGGGAAACAGACAGTGGCAAAAGCAACCATGAGTTCAGCAACAGTTTGACATTTTACTACTTTTAAGAGCATCTATGTAAAAGAATTATTAATACATATATTTGCATTATTTATTTATTTATTCTGAATAAAGTTAGCATTTAATGTGCATCTAAACTACTTACTTGGTTTCAAAATTCCCAGCAGTCATATGGACTAGAGACTGAAAGCCATTGTTCTAATCCAATTCCTTCCTACCTTCTTGTATTATCTCGCTTCGAGCAAGCCCCATTCTCCAATGATCAACCTTAAAGTATGCCATCTATATTCATGATTCTTAGTCTGAAGTTTTTATTTTAGAAAGATAATACAAAATTTATGAAAACATAATTCTAAGGATGTGTGCATTAAAAGCGTTTTTTCAAGAGTGTCAAAGAAAACTATAAAGATTACTCTGATAATGAGTGTTTTAAAAAATCAGAATGTAAATTAGTTTGAATGGCACAATATATAAAAATAAGTATTTCTTCAGCTAAAGCTACAGTCTCATAAAAATGTTTTCCTTTATAGAAAAGAGCAGAAGTTATAAATAAAGTACTGAAGGGAAAAATGATTACCAGCATTTTCTCATCTTAAAGCACCACCAGAGAGCTATAAAAGTTTCTTTTGTGCTTATCCAAGCATTGGTAAGAATGTTCGTGATTGGAAAAATTCATTTCCAAATACTTTTATATGTTTGTTTTGCCATATGTTTAAAACTAGGCTTCTAACTATCTCCCTGGATACACCCGTGCACTCACAACAGTGCTTATTTCCAAAAGAATCTTGGAGAAATATAAGAAAAATAATAATAAATGAAACACATGCGTATGCGGTTTTCAAATGCAGACAGATTTAATATCAATTGAAGTGCTTGGTTTATTCTCCTTTTCTTAAAACATTCAGAATAATTTTAATTGTAAAAAAAAATTAAAAAGAACATTTAATCATGTATATTAGCATTAAGACATGTATGGTAGTCCACAAAGTATCTAAGGTTAATTTACAAGTAGTGTTTACACAGGAAAACCTGTTGTGGAGTGCTGAGCAGAGATTCTCATCCAGCTGCTAATCTTGAGCCATCTCTTCCTCCCATCCCTTCTTCCGCCTCCTATCCTCCATTAGCCCTTCATATCTATCCTCCGAGTACAGCTTTACTGTAGAGTCTGCGGCAAGAGATGCGTGAGGGCAAAGCAAGAAGGGAAGCCACTCTCGAACAGCTTCTTTGTCCTCCTCCCCATTCCATCACTGGGATCATCTCATTTGTAGGGTCTCTAGGACCAGTCTAAGATCTACTGCCTCATCCAGAAGTCTGGATCAAGTCTTACTGCATAACTACCACTTTAACTCCTGGAGTAAAATGCTTAGGATGGCTTTCCTTTTTAGAAAAAGAAAGATGTGACAAAAAATTCTAAATTTTTCTTTGAAATATAATGATCTCACTTTAATTCAATATGAGCAGTACCTAAAAAGCCAACATTATCACTAAAGTGGTCTATATTTCCTTACGGTGTAAGTAAATGCAAATAAATAAGAGGCAGAGAAGGGAGTCTTCTTCACAAAAAAATAAAGTATGTGCATGGGGGGAACATGACTGTTAAAATTTATAAAGTTGTAGATGGGTTAGAATAATCACTTCAGATAAAATAAGGAATGAATAAGTTTATTTGGAGACTATTTTTTCCCACCTTCCTTTCTTTCTTTCTTCCTTCTTTGTCTTAACAAATATTTATAGAGATATACTATAACCCAGGCACTGTGCTCTGTTCTAGGTTTATAAAGTTAAGAAGAAAATAATTATGCTATATTGGTCAAGAGAAAATTTTCAACAACTTAACACAATAATTATTCATTTCTTGCTTATGTCAAAGTCTGACTAGGTGTTTCGGATGTGCTGATTCAGAGCTCCTGGTCTCCTTGGAGTCCAACCCTGCATACTCCACATTTAACATGCTCGTAAGCAAAGAGAGCAAAGGAGAAGAGGCTAGCACAGGATGTGTTTTGCCCAGGCTAGAAGTGGTGTAATGGTGTGCATTATTTCTACTAGTCCACTAGCCAGAATGCAGTCGTGTAGCTCTACTGCAATTGCAAGGGAGGCTGAGGAAAGTAAACTCCCCAAATGAACTGGAAGAGAAAGTGAGATTGCCAGAGACTAGCTAGTGTCTGCTACATATGCCCTCAAGAAATTTGCAATGATATAATCATAAGACAATGAAAAGTATAGTTCCTGGCACCTAATATTGCTTTCTGAAACTATTTGTTGGATGAAAAAGTGAATTCAGAGATTTATTAGATGATAGCGTGTATTGATGTGAGATGGAGAAAAATAATGGGAATAGTGTAAAAAAAAAGTTAGATAGGTTTTCAATGTTTTTCAATGGGGGACTTTCTTGGAAATTTGTCAGATAATCCATTGTTTTAACTCCTCTATGCATTACCAGAGGTAGCTGCAAGGTATTATAATAGCGACAGTTACATTGTACATATTATTGTGTCATGCATTGCTATGAATGCTTTCTATGTATTGAACTCATGTAATCTTCACAACAATCTCATGAAAATATTATCATTCCCATAGAAATAAGGAAACAGATACAGATGAGTTAAGTAACTTGCCAGTCACACTTCAGTCATTGTGACTGTAAAAACACTTTCCCATATTTCCAAATGTCACATCAGGATAGAAAACTAACTTGATTCACAGTGACTAAATATTCCACTATCATCTGGCTTTCATTATTGCAGTTGAGAACTCAGTGATCTGTATATTAAGATGAGCTCACCACTTCTAAGATCTTCCCTTTGGTATTTTGAAACTTCACTACACTGTGATAAGGAGTGTATTTCTTTTTATATATTCTTCATTGGATTATTCATTAGTCTTCTGAATCTTGAGGAATGATATCTTTAATTTCCAGAAAATTTTTAGCAGTTATCTCTCTTTTAAATTTATTTTTAAAATTTTATTTTTTAATTATAGTTCACACACAATATTATAGTAGTTTTAGGTGTACAACATAGCAATGAGACATTTATATACCTTATGAAGTGATCACCACAATAATTCTAGTACCCACCTGGCACCATACATAGTTATTATATTATTGACTACGTTCCCTATGCTATACTTTATACCCTTGACTATCTTGTAACTACAAATTTGTACTTCTTAATGCCTTCACCTTTTTCACCCAACCCCCTATCTAGCAACCATCAATTTGTTCTCTTTATCTGAGTTTGTTTCTTTTTATTCATTTAATCTTTTTGTTTTTTAGACCTCACATATCAGTGATATCCTATGGTATTTGTATTTCTCTGTCTGACTCATTTAACTTAGCATGTTACCCTCTAGGTCTATCCATGTTGTTATAAATGGCAATATTGCATTCTTTTTTTTATCAGCCTTTATCTCTTTAAATTTCTTCCCTCTAGGTCCATCCATGTTGTTACAAATGGCAATATTGCATTTTTTTTTATCAGCCTTTATCTCTTTAAATTTCCTCTCCCATGCTCTGTATTTTCTCTTAGTGAAACTTTCATTATGTGTATATAGGTTTTTCTCCCTCTATCCTTTATTTCCTCATCTTTTCTTTCATATTCTTGTGTCTCTAGTTTACATTTTGATAATTTCTTTAGCTCTGTTATTTTCCAGTTTACTAATTATCCTTTCAGCCATTTCCAGTCTGCTATTCAGCCAAAACATGGAATTTCTAATGTCGATATTACATTTTTTATTTTTCAAAATTCATTTTGGTACTGTTTACAAACTTTCTTAATCAATTTTGATAATCATTTGTTCTTTCATTATAGTTTCAATGAATTATTTTGTATCTTTAAACATACTTATTTCAGTCTCCTTTGTTATTGATTCTAATATTTGTAATTTTTAAGATGTAAATATTATTGTTTGTTGTTTCTGTTGATTCTCACTCATAGTGTCTTGTTTTCACGTGTATTTGGTAATTTTTTTATTTTGACCCGATTTTCCTTGGAATTTTATCTGTGAGAATTCTTTGACATCTAAATTTAATGTGCTTTCTTCCAGAGAGCACTACAACTTGGAATTGTTTTAAATTAAATTTTTGATCTGTTTTTTGGGGGGTTTGGGGGTGGAGATGAAAAAGTGAATATGAATTTTAGGCAACAAAACCATGTTAGTGCAGACTTGAGATTAGAAATTATTAGAACTTTTCTTTTTCGTTCTTCTCAGAATGTGGCAGGTATCTCTGTAAAGACGGTTAATTTTTTCCTAATTCATCTAAGAATATTTTTCCTTTAAGTGCCCATACTTTATGCCAAGGTCTCAGGTCTAAGTTTTCAACCTGGTAAGGGCCCCAGCTTTTTCTCTTTCCCACATGAGTGGTCCATTAAAACCCAGTGCTCACTTTCCAAGTTCTTGTTGTTTTTGGCCTCTGAAGTTTCCTTAATTCCCCTGCCAGCATTAATCAGTAATCCTTTTGAAAAATATTTTATACAATATTGTTTGGTGTGTCTTACTAGGAAGGATTTCTCCAAACATCAGACTGCCATATTTCCAGAAACAAAAGTCAAGACCGGATATCTTGATCAGGGAAGACCTTAAAGTCTTTGCATGCTGTACATTGTATGACCCTCTGATGTGAACTGATGAATTTTACAATATATTTTAAACAATTATAAGTGGACAACTCATGAAAGGATTCCTGCAAAGGAACCATGAATAGAAAATAGTAAAGGGCAAGCACAGACAGACAAAAGAATATCACGAAGCTGACATTCCCCTGTCCATCTTTGACAACTATATTAAACAAATGATAATGTAATCGCATATGAGAGGAGGAGGTAGTCTAATAAAGTTAGTCAAACAATGAAGAAGGCCATTTGAGACATGAATTTAAACCAGAATGATTAGCCATAAGTTCCGTGCTGAGAGAGAATTAAACTTTAAGATATTAAATAATTATAGCAATACGCTTACATAATTTTATGTAAAGGAAATACATATTTGCATGCTGAATTTTTTTTTTTCTTGGAGACCTCTGCTATAATCAACTGCCTTACCTTTTTGTAGGCAATAAAAAGATGCTTAAGGTTTTAAGCCAAAGAGTAACATGATTATATTTCTATTTAAAAAGATTAATCTAATTGTAAAATTTAGATTGAACCTGAAGGAGCAAGACTAGAGGTAGGAGACTGGTTTCTTCTTCTTCTTTTTTTAATTATTCGTTTCAAGTATACAGTACATTGGTTAGACATTTATATAGTTTATAAAATGATCTCCCTAATTGCTCTTTCTCTCCTCTGGCTCTCCACCTAGCCGTTACTACTGCTAACTGCTTTCCCTATGCCGTGCTCCCCATCCCTATGATCAACTATCAACTACTAATTTGTACTTCTTTAACCCTTCACTCCTTTCTCTCAGGCCGCCAACCCTCTCCCTTCTGGCTGTCACTAGATTGTCCTCTATATCTTTGAGTCTGTTTTTGATTAGTTTGTTCTTTTTGTTCCTTAAATTCCACATATTATTGTTGCAAATGGTAAAATTTCATTTCTTTTAATGGCTGAGTAATATTCCATTGTATATATGAACCATACTTCTTTATCCAATCTGTTGATGGGCATTTAGGTCACTTCCATATCTTGGCTATTGTAAATTGTGTTGCCATGAGCAAAATTTGCAATCCCACCAACAGTGTATGAGTGTTCCCTTATCTACACATCCTCGCCAACACTTTTTCTTTGAATTATTGATGGTAACTATTTTTCTAGGTTTGAGGTAATATCTTATTGTGATTTCTCTAATGATTAGTGACCTTGAGTATCTTTTCATATGTCTATTGGCCATCTGTATTTCTTCTTTGGAGAAATAATCTGTTCAGGTCTTCTGCCCATTTTTTAATTAGATTGTTTGTTTTTCTTTTGTTGTTGAGTTGTTGAGTTCTTTATATATTTTAGATATTAACCTCTTATCAGATGTATCATAAGCAAATATCTTCTCTCATTTAGTAGATTGTCTTTGTTTTGTTGATGGTTTCCTTTGCGGGCAAAAACTTTTTAATTTGATGTAGTACTATTTGGTTATTTTTTCTTTCATTTCACTTGCCCGATGAGCAATGTCGGGAAAAAAAATTGGTGTTAGCAATAGCAGAGAGTTTATTGCCTATGTTTTCTTCTAGAAGTTTTATGGTTTCAGGCCTTACATTAAAATCTTTAATCCATTTTGAGTCTATTCTTATATACAGTGCAAGAAGGTGGTTCAGTTTCTTTTCTTTTTTTGCATATATTGTCCAATTTTCCCAGCACCGTTTATTGAAGAGACTGTCTTTATCCCATTGTATATTCTCACCTCCTTTGTCATATATTAAGTGAGAGTATAAGTGTGGATTTATTTCTGGGGTCTCTATTATATTCCATTGATCAATATATCTGTTTTTGATGCCAGTACTATTCTGTTTTGATTACTGTAGCCTTGTAGTATAGTTTGATTCACGTAGTGTCATACTTCCAACTTTGTTCTTCTTTCTCAAGACTGCAATGGCTGTTGGGGGTCTTTTATGGTCTCATATAAATTTTGAGATTATTTGTTCTTGCTCTCTGAAAAATGCCAATGGTATTTTGATAGGGAATGTATTGAAGGAGACTGGTTTCTAATGATCTGAGTTAATGTTCAAGACAGTTTCTTCCTTCTGTGTCCTCAAATATACCTTGATGGGAATTCCCACCAAACCTAAAAAGTCAGATTGACAGTTACACTGGAATTATCATTAGTCATGGTATGCCAGTGATGTGGCTTCCCTAATATGCCTTTTAAATCATGACCTAAAATAATTTATATCAAAAAATTAACTGTGCTTCATAATCATGAGCAAAAACAATTAATCAAATATTTTAAAGTTCAAACATAACTTCAGAAAAATATTATCAACAGACCTGAGACACAGGATATTCCAATTACTTTAATGTTAACTGCACTTTAAAGTTATAATTGCTGCAGGCATTGTACTAATTAAGAGAAGAAAATTTCAAGCAGAAAATTTAGTAGGGTTTTTTTTTTTTTTTTTTTGGCTCCTATATGGTATGTTTCATATTCATTCACAAAATATCTTATTCCTTTTCCTTTCTTTTGAGGAGATTCAAGTCAGGAAATTAAAGACAACTTTACCATATTTGTTCTCATTACAGTGAGGTAAACAATTTTAAGTTCAACATCACAGTATTGGGTCTTCTTCCCCATTATACTTTTTTCTTCAGAGCAACCCAGGAGAGATATGAGGTTACATTGCTTTTCATCACCGCAGTGTTCAGAGACTGAACGTGTTGCTAGGAATCTCTGTCTTTTCTCCAGATCAATAGCTATAACTGATAGAAGGCTTAGAATTGGAGAGATAAGAAAAAATAATGATACTAAAAGGAAATGAATCTAGAATCAGGTTAAAAAAAAAAGATGATAAAAAATAAAGAGACATTAAAGAGGCCTTGACTAAGCCTGTGTAACATGGAGACAAGGAAGGTGGCCACATTCTTGGTTAGTCATTAGGTGTTTTGGAAGGCTAAAAATTAGCAAAAGCAAACACAACCAACTAAGGCAATCAAGAGGATGATTAACTCCTCTACACACACACACACACACACACACACACACACACATACACACACACACACAAATATCAGTGATTCTCAGTCAATTAAATACACCCAAATGTGTAGATCCAGGGCATAAAGGTTAAGTGTTAGTTCTACAAAAGAGTGATGTTATAAAGCAAAACTTTGGACTACCCAGAAAATCAATAAAAGTAAAAAGGAAATGTACAAGGGTCTAATAATGGCCCTTACTTTGGAAACCAAACTGATTATTATATCTTAATGTATTGGCTAAGTGTATTAATGTGAGTATATGATTTTTTTCCCCAATCTCATCTGCTAAGAGTTATGCCCTTTGTATGTTCCAATGGTGGGTTTTCTTTATGGGGAACAAGAAATGAATGTTTTAATCATCATTTCCTTCTAACATGTGGGCAAAAACCATATTTCATTTATGTCTTTATCACTAGAGATTGGCACAGAGCCTGACACACAGGAGTAGTGCTTGATAATTTGCCTTTAATGAATTATAACTTTTTCCATTATAATATTTCTCTCAGCCAAAATAATTATTTAATAGATATATTATATTAACCAATTATTTATAAAAAGTGAGTATCTGTAAAGGAGAGACCCTTTAAGGTCTCCATGCAGACATGAAGAAAATAAGGACCTTACCAAATTCTGGCAGTTGACATGTGTAAAAAGAGGAGGAAATAACAAAAGTCAACATTCATTACACAACTGATGATGAAAAAAGCATTTTATTGTCTTTCCCATTTCCGCTTTCTAAATGGTGACCTCGTATAAATTATTCTTTCTGTGCTTTGATTCTCTCGTGTATAAAATGCAGATTATGTATGAAAATCTGCATGAAAACTTTTATTTCTATGAAAGTAAGGCAACCAAATAACAAATTATTACATCTCAATGTCTTTGAGTTTCTTGTTATTGTGATTAAAAATTCAAAGTGCTATTTTATGTTTAATAATTTGATTTATTCATAATTTATTCAAAGTAATTGTATCATAATTGTTTTTATTGAGAAACGAATAACTTATTAACTACAAAAAAGTAAATAAAATAAAGACTATAATAGCATTAATTTCCTGGGGTCGTTGTGAGGATCAAATGGGAAAATACATTTGAAATATTTATAATATTATCTAACATGTAATAGACAATTAATAAATGTTAGCTACTACTGTTATTCCTGAAACAATGATTTAGATAAACTCACCAATGACCACATTATTTATTAGGTTCAAATGCCAGAAGAAACTTTTAAGCCAGTTTGCACTTTATCATTTATGCAAATTATTTTTTCAAGGACACTGGGAATATAACTTCAGAACACTGCATCAAATTAACTTTTCCTAGGGAGAACTGACTACCCCATCATGCTCTCGACACAACTGCATAATAGAACCTATGGTTCTTTCCTTCTCTCAACTCTTCACATGTCCCTCACCTCCTTTGTAAACTTTTGACATCTGGAAGACAAGGATGGGCTCTGATTTGACTCACCTCTGAATTCTCAGAGCCTGTCACAATACCTGGCACTTTGTAAATGCTCACTGTATATTTATTGAATGCATTATTGACAAATCACCACATTTCTATCTCTTTTTTTAATAGTCTCCTGAGCACCAGATTCCCTGAAGCATATACCAACTAGATGTCTCTACTCAGATGCCTTACAGTCACCTCAAGATGAACCTCTTAGTGTGCTCCTCATTCTGCGTTTTTGACTTGGTGTCACACAACAACACGTCCTCCTACCAGGGCACTCTTTCTAAAATGCAATCCAATCGCAATGCTCCTCTGTATAAAATCCTCCAATGTCATCTCAAAAGATTTGGCTAAAATTTTCATCCTTTAGTATGGCATAGGAAGGACTTATTTTTTTCTTCTATCTATATCCAGCTTCCTCTTTCCCATGTTCTAGCTTACCCAGACGTCTTGAGAGAGTTGCCATCTCTGACCATGTCCTCTACTCTCAAAGATCTGGGACTTGTAAATGCTGCTCTCATGCTTGGGACAGTCTTCCTTTCTCTTTATCTAGTCAGCTCTAAGATTCTGTATCATCTCCTGTCAGAACCATTTTCTAGTCTCTTCATTTGGATTTCATGGACCTTTCTGTGCTCTCCTTAACACATTCTCAGTTTCATCATTGTCTTTTTAATTTCTCAGCACCCACCGTAAGACAGTGAGTTTTTGAGGGCAGAGAGGAAAGAGCACTAAATGGAGAATAGGGAGAATTAGTTTCTATTCTCAGCCTTGCCGCCAATTCTCAGCTCCATCAGAGACAAATTAGAAATGATGCTGGACCTCAAATTTCGTTTGATTTATTACAGTGCTCATCTAAATTATCTTTATATGGAATCTCAATAATCCCATAGGAAATGCTTGAAAATATATTTGTGATATCTTTTATTCTATCGCATTTCTGCAAAAGCTGATTTCCATATGGCCAAGTCGCTTTAACAATCCTTACCGACTGCTAGTCACAATTGACAAGACCAATACCGAGCAACTCAGAGCAAAACGACTGAATCAGGAACATTCTTCTACCCTCTGCCGTATAATTTTTACTAACTAAAATAAGTACTGTAAAGGCCAAAAAAAACCAAAACAAAACAACCAAGGGTCTTTTAATATATGAGTACAAGGCGCAAAGAGGCAAATCCAAGAAAGGAAGTAACTACAGGTAGGAAATTTATCAAAATGTGCCTGTGTTTCAGATTGGGGATTAAAAACAACACCTTTAAAGACAAACTGCCTAAATTCAAATCTTAACTCTTTCAATTATTAACTCTAAGTGTGGGCAACTTACGAGCCTCACTTTTCTTAGTATCAAATAGGAATAATAATAATAATACATATCCTACACTGGTGTTGTGAGGATTAAATAAATTCATTTGTATGAAGTTCTTATAAAATGCCTGGTACCAATAAGTTATGTAGGCTATGAGTATTATTAAGGGAAAATAAAGGACAATAACTTAATAAACCATAAAATGTGGCCACTGTATTTCAAAACAAAAAGTCAAACATGTTGTTCTGAAGAATTAATTTATTTGATTAAAGATCATTAGATAGTAACCGAGTAATTAACTAGAATCATCATTGATGGTGGTATTCTGCATGGTATGCCATTAATTACATATATGCCATAACCTACACTGGAGAAGAATATAAGATTTTTCTCTGGGGGAAAGAAAACCATTAAGTATCACTGATGAAGAATTGAAAGATGACTTTTCCAACAAGCCTTTTGAATTTAGTTGGATAGTAATCTCTTTACGTATAAGCAAATTAAACACACATATAAATTAATAAAAATACCCATAATCAGCTGGAATTATATTATATTGTTCATAACAGAATGTTGTTCGAATAAAAACAAAACGAACCCCAAAATTTCAGTAGTGAGTAGTTAAACTTACTGCAGAATAGGTTATGTCCTATCATGAAAAAATCTGGGAAAACAACATCCTGAGTTTATTACAGATATAAATCTGGGTCAGTTTTACATTAAAAATACATAGCCACTTGGCTTAAGAATCCTACTTGAGATATTTGACAATAATCTCCTGATCATAGGACCATCAACTCTGTGTAAAGCGTCGATCCCAATGAACTAGAATACAATTTGAGCTGTGTATATACCTTGGCCTAAAGATGAACAGTGAGCCATTAGCCAGTTTTCCATACAAATATTTTTCATATGATTTGGACATCAGAAAAGGCAGTCCAACATGTTGCAATTAAAAGCAGTCATATGGTATCTCTGGAGGAATGATTTCTGGCAAATACAAATACAAGTATTGAACACATATGCTAGAAAGGCAATAAGCATTTTCTTGGAGCTAGGGATACGACTTTTAATTCAAAACTGATCTCAATTTGGACTGTGTATTTATTTACTTATTTTGATGAATCTGTAAGGACATGAGTTATATTTTATGTATCCAATAAATGTTATCCCTCTAAACCAAGCCAATTACACTCAGAAAGACTTTGGCAGGCACTTAAGAAACACTGGTATGGTGGTCACTCAAGGCTTAAACCAAATAACATACAATGAAAGTTCAAGCTCAATTTGGAGAATATTTTTGAGTTGGTTTTATTCAGGATGAAAATTTTTTTTTAAATGTATTGTGGTGAAAATCTACCATTTTAGCCCTTTTTAAGTATACAGTTCAATGGCAAAAGTACATCATGCAACCTCGAAATGATGCCTCCCCAGAAATTTTTCATCATCCCAATGGACGAGTAGCTTCAGAATACATACAGGTTTGGCTTTTTTTTTTTCAAATTGATTTCCTAGAAATGTTTTTTTGAAGAAACTTTTGGATTACTTCACAGTTCTTTAAAAGAATGTGTATCTGAGTTCACCATACGAGTTCAATTAGTTCAAATGCATGCTTTGCTATTTTTGTTTGTTAATTTTCTGCTTGGGAGCACTAGAAAATAGCCCTGCTGAGAATAAGACATAAAGCAGGCCTGATGGGCAGAAAGTTGCCTTGGATTTTATTTTCATCCACTGTAAAACAGTGTAAGAATAAAAAATAGTAATAGCATTTACACACATGAACGATTAGCATTCGACTTTATCAAATAATTTTTGTAGCAAATATCACAGGAGTCTTCTTTTAAAAGGAAGTTTACTTTAGAAGTTTATTGTATTTTCATCTAATTTTTAAAGAAATTGAAACATTTTCCTGGGTGCCTTACTGTACTTAATAGAATTATTGGTCCTGCAGTCAGCCAATAAGATTGTAGGTGTATTTGCTAGGCTTCTGGAAAACCTAGTAAAAGGTTTGTTGGCAAAAGACCTTTTGGATTACACCTGAGCTGATATTTTCAATCAGAAGAGTAAATCTGGGAGCAGCTGGGAACCTGAGAATGGAGTGAACCTAGAGGAAGCAGAGCCGAGGAGTGGACCTGCTCTCAGCACTGAATCTAACGGCCTCTCAAGCAGAACTTCTCATAGACCCACACAGTTCCTTTTCCCCATAAGCCTGTGTGGTTTAGGGTTTCTGGTAAAGAGGGTGCTCATTGAAACCAAACTGCCTAATTAAAAACTTAAAAATACTTAAAAACTGAACAAACAAATACTTTGCTTATGCTGTGACTGTGGGCCCAGGTAGATTCACACAGACACGTAATACTAAAGAGGAGCCTCCATAATTCTATTTAGCCTTTGCAATCGCACTGGTTTCCTCAGATTAGTTTTCTTATTTCTCCAATTCATACTGACCAGAGTGATTGGTCACACACACACACATACACACAAAATGTAATCCTGTTACTTCCTTACTTAAAATCTTTCAGTGATTCCTCACTGCCTTGGGGCATAAACTCCCTAGCATTTTAGTCTGGTAGGTTAGGTCCTCTCAGACAGGTAGGCCTCCACCATGTTCCCCTAGCCTACCAGGCTCCTGTGATTTACATATTAAGTGTCGTCTTCACTTTTACTTCAGTGTTTTCATTCAAGCTTTCCCTCTGCCTGGACTGCTTTTCATCTTCACCATATGGTGAAGTTTGGCTAATTGTGCTCAATAGAGGGCTATCAACTTGGATTACATATAAACTCAAAGAGAATCTAAAGGTGTCTCTCGTTTGCCCTAAATGACTACTAATGCACTAAAGATGCAAATATGCTCGTCTCCTCAGTCGTGTGTAAATATAAAATCAAGGGTTAATTCTAAATGCATACTCAAACAGTCGTAGAACATGGTATTAGCACCTGATGGAGTTCTAAATGAGAAAGGGATACATGGAGTTTTCCCAAGCCTCTTTATTTTCTTTCAGTCAAGCCAGTGAGAACTTTTGTGGGCTGGCCTCTGTCCCACTTCAAGTTATCTACTAATGATCATCTCTAGGTCTCTGGCCCTGATCAAGACTAACAACGCAAAGGTGTCTTTCTTAGAGTATACTTCCTTCCATCCTTGGCAGTCAACTACTTTTTCTTTCTGTTATTCTTTAACTTTTAACTAATTGCTACTATTACAGATACCACCAGATTAAAGAAATAACTGAACAAATTTGAATCTGGGGCAGGCCATATGATTTTCAAATCCAAAAAATAATTCAATAATAATTCAAAAGCTTTGACTTTCTTCAGTGTCTGCTAATACAAACATATTTTACTTGTGCAAAATGTTCTCAGTTACTGCTATTTACTCCCCATCCTTGCCACTGCACATGTAAATATTGCATTTTAGCAAGACCAGTTTCTATGCTGCTGTTTTGTTTAGATTTTTTTTTTCTTGGCTGCATTCTTTATTTTCATTTCCCCCATCTTAATGTTCTCAAAGAGAGCTTTCGCTCTCAATCTGCATTTTAAATATTAATAAAGTTTTCTTTCTTATTATTTTTTTTAGTTTAAAAATGTAAATAGATTTTTTTCCACTTCCTAGTGGATTGTCTTATGCATCCCTTGGGTGAATGTACCACACCAGGGGGATCATGATTGTGATGGTCGCCCTTACATGCCAACTTGACTGGGCCACAGGGTACTTAGATATTTGGTCAATCACTATTCTGAGTGTTTCTGTGAGGGTGGTTTTAGATGAAATTAACATATAAATGGTGGACTTTGAGTAAAGCATGTTAACCTCGCTAATGTGTTTGGGTTCATCCAATCAATTAAAGGTCCAAATAGAACAAAAAGACCAGCTTCTTTGAACAAGAGAGAATTCTCCAGCAGATGGCCTTTGAGTTTTATCTGTAGCATTGGCTTTTCTTGGCCTCCAGCCTGCCGGCTGACTCCATAGACTTTGGACTTTGCAGCCTCCATAATTACATGAACCAATTCCTTCTAACAAATCTCTCTCTCTCTCTCTCTCTCTCTCTCTCTCTCTCTCTCTCTCTCACACACACACTCACACACACACACACACACACACACATACACACACACACACATCCTGAAAACCCTAGTAATACAATGACTATTAGATATTCTCTCTCTCTCACACACACACACGCACACACACACACCCTGAAAACCCTACTAATACAATGACTATTAGATATTTCTTGAAAAAAGGTCAATTGTTCTGACTTTGCCTTTTACACACTCTGCCATATTGGCTGGTTTGCTAAAAGCTGCTACTTCTCTTGCCAACCTTGGCAACTAGTTACAGGCAAAGTGTTCCTAGGATACCTCCTTTCTTGAAAAGAAGCAGTATATTTTCTATATTTATTTATTTTAAAAACTCTCCCCTTCTTGTAATTAGCTGACAGGATCACATTGATAGTTAGAGAAAGCCCTCATAACAATATTGCCACCTATTGCTGTCATACTGCTGCGTAACAAAGTCTTGGTGGCCAAGAAAAAACATTTTAGTATTCTCATTCATAAGTAGACTACAGGGAAGTTGGGCAAGCTCTGTTTCAGGCTTTGTGGGTTTTCATTCTGGGACCACAGGCTACTCAGGGCGTGTTCTTCTTACGGCAGAACACGGGGCGCAAAAGGGAAATCCAAACTGTAAGCATATTTAAAGTCTCTGGTTGTATCATGTCTGCTAGTGTTACACTGAGAACAGGAAATCACACAGCCAAGCCATAAGTCAAATGGTGGAAAAGTACACTCTTAAAATAGACTGTACAAAGATATTTACTATAGGGGAAAAGGAAATATGACCAAATGAATTGAAGAAAGTTCTTTCGTTCTTTGGCTTTCACCTGAACATTATCATTATATTCAAAGCTAAATTGATTGTTTCACCTATAGCATATAATCATAAATTTTGCACAGTGACATAATAGATTTGATTTGCCAGTAAAGTAACAAATTTATCACCACCAACATAATGAATTTCTTTTCCTCACTAGAACATGTGCTTTTACTTTGGAATGTTAAAAAATATCTCTACAGGAAGGAGAAAATGAGATAGAAACAAAAAGATAAAGCAGAAAAAAAATGAAAAGAGAGAAGTTATCAAGCAATTCCTTTTAAAATGCTTTCTGAATTTCATTGTTGGCTTTTAAAATTCAACTTTTTTAAAAGTTTTAAACCTAAACACTTAACATGCTTTGTTTAGCAAATATTATGAAACCAGAATGGAAGGAAAAGATGTGCAGCATAATTGATGTGGAGCATTGTCAAGCAGTTTCTAGTAAAAAGTGCCCTGGGTGGTCAACCTTCATAATTTTGAGAGCTTTCCCAACAGGCAATACCGTGGTGGGTGGCTGAAGAACAGCTTCCCAGCCGCTGCTAACAGGCTATGGAGGCTGAAACATGTTCAGGAACTTTACACCCCTCCTTATCGTCATCTGAGTTATATCAGGTGACATGGCACCTCCCTCATTTGCATATTATCTTCACAAAGCATTTAGCTAGAGAGATTTTTCTCCCCTCCATGTTTTTGTTTTTGATATACTTTTCATTTTATTTAACCTGCCTAAAAATGCTGGATGTGGCAGATGGACAGAAGATATGATGTTCTCGGCTTAGGGAATGCAGTTCACATTAATGTAATGGCTAGATAGAGAGCCAGAGGAGAGAAAGAGCAAGTAGGGGGATCATTTTATAAACTATTTAATGTCTAATCAATGTACTGTATACTTGAAACTAATAATAAAATTAAAAAAAAATATGATGTAAAATTTTTTCTTCTAGGTCGTAGAAAAAGCCATGCTCCCTACCCCATCCCCCCGCATCCCATCAGTTCTCTATGCCCCATCCCCAACCTCAGCCCAGCTCTCTGGAGAGATGGCTCTGCCCAACTATTTATATAAAGAAAGCAGGAACTTTTCAGATGTGAATATGCAAATTGTTATTTAGACTACCTGATGAAGGTTGGTAAAGGATATAGAAAATATAAGCTCATATTTAAATGGGTAGAAATCGTACTAAGTACTTTGGTCCCAATTATTAGTCAGAGCAAAATTTTTTTCAGGGAACAATGAATCCAGAACACATTAAGCACAGAGAAAAACAGTCTCATAGGAAATGATAAGATAAAAAAAAAAAAGATAAGAAATTCTTGGTAAGATTGACCAACACTGTTAAGCTTAATTTGTATTTCTAAATTTAATTTCGTATATTTGTAGCTCTAAGAAAAAATATTTGGAAGTATTTAATACTAACCTTTAAATTTCAAGTTTATTAATTAAACAATAAAATAATCAGTAATTCTAAACTTGTGAAGAATGTTCCTCAACACTTCTTTCTTTATCCTGAAGAATCTTTCCTCTGTGCAGAGTGGTTATAAACCAAATCTTTGTGAAGTAGTATATTCAGGTAGTTGTAAGAGCATAGGCTTGTAATCAACAGAGCAGAATTTGAGTACTAGAACCACTACCTAAGACTGTGCAACCTTGAGTAAGCTACTTAATAACTCTAAGCTTTAATTTTCTCATCTGGGTCTAATAACATCTGCATTACAGATTTGCTGTGTGTGCCTTAAAGGGCACCCCCAACTATCATTATTTTGAAGTAAGCATATCAAATATTTGAACTGACTGCAATTTTCTCCCTTTATTTGTTTTTATGAAAATTATTTTCCAAAACTACATATTTATAAGAAAATTATTCAGTGATTAGAATATAGTCTCTGTTTCCCCAAGATTTTTCCTCCTTTTCTTTTGAAGGCTGAGGGGTTGGTCAGTGGGCAGTGGGGGTTGGGAAAATGGTAGGTCAACAGGGGTTCAGCGATTTCTCTGCTGACTTTTACCTAATCCCTGGTTTTGGGTCCTGAATCTCAAGTCCACTTTTATGAGCCTCGGGGCCCTGGTGTCTCATGGGTTCCTTATGGTTATTGGAATATCATCTCCGCAGTATATATCCTCCTCCCTATCTTTAGGAAAACTTGGATTATAACTTTGACTACACTGCTGTGATCCAGTGCCACTCCTCCACTTGCTTCCTGTCTGCCAAAATGTTTTTTGAAATGTTTCTTATATTGTCAATGCTTCCCTTTTCTCTGACTACATTTCACATACTTTTACTGCCTTTTTAGTGGAGTTTGGGGATATAACCGTGTGCTGTTAATGTCATGTTTATCCAGCTACTTTGGAAAAGACAAGTTTGGAAATTTAAACAGTAGGATTTAAACAAGATATGAATAATAAAAAAGAAAAAGCAATTTTTAAAATGTTAAATAAAGAATATATAAGAACTGTGACTTTTCAGTTTCTGGAAATCAACCCATACATTTAATTTGAGCATTTCCATCATATGTTCTTAAGATAATGCAGGAAAATGATTAAATTCTTTTTTTTTTTTTTAAAGCACATTTTGGGGAAATTTTCCCATCCTTATTTTTTGAATTTATCAACAGGGCTTAATAAATAAGATCCAAAGAATGAGAACTAAAACTAAACGCTCAACTGGCTTAAGTTCAAACTTCACTTTTTGAAGTTCAAAGGTGTAAAAAGATGCCTTTGACTTTGATAAAAAATAAAAGATGCCTTTGATTAAAAAAAGAAAAAAATATGTAATGCTTTGCATTTGCTAAAACTGAAAAAATGAGCCATGAACGGCAGCTTAACCTTAGCAGCTGTCGCACATCAGAACCCTGTTTTGCTTGAGCTGTGTAACTGAAGAGACTGTGATGTAGCTCAGAGCATACTTCTCTCTAACGGGCTGTTTTAAAACAGCAAACAAGTAGGAATTTAAAATTGAAGTAGGATTACCACTACATTCAAAGAAACAAAAAATTTGATTCTGAACATTTACGAAAACATAGTAGCCTATTAACATGAAGTTTAAGTCAATATTATATACAATTTCATATGAATTTCTATTTATTTGCAGAAAAGGAAGCTCTGTTTTCAAATTGGGCCCAACAAAATGTTGGCAATTAGTAAATCTCCATTTATCTAAGGTCTGTTCCTTGGTCTGGCTTTTTTGGAAATTGAATGAAGTCATTCAATATTTCATGAACCACTGAAAAATCCAAACTGAATTTGTTAGAATATACTAAGAAATACATTTGTCAAATAGGCCACGAAGTTCTTGTCGGTTGTTCAGCAAACCCTCTTTCTAAATGTTGCCTCGAATTATAGAGAACAGGGTCATTTCAACAAAGAGCATAATCAATAGGAAGATTAATCTTCACGAGAAAAGTAACACTTGCACCAGTAATAACAGCATCTTTTATCTTGGTGGAAACCTGAAAATTGTCTTATAAAGTTTTTTTTTTTCAAGTATTCTTACCTGATACTAAGAAGCACATGTCATAAAAACACATATTTATAGGAGATATTTTATAGTGCTGGTACCAGCGTTCAATACATGTTGGTTGCACGAATCTTGAGTGATAATCTCAAGTTAATTATTCTTTCATGTGTATACTTTTCTTCCTTTATTAAACAGAAGTATTTGATTGAGGCAGGTTCTCTTTGAAAGAACATAAAATTGTGGGAGGAAACCAAATGGATTTTGAGGAAGGAAGGGGATGGTCAAACGGTCAAAGCCACCGAGGCAAACAAAGATGCTGTGATTACAGCACTGCTGTGTCAACTGACACTTGTTACATGGGCCATAGGACCCATGGTAATATTTAAGAAGCATTCAATTCTTTACATAATCACATTAACACATCATTTTTCAGTTGGTGTTCGTGGATAACAACTTTTTAATCATTTATATAAATTCCTCTAAAATCCAGGCCTAGTAATAGTTCTGGATCTTTCCCCTAGACTATTGTGATTCATCCTAATTGAAGCCCATAGCTTCCCATGAGCTATTGAAACTGTTTCCATCAACGAAATGTACATACTGCCAGAAAACATACCATTTCCAGCCTTCGTGGACTTGGTCCCAGAATTTTGGAAATAGCTGATATTTTCTCTCCATATGGCTCAGACTCATGATGAACTAAAGTACTCATGTAACAAAATTGTGTCTTAGAGTCCAGAAAAATTATTTTTTGGCGTAACTTTGTTCATTGTTTTTTTGGATCTTTTTTTTTTTACTTTGGTGTAAATGAAAACTGCTGCTTCTTTGCTTTAACAAACTGTATATATTTTTATGTTCTTGTATAAGTGTGCTCTAAAGAATTGAAGCTTTATCTAATTTCTGTAGTCATCTCTTAGAATTTTCCTTTCACTAGAGCTTGGTTGCCCTTACAGGCACAGGACAGCAGATGTTACTTGTGTCAACAGAAACAAGATTTTCTTTGTTCTAAGAAATTTCCTTTTTTTTTGCATTGCAGGCCAGTCTGAAATAATTCTGCCAGAAATCCTACATGTCTGATATGAAGGCATACAAAATCAATTTCTCAAGTAAAATGGTGAAAAAAACCTGCTTAGGAGAAAGAATTTAGAGCAGAAATTTACTTGATATGTATAGTGAGGCTAAAGAAAGTTAAATAATCCTGAGAAATAGTGTCAGTAAATGGCAGAAGCCTAATAGAGTAAGAAACATAGATATGGATCTTCTGCTTGCTAGTTTTGAGACCTTGGCAAATTAAAACATTGAGTGAGTACCAGGAACATGATCAGCACAAATATCAGCATTTGCTATTATTCGTCCCCTACAGTCTTGGAATTTTTCTGACACATTCTTATTCCCCAAAATCTTCTCTTTCTTCAGATTAATATATTTTCAAAATATGTAAAAAATACAAATAAATCATTTTAATTGATATATTTTGGTTGCTTGCTTCTTGATAACATCTAGAAAAGTACTTCAATCTCACCAAAAATCTCCCCTAAATTATACTTTTGTCTGCATTAGTTTTAGTGTCTATAAAAGAGTAAGTTCATCCTGTGATGTGGGATTATCAGAGTGTGGCCGTCCAGTGATCTGAGTATCTTGAGTCTTTGTTGCTAGATTTGGGGTCAAAGATAATTTATGCCCCTATAATTTTCAGTCCATGAACTCTGTGTGCCTTTGGACCTAGTTATCATTCACGTTATCACGTAAGACAGAGAAATGTCTTCAGGGGAAAGTTATGTCATTGAATAATAGAACAGAAAGTGACTTCAGAGGTAACTAGGCAAACTCTTACATTCCAAGAACTGAGTTTGGGAGAGGAAATGAAACTCTTTTGGGTAAGAGGACAAGGTAAAGGAAGAGGTAAGATTTAATGCATGGTTTTTTCTCCTACGATGTATATTATAATGATACAGAGGGGACAGTAATTGATTCTGGAAAAATCTTGAAAGCAACTTACTCTATTTTAATTCTTATTTTTCCATTTTTGGCAGAAGAGTAAATATAAAATCTCATGAATAAGATTCAAATGTTTGAGAATTTTGCATCCAGAAATGCTTTCATGACATGCCCTAGTCAGTTACATAACCATATTCAAGTATATATACATCATTTGTGATGTTACTTTGTGGGTATTAAATGAGATAACATATGACAAGCACTTTGTTCAATGCTTGCCCATGGGTAGCAGTTAACGAATATTAGCTATTTATATTACCATTATTTGCTTATATCTGGGAATCCTCTTTTAACCAAAGAGCTAGGCAGAAAAACCTTTACTCGCAACCTTGGAAATAATTACTGTATCATTCTTCACAGTACCTGGAGTCAGGGAAGAAAAATAATGCTGTCACCATTGAAATCTGGGAAAACATAAACACTAAAGATTTACAGGCATATTTCAATTACTCAAATAAATTAGAAGCAGAAAGAGAAAAATATTCTTCATAGCCTGCCTTCTCCATCCGGGGTTTAAATACGTGTTTTTAGGTTCTCAACTAACTGTGAAAAAGACACTGTGATGTCAAGTAAAGGAAATTCTGTGGGCTTCTCCTGGAGACTTCCTTTATCTTCCATTAGCAGAGCAGCCAGAAAAATAGAAAGAGGTTTGTTTGAATACTTCCCCTTTACCAAAATAAATAATTAAAGAGGAACTTACATGTGGACTATTTTTAAGCGATTTTATTTGTTTTTCCATTATTAAAGAAATATGCAATAACCACTAATATTTATTAAACAATAATTTCTTGCCAAGTAATGCACTGAGTGCGCTAGCTTGTGCATCCAAAATTCCTGAGCGATTTTCCTATATCTCTGTTTCCTCATCATAAAAGGGGATTAAAAATGATTCAGGTAAGGGCAAAAAGATGTTTTAAAAATGTAAGTTAAAACTCAGTGAAAGATAATAAATACAAAGTGTTGGTTTTGTATGGCTCCCATTCCATTTGCATTTCATTTTGACTTACACATATCTTTTGGGCACATAAAGGGCTGTAATTATGTCTTCTTAATTAAACTTTGTACTGACTAATATATTTATTTCCATTTCTTATGTTTACATTTTTAAAAGTTTAAAGTGTTTAGAAATAGGAAATACTGCACAATTAATCAGTTGCTTTTGCTGTCTATGAGCGTAATTTTCTAAAAGTTGAAAGCCAGCCTGTCATTAAAATGTTTCACGGATAATCTGTGGGCCCAATAATGCACAGGCAGGTGTTTTACTAGGTCTTTTCACTGAGCTGTCCTATTATTATAGCTGGAATTAATTTCTATGCTAAGGAGTGAAAAAATAAATTCTTAAAACATTTAGGCATTTGTTACTAATCTGTATAGGATTATCAACAAGCTATATTGGAATCTTCCACTCCAGATTTACTTTAAAAAGGCCCTTCTGAGAAGTGACTATAAATAAAACACACCAGCTGCAATGAGAATTTAAAGTGTCCTTGTAAAAATGTGAATTGTGGGGAAATACGAATTGAGACCATTCATTCATCAAATATATATTAGTGCCAGCGATGCGCCCGGAACGCCTCTCAATTCTGATGACACAATAGTAAACTAAACGTTGAAGTGTCTGCACTTTTGGAAGGTGTAAACAAAATATACTATGGTGTCAGACACTGTGATGAAGAAATACACTGCAGATAAAGGATGAGACTGTTGGAGGAGGGTCCGGGTGAGGAAGTGGTGAGGCAAGGATGCTCCAAGCAGACCTAATGGAGTGAGGAAGCAAACCAAGAGTGTGTCTGTAAAGAGGGTTTACTTGCGCCCATGTTTTCTCATTCTCCAGGAGCCTGTGTGTAAGATTTTAAAAATAAATGAACATGTAGTGTAACTGCACACAAACTTCATTTCATTTCTTTAATATAGTTTTTTTTCTGATTCGAGCTGGTTTTGCCCAGATAATGGCACTGTGACCTACTTGCTTTTTCCACTTTCTACCTTCGTATGCTTGCTCCTTTAATCATTAAGCCTTAGGACATACGATTTATTGAGCCTCAGGTCTATAACCATGGGGACGATAAGTTTTGGTTGTATTAAGGATAACAGCCTTAGATTTATTTCGGCTCCAGGCCCATTGAGGCAAAACAACCTCACCAGCCACAGGACCAGATGGGATGGTGCCAGACTGATCAATTACCACAACACCCTTCGTTTCCATGATGACTGGTTTTCCCCTATATAATCTGTACTCCCAAGACATCTGGGGTGCCAGGTTGTTAAGAGCATGAACTCTCCTGTGTCTCTGGGACCTGCAGCTCCCTGAAATAGATCTTTACTTTCTTTGCTGCAAACCTGCACGTCTCTCTCCTTTGACTCACACACAGGCAAATAGACCTCTTTTGTTCCATAACAGTAGCGATAGGCATACTTCACATCTATAACTTGGACTTTATCAACTGTATGCAAATATGTTAGGTTATGTATACACCAAGATCTCATTAAACGCCAAGAATAACCAGAAGTCTTTGATGCTTAAACTGTTTGGCAGTCATATTTCATCTAAGAAGTGAAGGAAGAGAGTTACAAGGAAGTAAGTCACCTCTTCTCTCATTGGCTTGTGATTGTCAGTTAACTCATCATGTAAACCCAAGACGCAGTCACATACAAAGACGAAGAAGATACTAGACACTCCACAGAGACGCAGCACAAGTAAGTGATATGACTGAATTCTGTAAAGACAAGAAACAAGATAGTCTTCACTCTTTAGGGTTTTATTTTTATTGCTGTCATATTCTGTGTGTGACTGAGAGACTGTCTTGTGGCTTATTTTCACATTTCACTACTCAGATCTTTTCTCAGTTGGAGACTGTTAGTAAAAATCAAATGGTAATTTCTAAGAGAAACGTAGGTACAAGAGATTTTAAAAGATTTTAAGAGATTTAAAAAAGACCTTTGAGTGGCTTTTAACAGAGAAAACACAGTCAATAAATACCAGAGGAAGAATTCAGTCCTAATTAGGATTTGTTACTTGTTCCAGACTTTTCCCAACTGATGTTTTTACAATATGTGAAGCTGTAGAGAATTTCATAGTTCTTCACTTTCTTTTTCTTTTTTTCTTTAAAGTTCAGAGATTTTACTCTTCTCTACCACCATGTAAAATAGGT
>NW_006434897.1:5262533-5322639 GCF_000325575.1 Pteropus alecto | reverse complement strand
ATTATTATTATTATTATTATTATTATTATAAGGAAGAGGGAAGTTTGACATGGTGGGTAACTTTGCTGTGTCTCTATGGGAAAGAATGAAACATTCTTAGCATAGTGACGAGCACATAGTCAGTGCTTAGTAAATTTTGGCCATTGCTATTACTATTAGCCTTCTCAACAAGGGCAAAGACTAGGATGAGGCAAGTGAGGTGAACGAGGCATCTAGGACACAAAATCTAAGGGGCCACTCACTCTTGGGTTGTACAAATGCCAATCCTATACCTGTAGGAGACTGAGTATTTCCTTGAGAGAAAGGGCCTCTTTTCGGCAAGCAAAGAAAAAAAAAGTTCAGAAACTTTATTTGTAATATTTTCTATCTCTTTAAGGTTCATTTTGTCGAAGCGTCCCCATGTTTTGCCAAGAATTGCATTTTATCATCATTTAGTTTCAAACATCATTAAGGACATTTACCTCAGGGTAGAAATTTGAACTGACAGCTGCCAAAGGCTATTTTAATTATTCCTCTCGCTTTGGATTTAATGTGAGGCTACCATTTAAAATGAATATTTAGTTGGTCTTTGATAGGAAAATAGATATCTTGCCTTGCTAATTCAAAGTTAAACATCCAGTGTTTGACTAAAATCCATAACTTACTCAATTAACAAAGATCCTTAGATTTCTCTATTGTCCTACGATTTAACTACAACCTGACAACTTTTCCAGAACCAAACTGGAAATGTTCAGGGATGCTGTGAATGAGAGAAATCAGTATTCTTTAGCACTAGCTGTTAGCAGGTAATACAGTGTTGTTAGTTAATGTCAATATACACAAGAATTTTCCATATAGACAATACCATCTCAGGTGATAGTTGCCTGAATCAAGCTGTTGCATTTCAAAACAGTATTGTCTGTTCAGTGAGAGTCTATACATTATTCTCTATTTATTACAGGGCAAATTTACATGTAGCAAAAAATCGTGAGCAAATTCACAAGTAATCTTTGTTTTTATACTTTAAACTCATAGGCATATATAAAACTGTACCTGGAATGCCCAATTTTCTTTTATTTAATAGTAATACTTTATGTAGACTTTCATGAATAAAATAAATTAGAATTAATAGCACTTAGGTTCTGGATTATTGTAAAATGGTTAATAATTCTTTATGTATAAGTTTCTTATCCATCAAAATTACTCCAAAAATTCCATCCCTGTTTCAGCTATCATCTGAAATCTTTAAGGTGCATGACATAGAAATTGAACACTAGCCTCCTTTGCCAGAGAGGTAAGTTTAAATTGATGTCACTTTTCTGACACAAACACTAGAATTTTTGAAAATATGTTTTACTCGTCTCTTATAGCAATATACAGAAGAGAATATTGGCTTAGTTAAAATGAAATGGTTTTATTACGATAGTTTATATTTTATCAGGCTACTACTACTGCAAACTATCAAACTACTACACTAAAATGTATCATTGTTATATTAAGTAAAAAGAGTTACAAACCTAAGAGAAAGAAAAGAAATACCCAAGACAGAACTTTTCAAAACACCATTATATTCCATATAGAAGATTTAATTTCTAAACCAGTTTAGCATGTATTAAAACTAAATCTTGTTTTGCATTTAATGGCTACATTCATATGAATTCACATGTGAAAGTTTCTATCCATGGTATTTATTAGTCATTATTCATATGTTTTTTTGAGAAACTATGTGTCTTATTTTTCAAACAGAATTCTAAGAGGGCTTTTTATTTGTCTGCTGAATTAGGAACTTTACATGACTTTCTTTAGAGTGGAAGGAAGCCAGTGGTTAGTTTAAGAATGATCAACTTTTTACTTCTTAGTTCTGTATCATTTCAGGAAATACATGCCGCTTTCCTTATATGGGATTCTTAACACAGAATGACAGTGGAAGGGCTCAGAAATGAAGCTAACAGGAAATAAAAGACCAGCATGACATTGCAATTTGCCTAGGCCAGTCAAATCATGTTTAGCTCTATAATCCACTTGGATGTTATTTGCATGTTTTATGTAAAGTTGGGGTCAAATTAAGTATATTGTTCCTCTTTTGTCTCAGAAGCATTTTCCTCTGGTCCCTTCATGTTCTCACTGTACTGTCATGTCTGTCGGGTATCTGAGGTTCTGTTTTCTAGATGCTATGGATTTCTGTATGTCTGAACAGTTCTGAACAAAGATCACATGACCTGAATTACAAGGTTTTTAATGTAAGTCTTGCTGTCTGGTAGGTCAAGTCCTCGCCTGTTCTCTTGATTTGTCTTGACTAATTTGGTCCTTAGCATTTCCATTTGAAATTTAGGATCAGGTTATATGTAGACTGTCTTGGATTTTGAATATAGACAATCATTTTGATTGCAAATAAGGACAGTTTTTGTCTCTTTCCACTCCTTATATATGTCGTTTATTGTCTTACCTTACTAAAATAACTAGGTCATCCAGGACTACATTGAATAGTAATAGTGAGGTTCTTTTTATTCCTGACATTAAATAAAATGCTTCCTTTGGTTCTCCATGTCTGATGTTTGCTCTAACTTTTTTGTAGAGCTCTAATAGGTTTAGGGAGTTTTCCTCTATTCCCAGTTTGCTAAGCATTTTTTTAAGAGTTTTGATCACAAATGAATGATTAACTTTATGGGTTTTTTAAAAAAATCATTTATGTGCATCTACTGAGATCATATGATTTATGGTTTTTCTCTTTTAATCTATTAATGTAGTATATTATATAGATACGTGTTTTGGTGTTGAAACATCTTGCATTTGTGGGATAAACCCTATCTTGTCATTACATTTTATTTCTTTTTATACACTACTAAAATTGAATAGCTAATAAGTTATTTAGGATGTTTATATCTATGTTTATAAGTAAGATTAGTTTATAACTTTCCTCTTTTAATATCTTTGATCTTTTTCCATTTTTCTATTATCTGAAACTACTTATAAGAGACAAGGATTACCTTTCCCTTGAAGATTAACTAAAATTCACCTGTAAAACCACCTGGGCCTGGTGTCTCTCATGGGTGTAACTAATTACCAATTCAGTTTCCTTATTGGTTATTGTTAAATGCAGGCTTTCAGTTTCTTTTTGATTTGATTGTGTCAGTTTATATCTCTCTCAAAATTTTCCCGTTTAAGGATTTAGATTTAGTGACATAAAATTATTTGTAGTGTTAGCTTATGATTTTTAATGACCTGCTTTATTTGCTGTTGTGACCTTTTTTATATGTAATATTAATTATTTGTGACTTTTCACATATTGTTCTCTTTATCAGTTTTACTAGAGATTTGCAATTTGACCCTTTAAAAAAATTTATAGAAATATCCTACTTTCAGGCAGGATGTCCCTCCAGTCTCCATCTTGTGTGCAGGATTTTATTCTCCTTTATTCTGAAGGAGCTAAACTCCTGGCTGGCCACCACCTCTCTCAGAATTTGGAATATTGCTCACTGCATTTTGTTCCTGTTCATTTTGGCCCAAAGTTTATCTTCCTTTTAATCCTAACTATAGATTTCCTTTTTATATTTAGTTTTTAATTTTTTTTGTGCTTGCAGCAGGATACGTTTATCAAAGAACATGATCTTGAGGATTTGAGTCCAACCAAATCACAAAGCTGAACTGTCTCCTCTACTAAGCTGGGAACTCTCTTTCTCCCTTCCTCTCTTCCCTTTTCTCCTCTCTTTTCTTTTTCACCTCTTACTATGTGTCAAACACTGTATTGGTACTTTACACACAATATTTTCCTTACCATTTTACAGGTGAGGAGACTAAAGCTAGGACCAGGTGAGTGCCCAAGACCATTCATGTAGTAAGTGGCAGGAGTGACTCCAAAACCACACATTCCCTTCACCATTGACATGCTCTGCCCTTGAACTTGTTCCTCATTGCATCCCTTCATAGGGCGTGGGATATGTTTTACCTTCCTCCTTTTAGTCCATCATCCTCACAAAATAAAGGCGTTAATAAAGCGAGATTATTATAACAGAGATATAATGCTAAATGCAATAAGAGGGGAGAATATATTCTCCTAAACACTATCTTCTATACATATCTTTAGCCCTTATTGTAAATTTCCTTAACTATTTTCATTGGCCATAGAAATATTTACCTAGAATTCTTCATGTTAGTTTTTATGCAAAAGCTTTATAAAATATAGAAAGGACTTTTAGAATCAGTAAATATTTCCAGCTACATTTACATTTACTTATTTTTCTTGTTATAAAAATGTGCACATATACTCTGAAAAACAAAAATCTTCAAGTTTGGGATTTTGTAGCTGTAACAATCAAGAAACCAGACTTTACTCCATAGAAAATATAATTATACAAGTGACTACAGGACTGTAATGGCAAATACAGCTTCATTAATAAGTTACAACTGTTGAAAGCGTGGTCTAGAAGATAAGCATTTGTCAGATGTTCATGGGCCTGTGCCAAATCTCAGATTTAAAGTTATATTTACAGAGAAATATAGATAACTATCAACCAATGCTAAGAATTTTTAAATATCTTCTTTACTGAGTGAAATGCAATATAAAATAGCGTGATTTTGCAAATTAGCAACGAACAACTCTTTTATTTTCACACAGAATTCAGGAGGTAGGCACTGATAGATAGTTATGTGGCATTTGATCAAATGAGAAATGGTTATATGTTTAATTTTTTAATGTTAACCATAATTGACATATATGAATCTATATAGACATGTTTATAAGAAAAAATATATAATTTCATTATTGTGGAAACATCGACCTATGACAACAAAAATCAATTTAAAATGTTTTCTAAATAGAAACTGCAACTAAGAATGATACTTTCCCCACTCTGAAGAATTTTTTTGGTCTTTTGAGGTTTAAAGCAAATAAATCAGGTACTATAACAATTGTGCTTTTTATTTGCCAGATAAAAATTTCCCCTTTATTATGATTATGTAAACGTTTTATTTTTTTCAGAATGAAACTTACTACTTTACTATTTTATTTACTATTTTTTGTGCAGTCAATATTTCCCACTTTTTATTTATAAGTTCAATATTTTTAAGGAACTTGAAAACAATCTCATTGTTCTGACGAGCACTTCATTTAGTCTCCCAAATTTGAACTCCCTGTATGCATATTTCTCCCCCAAAGGAATTTAGGACTGTAAATCTTGGAATTTTCATTAGTTTAGTCTAGTGAATTCTTCTCTCTACTGAGATCATTTCCTCACATATTGATATGTATGGCATGTACCACATTTCACTTGGACAATGACTGGACTGGCTAGTGGGAGTGGGAGAGAACAGAGAATGATTAGAGTAACTCTCTGTTTCTAACAAAGAGTACCACCTGCACACCACAACATCCAGACATGGAAAACCCAGGTCCTGATAAATGGATTTGTTAGGAATCACCTTCACATTCACTTCCTGGATCCTCAGGGTATCTAGATAGGCAACTCGACAGTTATTTCCAGTCATCCTCTCCACAGATAGACACCATGAATGCATGAACTTGAAATATGAGCGTGGCAATCTAGCTTTTTATGATTCTTTGATCTTTCTTGTGATGCGATTTCAGATGGGACTTTGTTTGGGGCTTAAGCCCAAATTTTCTTTTATCCATTAATATCTTTGAAAGACATCTTTAGCAGAGAATAAAATATTTAAACTTGCCACTTTAAATAAATTATTATTTATGAATTTATTTACGTAATTTATTATAATTATTATTTATTTTTAGTGTTCTGTATTCACAGTGTTTATTCTTCACTATAAAACCAGTTTAAAGTTATTATTAATAGCTAATAATTATTAAGTGTTTAGCATTGTGCTGTATGCTTAAATGTATTACCTCATTAAATTCCCACATCCATATTAGTATCTTTATTTATAAAAAGTGTGCTTTGAAATTCAGTGAGATTTTGTTGGCTAACCCAAAGATACACAGCAACTAAATGAGAAACTGAATTTCAAATGAAAATGTTTCTTTCTCAGTTACCTAAATATTATAAAATTACAATACAGTCTACTATTAGTGCTTAAAATAATTATTTATTAAAAAACGGAAATGAAATAATACAAATCACAGAAAACACAAAATTAAAGTGACATATATCTAACCAATATAGCTAGTATTAGCAAACTCTCCGAAATGTAAGAAAAGTTTGCAATTTTTCTTCCTTGCTCCTCTACAGAAGGAATGGAAGAATATGTTCACCATTGTCTCATCTCAACAGAGGTCCCCAAGATCAAGTTTGTTTGTATGGTGCAAGCACCCCTATAAACTCAACAGCATGCAACAGTAAGAAAGAAAAAAGCAATGTTTCCCAAAGCCTTTGATTCCTAGAGGGAAAAGCCATGGGTGAGGGAAGAGAGGAGATGACAGGTTGGCATGGCTGGCTCATGTTCCTCTTGTGTGTATCCTGCCTTTGCAGTCCTTACCCAGCTGTCCTCACGAACTCAGCTATGTCAGTGGAGTAAACAGCAAACCAAATGTCAAATACCATCTATTACAAGTGACTAAAGGCAGGACAAAAACATCTTAAAATGAAAAGTTTTTAACTCCATCTTCTGAAAGTAGGTGTGCAGATAACTTCTTACTCTGAAGTCTTTTTATAAATAAAATTTGAATTTGGTTATTTCTCTGGAATGTTCCAGCTAGTTCTTAAAAAGAGAGTCATGATCTTATTTCAAGTCATTCGCATATGTTATTAGAGTAGTGATTTATAATTCTGGTTTTAAAATATCCTCTAATACCTCCAGTTATCTCAAAAGATGTCATAAAGTTGTCAAAATGTCCCCAAAGAAAACTGTTGAAACATTTCTAGAGGGCTGTAAAAATAATTCCTCCATTTTTCTCTTTCCAGAATTATACCATGCCAAACTACAAACTCACTTATTTTAATATGAGGGGGAGAGCAGAAATTATTCGTTATATATTTGCATATTCGGACATAAAATATGAAGACCACAGAATAGAACAAGCTGATTGGCCTGAAATCAAACCAAGTAAGTAGTACAAATAAAAGTTGATGAAAATGTAGAGAAAATATGTTTCCAGAATTTTTGTCTTTCTTCAGGAAAATAAAAAATAAAGTTCTTTTTTAATCTCATATAGTTTTATATTGAGAAGTAGCAGTCAGACAAATTAAATAAATGCTATGTGACCCAGAGAATTTCCTGTTCAAGGTGAAAATACAAACATCACAGAAAGAGAATAAAAAGATAAATCAATATGAAGTTTTGTCAGAAGAGTTGAAATGGGGGAATACTGAAGTCAATATTCTTGACAATTGGAATTGGATAAATTTGCTACAGATATCTTATAATGTTTTGATGAGCAGATCAGCTATACCACTCCAAAAGAAAACCAAACTCAAAATGGCTTGAATAATAAGGAAACGGATTGTATCATATAACTGAAAATCCTGAAATAGAACAGTTTTCAAAGGATGGCTATATCCATTTTTCCTTCTCTGTGTGCTGGCTGCATCATGAGGCTGGTAACAATATGTTTGCTACAATTCCAGCTTCACAGTGTTGAACAGCAATATTGAGAGGATATATGAGAAAGGGTAGGTGAGAGAGGCTGCTTCCTTAAGTGTTCTCAGAAGAATGAAGAAAAACTGTTCCAGAAGACCTCAGCAAATTTCTCGTGTCTTACTGGCTCAAATTGGGTCACATGTCCATTTCTGAGTCAGTCACTGGCAAAAGAGATGAGAAAGACCTTAGAACCATCTAGTTTCCCTTGAAGTTGGGGGATGGAATGAATTTTCATTACGCATGTGACTATATGAGAGATAGGTGGATATACAAACATAATTGGAATCTGTTTGATCAGAGGAAAGAGCAAATGGACAAATTGGGCAGGTAACCCAATCAAAACATGATACTTAGCACTCAGGACAATGAGGAAGAATTAGAAATATTATTACATTAAACAAACAACAGTGTGCAGTTCCCAGTAAATTGTAAGTCATCCTCTAGATGCTTGTCATGTTACCTAGAAATACTAACTAAATATTAATTATATATCTAAACTTTGCATATTGATGACTGGATTATTACAAATTCACATAAAGATGAAGTTAAAGAAAACAACCATTGACTTGAAGACTATCTGGCACTTAGTAGATACTCTGCAGACTCTATTTTGTTTAATTTCTCTAGCATGCCTACATGAAATGTACTTTTGATTCTATTTTATATTGGGATAACTGAAGCACACAGAGTTTAGTTAATTTTTCCAGGTTCATAGCCCTAGCATGGAAGAACTGATTTTCAAACAAAGGTCATTTTAATGCTATAGGCCAAGTTTCTTGCACTAGATAATGCCAACAACAATAGTACCAGGATAGATGGTATATTAGCAATAAATATTGTTATATGCCTTTTGGAAGCATGAGTTCCTTAAAAGTCATTGTCCTTGAAATTATTATTTTTTCTTATGAGAGAATTCTTCTCTGGTGTGATAGAATATTTTATTTTCTGTTCTCAAGAAACTTTACCATTAACATCCAAACATTTCTCCTGATATCAAAATTTGTATATGGGTTTTTAATTCTGTGAACATAAAATAGGTGAAAATTAATTTTGTCCACTAATTAAGTTGAGATGAATAGCAAGTTGTGAAGATACTGCATATAACAAATTCTGTCTTTTAGTTTTTAGATATAAGTTCTTTGAATGCCTCATAACTTATTCTACCTTAATTTTTTATTATGTTATTGAAAATGGAATTGCTGCATTTTCTTAATATTTTTATAGAGTTGAAGGGATCTTAAAATTCAATATGGTTAGGATATAGTTTCAAATACTTTAACAGAGATCCAACACATAAATGGTTAAAGAGGATAAAAATTTATATCTTTTGTGTAAAAGCCTAATTATATACACTGTAATTTTGTTTTCTTAATGCATATGAGAAAGCAATTAAAATATTAAAGTAGTTATAATTATGTGGGAGAATTATTTCTATTTATCTTCAACTGAGAATTTTTTATGACAAATATATACTGCTTTCTGACAAAAATATAATAGGTTTAAATAACAAAACTAAGTAGAAATTACAGATAAAATATTAATATAATATCTGCTATAGGTCTGTCTTATATTCGTACAAATATACTTGCTGCCTTACTATAGACTTCAAATAGTCCCTCATCAAAAAAAGAATTTTGCCAAAATCCTTACCATAACTCAATATATAAGTCAAACTCTCCATATTTCTCAGATTATGGTTTTAAAGAATTAATGTGATCCTTGATTGAGGCCACAAAAATTAAGCTTTAAAAGAAAGGTTTTTTTTTGTTTTTTGTTTTTTAGAAATTAAGTAGTAAGTATACATAAATGTATGAAAATATATACTGTAATACAGGGTATCACTGTTAACCTGGACTTTAGACTCTGTGCTGTCACTAACTATAGCAGATCTTCTTCTAACAAGCAACTGTTTTTTTTTTTTTTAGCTTATAAAATGTAAAGATTCCACTAGAGGGTGCTTAACATCCCTTTTAGAATAAATAGTCAAGACTCCAGTTAGGATGGTGGTACAGGTAAATGCTGTGCTTGCTTCCTTTTACAACCACATCAAAATTACAATTAAATTACAGAACAACCACCGTTGAGAATACCTGAGGTCTAACTGAACAGAAGTTCTATAATTAAGCACATACAGAAAAGCCACCTCAAGACTGGTAGGAGGGGCAGAGACATGGAATGGGCTGATCCCACACTCTCATGTAGCGGTTAAAATTTGGGAGGAATGTCTTGGCTCCAGAGGTCCCTCTTGAGGCATAAGGGCTCCTAACTAACCCCACACTAGGATCTGCAGTCTAGGTTTCCAGTGCCAGTAAGAGAAGTCCCCGCTACTTCTGGATGTGAAAACCAGCAAAGATTGTGGCTGAGTGAGACAAAGGGTGGCTGGAGTTCCAGGCACTCTTTTTAAAAGGCGCACACACAAACTTACTCACTGATGGTTTCACTCACTCTGAGCTCCAGAGCTGGTGAAGCAGCTCGAAAGATGCCAGGGACACGTTGGGAAGAGTTGAATTGTATGACTTCAGGGCAAGGGCTGGAGAAGCAGCTTTTTCTAAGACAGAAATGCTGGCAGAAGCCATTGTTCCTTTGTTGAGCCCTCTCCCCCTCACAGCATGCTGATGCAGGTGGCTGCCATATTTGAGTCTCTATCAACCTAGCTAACACTGGTTGCCCTGCCCTGCAGATTCCATGAGACTATGCCCCGCTCAACTTGTGGACCCACCCAAGATGCTTCCAGTGGCTTTTCTATACAAAAGGCCTGTCTTGACTCATGCTGAACTTTCCTAAAATCTGTCACAGATTTGCAAACCCCAAACAAGCAGCATCTGGCCTCAATGTGTCCTGTACCTCTTGCTAAGCAGCCCCAACCCTGGCACTAGCAGTAGCCAACCTCAGTTCACAGCTTAGCCCCTCCCAGGCACCTCCAAGCCAGCACAAATGGGAACCATCTGCAGATCACTTTGTAGCTCCTGTGGAAGACACAGGCAGTGACCTCAGCCTGCAACAGAGCCCTTCCCAAGAGGCCCCTGAATCAAGACAACTGGTGGCCAGCTTTAGACCACACCAGGGCACTATCCATTCACCTCCGCAAAAGTCACTCCTAAAGGGCAGACTGGAAAGGCACCAGAGCCCCGCTAAAGCAAATCCTGCTCTATATGGTCAGCCCCTGCACAACAGGTTCTCCCCTGGTCATGGCCAGTCTTCACAATCAATCAGCCTGAGGGTCAGTCCCTTCTATTGGTGTGCAAACAGCAACCAAGGTTCAATTGCAACACGAGGGCACACACAAGTCACACAAGGGATAACCATCATTGAGAATCACCTGGGTGACCAGGTGACCAGGGAGACTGTGCGACTGGGTCCCAGAGGACACTTACTACATAAGGCCACTTTATTAAGACTTGGAGACATAGTAGTTCTATCTAATAATAGAAACAAACACAAGTAGGCAGCCAAAATGGAGAGACAAAGAAACATGTCTCAAATGAAAGAAAAGAACAAAGCTCCAGAAAAATAACTGAACAATATGGAGACAAGCAATCTACCAGATGCAGAGTTCAAAACGCTGGTTGTAAGGATGCTCAATTATTTTAATGAGAACTTCAACAAAGAGATAGGAAATATAAAAAAGAACCAGGCAGAAATGAAGAATGCAATAACTGAAATAAAGAATATACTAGAGGGAATCAACAGTAGATTAGATGAAGCAGAGAATCAAATCAACAATTTGGAAAATAAGGTAGTAGAAAACACTCAATCAGAACAACAACAAGAAAAAAGGAGAGGATAGTTTAAAGGGCCTCTGGGACAACATCAAGAGTAATAACATCAAGGGTACCAGAAAGAAGAGAGAGCAAGGGATTGAAAACCTATTTGAAGAAATAATGATGGAAAACTTCCTTAAGAAAATAGACATACCAGCTCAGGAAGCACAGAGTCCCAAACAAGATGAACCCAAACAGACCCACATCAAGACACATCATAATTAAAATGCCAAAGGTAAAAGACAGAGAATCTTAAAAGCAACAAGAGAAAAGTAATTAGTTACCTACAAGGGAGCTGCCATAAGACTGTCAGCTGATTTCTCAGCAGAAACTTTGCAAGCCAGAAGGGATTGGCATAAAATATTCAAGGGCCTATAATCAAGATTATTCTATTCAGCAAAGCTATCGTTTAGAATTAAAGGACAGATAGAGAGCTTTCCAGACAAGAAAAAGCTAAAGGAGTTCATCGCCACCAAACCAGTACTATAAGAAATGTTAAAGGGACTTTTTTAAAAAGAAAAATATGAATAATAAAATGGCAGTAACTATATATCTATCAACAATTTACATGTAAATTAAAAGACATAGGGTGAGATATGCATAAGAAAACAAAACCCTTACATGTGCTGCCTGCAAGAGACTCACTTCAGATTGAAAGACACACACAGACTGAAAGTAAAAGGAGGAAAAGAGATATCCCACGAAAATGGAAACAAACAAAAAGTTGGGGTAGCGATACTTAAACCTGACAAAATAGACTTTAAACAAAAGCTATAACAAGAGACAAAGAAGCATACAGTAATTTCACTTCTGGGTATTTATCTGAAGAAACTCAAAACACTACTTTGAAGGGACATGTGCATCCATATGTTCATTGCCGCATTATTTACAATAGCCAAGAAAAGGAGGCAACCATCAGTGAATAAATGGAGAAGAGGTGGTACATATATACAATGGAATGTTATTCAGTCACACCCAGAAAAATGAAATCTTGCCATCTACAGCAACATGGATGGACCTAGAGGGTATTGTGCTGAGTGGAGTAAGTCAGACAGAGAAAGAAAATATCATATGATTTTACTTATATGTGGAATCTAGAGAACAGGATGAATGAACAAACAAAACAGAAACAAGCTCATAGATACAGAGAGCATTTTGATGGTTGCCAGATTGTGGGGGTAGGGGTGGGTGAATGGGGGAGGGAATTAAGAAGTACAAATTGGTAGTTACAAAATAGTCATGGGGATGTAGAGTGTGGCATGGGGAATATAGTCAGCATATTGTAATAACTATGTATAGTGTCAGAAGGATATTGGATTTATCGGGGTGATCACTTCATAAGTTATATAAATGTCTAAGCACAGTGCTGTACACCTGAAACTAATATAATGTATGTCAACTGTAATCAAAAAATAAAAATAAAATTTTTAAAGAATAAATTTTCAAGAATTCCATGACTTTAAAATCATGTTTTGCTTCCACAATTATCAGTAAAAATGTAGTATTATAACTCTTAATTTTGTTATAGAAGTTGATTCTTTGCACATTTTGTTTTAAGCTCTTCCATTTGGCAAAATCCCTGTTTTGGAAGTCGATGGACTTAATCTTCATCAGAGCCTAGCAATAGCAAGATACTTGACCAAAAACACAGGTAATGTATTTACTGTGTTTTAAGATTTTTTGATAACTGAATAAAAATGATATATATATATATATATATATTTAGTATTCATTAGATAACTTTATTATTGAACACTATAGTACAAAGAAGAATGGAATTAAATGCTAGAGAGGTATAAATGTAACATCTATACCAATTTCACTTTCTAGGAGTTTCCTAGGCAATTTATTTTATTTTATATTATCCACTGCCCCTCCTACCCCACACCTCCTTTCCTCCAATCTCTTATTGGAATTTAGCTAAAAAAGCGGACAAGTAGGTCTGAAACCAGACTTTTGCAAGCATGTGTGATCAGAGAAGATTAACAGAAAATACATATAGCATATGAAGTTTGAAATTCCTCAGACTATTTAAATCATGTATTCAGTGTTCTTTATCCTAATCACACTGGGGAAAAAAACTAGAAAGGTTGTCTTCTTTGCTTCCACAGAGTGCCATCTGAGGCATCTTTAGTTGTTAGTTGGCTTCTGGATTGTTTTGTAAGCACCTGTACCTATGGCATTGATGAGGAGAAATTTAAAAACCTGTTAGTTCTTGTTTTTACTGGATGCCCTTTCTCCCATCCTTGTTCTTTTGTCTTCTCTCCCCTCATACTGCTCTAACACTCTTTTTGAGTAAACAGCTATGATTGACTTCCTTTATAATCCCTTTTTTTCTAATCAATCTGCAGAATCACCATGCCACCCTCCCAAACCTCCACACCTACCACAACCACAATGATCCAACCATACATACATGGTTAGCTCACAAATAAAATGGGCCATAATTACTAGACCTTTATTTTTTAATCAAAGTAATGTATGTACATTAAATATGCAAAAATTTATGTTGCACTAACACATATTTCAACAAATAAAATTCTTTGGAAGCTTAGAAGAGATGGAGACTACTTCTGACTCCATGGAAATTTGAATTTGAAGTGAAAATGACATTTGAATTGAGCCTTAAAGGATACCTAGAATTTAAAGAGGAAGACTTGAACTTGGATAGTGTTTCTCAAATGTTATGTGTATCAGGATCACTTGGAGGCTCATTAAAACAAAGATTGCTCAGCCTTGACTCCAGAAATTGTGATTCAATAAGTCTTGGTTAGGGCCCAAGAATTTGCATTCTTAACAGTTTCCTAGATGATGCTGATGCAGCTGGTCCATGGACCTTACTTTGAGACTCTCTGGGCTTGAACATTTCCAGCAGAGAGAAAACGGCATGAGAAAAATAAAAGAACTTCTAATTTGCACAGGGAAGGAGGGAGAGAAGAAGGAAGGAAGGGAGAAAGGAGTTTCTTAACTAGCAATACACTTTTCAATCTGTGTTCTTCAGTCAGTCATAAGTGCCATGAAGATAAGGAATTTATCTCTTTTGTTCACTGCTGTTGGAGTTGATCTACAGTTGAAGCCCAGTAATTATTTGTTGAATGAATAAAGAAGGAAGAGCTGGTAGGATGTGATGACTCCATTTTCAGATTTGTTAAAGGAGGTTCAGGAGACAAAAAGATACATAGAGAACTACCCAAAAGGAGGCTGAGAATATGGGCCTGGAATTTAGGACTAAAAGTGTTGATAAAGAGTCATTTGCATAAAATTAATAGTAGCATGGAATTTTGAGCATGGAAGTCAAAGTAGGATGAAAATGAACGAAGGGAACCTAATGTAACATTTGGAAGGACTTTTCAAGATCAGAAAGAAGGATCAACCTCTGAACACCAGAAACACAAAATACAGCTTACAGAAGAACTCTAGATCACTAAAACATTTTATTTTCCTTTAACATCTTTGCTGGTCTGATTTATACACAATTCACTCACTGTCAGTATATAGTTCCTTGATTTTTAGTAAATTGACACAGTTATGTAAAAGCAATCTATTTTAGAATGCTTCCACACTGAAGAATTTTAGATTGACACCAGTGAGAAAATATGTAGGGAGATTAATGATTTCTTAGCAAAATGATGGTTAATGAATGGCAAGAAAAAACACCTCTATTATTTTAAAATTGTAGTTTCCAGGATGAAAACAAATGCTCCTGACAAAAATGGTCTGTGAAAATGAAAATGATTCTTTTTACAAAATAAATGAAAATGTACATACAGGATTTTTATTGTAGTACTACTTATATTAGTTAAAGATTGGAAGCAAACCTAATCAGTTGAGGTTAAATGAATTGGGGGTATTTCTACTTAAAGGGATCCCATGGAACTGAAAAAGAACAAAGATGCCCTTATGGGACTTGTACGGAAAGATCTCTAGGATATATGTAAGATTTGCATTATTCTTATTTTCATAAAGAAACAATGGAAGAATACAAAAGAAACGAATAAAAGTAGCTACCAATATGGTAGTTCGTAAGGAGCAAAATGAGGTGAATGGGGGCAGGAATGAAAGTCAGTTTTTATTGAATACTGTTTTATATTGTTTTGAATTTTCAAACCATATGAATATATTGCTTATTAAAATTAATGTTTTATGTTTGTGGGCATAAAATGGTCTCTCTGTATTCCACAGATTTGGCTGGAAAAACAGAACTGGAACAATGTCAAGTTGATGCTATTGTGGACACATTGGATGATTTCATGTCATGTTTTCCTTGGGCAGAGAAAAAACAAGATATAAAGGTAATGTAATCAGTTTGTTATTACTGCTATTAATCATATCCACTTGGCAGACATTAAAAGTCCCTTTTTATCAAAGTTAGACAAACCTACAGTTTTAAAATACCAAATTATATTGAAAAGTTTAAAGCAAAGTACAGTGATTCTCTGCTCTACCTCTTCACAATAATCTCTCAGATGCAACCCTCTTTTTAACCCTTTTGGCTATTTCTTTAGGATTTATACATCTCCATATTTCTATAAGTTATGTAAACATGACTTACTTTGATTCACTAATTTTACATACTATGGACTTGTTATACTAATAAGAATTTAACTCTTTTATAGGCATCCTCTCTGCTTCCTGTTCCCCCAAATCCCCAATATAGTGATATTAAAAATGTTTTGGTTAAATCAATATTCAGTGATTACGTTAGTATGACCATGCAAATGTTATATGGAACTGTGCATTTGTATGTTTTGATTATATTTCCTTTATCACTTTTCCTCTTCAAAGTTAGTAATTGCCCTTTTTCACTTGCTTTATTCTTTTTATTTATTGTTATACCTTCCTACAGTATCCAATAGTCTACCAATATGGTTTTTCCACAAGGTCAATGGAGATATCTAGCCAGAGACTTCCACTCTCCTCTGTAGAACTGTCTCGTTTTTCTGTGCCTCTGTCATCATCAAACTCCCCATTATTGCCATTCTAGGGATCTTTCTCTTGAGTTGGAGTCCTGTCTCCTAGATGCCATCTTCTGTCTTTATCTCTTCCTTTGTTTCTTTGAGGGTACATCCTCCAATATTCTAAAGTTAAAATGAAGGCTCGTTGACAGGAGATATGATGGTGACAGATGGTATGGATATGCCTCTCTTCTGTGTCTCTGGTTTACTTGCCCTAGACAGCTGCTGGTGTCCAGTTGTCAATAGAGAATCTTTATTATCATCTCGAATGCTTCTTTTGATCCTTTCTTGGCTTAATTCTCCTGGTTTCTGTTCTTGTTTTTGTGAAGCAATCCTCCAATAGCTTATTGAGCATAGGAAAAAGTTGGGAGCTTTATTTGTCTAAAAATGGTTTGATTTCATCTTCATACTTGTTTCATAATTTGACTGGATATAGAATTCTATGTTGAAAGTAATTTTTCTTCAGTATTTGGAAAACATTTATGTATGGTCTTCTAGCTGTTGATTGAAAAGACTGAATTGAATCCGGTTACTGACCTTTTATATGTGACTTATTTTTTTTCCTCTCTGCAAGTTGGTAGACCACTTGTCCCTAGAGTTCTAAAATTTTACAGTGATTAGTCTTAGTATGATTTTCTTTTTATCCACTGTGCTATCTCATTTTTGGGCCCTTTAAAACCTGGAACTTGCATCCTTTAATTCTAGAAAATTTTCTTTAGATTTTACTGGTAATTTCTCCCCCTTTCTTTTCTTTGATCCATTATATTAGAATTCCTGTTATTCAGATATTAGATCTTTTCTCTATGACCTAGCTCTTCTTCTTCTTCTTTCTCCTCCTCCCCGTCGTCCTCCTCCTCCTCCTTCTTGCATTACTTGCAGGAAGAATTCAACTTTATTCAACAGCCCTTCTCTTGATTTCTAAGTCTGATACTGTGTTTTTAAATTTATAAAGGGTCTTTTTCTATGATATTCTGTTGTGTTTTTTTAAATGTTATTTTATATTTATTTAGTGTATACAATATCATCTCCTGGCCTATGGCATGTTTGTTAAAAGATGCTGTTTTTTCCTCCTCTTTGTTTTGGTCTCTGTCTTTTCCAGGAGTCAGACCATCCTTTATAATCCATGATGAAGAGTAGAGAAATTAAAAAGCTTACTTAAAGCTCTTGGCATGTGGATGGGGTTTGTTGATTTTGAGCATCCCTAGGCCATGTGGGGGGCAGGGTACTTCCCAATATCACTATCTTCAGTTATTTCCTCTTACACTTGAAAGAGCCCTAGAGAAGACTTTCAATCTCCTGCCCAGAGAAACAAAGGCCTGGCTGCCAGTGCTCCCACCAACAAGCAAAGAAAAGGCTGAGTCTCAGAATGTGACAATCAATAACACATATTCATTTAACTCCCCTATTTTTAATACATTATGTATGACAACTTCCAATCCAGAGGCCATCTGTGTCACCCTCTCCAGCCTTCTGCTAAGGATGGGGAAGAGGCAGGTGTCTAGCAGTATAAAATGAAGGAAGAAATCTTAAAAGTGATTTCATTCATGGATTTTCTCATCAATCCTCATTTTACCTCCTCCCTTACCTCCTTACCCCCAATTCTAGATATATCCTGGCATTTCCTGAACTATTTGAGGGTTTTACAGGGTTTTTGATTTTCCCTTTGCAGGTACTGTTCATCTACCTGCTTTACAGCTTCAAACTCCTCTCTAGTTTTCCACCTCTTCGTGGGTTCTATCTTTCCAAAATATGCATTTACTGTGGTTTTGGATTTAAAAAATGTGTACGTCATATCTGTCTTCTTTGTCCTGAATTATAAACATACCCCCTAAGTTATTCTCTATTATAGACCCTAGCCACCTTTCTCTTAGGGCACTCATCAAAATCTATATTTTAAAATATATTTACTTGTTTGTCTCCTCTAGTAGAATGTGTTATGAGGGTAGGAATCACATCTACATTATTCACTGGTGTACCCTCACACCTATCACAGAGCCTCATATTTAGTAGGCACTAAATACTTGTTGAATGAGTGATAGGTAGAGCAAAATTGATCAAAAACCATGTGCAGGTGCGGCTCTAACCTTTTTACATGAATTATCTCAGTCAGTCCCCCCTTAATCCCATGAGATAAGTGCTTTTTATTGTCATGCTCACTTTGCAGGTGAAGAATCTGAGAAATAGAGTAGTTACATAATTGCCCAAGTCACACAAGCTGACCCACTGCAGAACTCATAGCCTCAACCCATACACATACTTTCTGAAATCCAAATTAGTGACTAATTCCCAAAACATCCCTTTAGGGAGAAATGGTTGTTATGCTTTTTTTCCAGATGAAGAAATTAAGGTTCATGTAGTGTAAGTCACTTGCCTAAGGTTATTTAGCTAGTAAGTGGCACACTAGGAATTCCAAACCTAGTCACTAGGACTCAGACTCCATGTTCTTAACCACCGGGTATAATGCCACAGTGACAGCAGCTGTTCACAACAGCTATGCACAAATACTATGTACATGTTATCATTTAAGGCCTGCATCCAAAAGCTACAGTGTAGAACAGATAGCAGTCTTTCTAACTTACTTAAGAATATTTATTCTAAATACTATTTATTTAATGAGGACCTTCTGATTTGAATAGAGGTATTTATTGCTTCCTTGACATAAATGTGGGGACACACACACACACACACACACACACACACACACACACCCCTAACCAGGACAAAGTCTTAAATAAAAGTTCAGCTTTGATGATAGAGATACTGCCCAAATGTCAGGCTTAAATCATGATTCTCTTCTTATTAGTTGTCACTTAACTCCTTATCAATAGTTCAAATTCTTTGTCTATTAAGTAGGGAGATCATAAAATCTACTTTGAAGTATGCTAGGAGGAGTCAATGGTAGCACAAGTATTTATGGCTGTGTAGAAGGTTTGATAAACATTAGTTACTATAATTAATACAGTGTTATTATTTTGTCCAGTGCTCATTGTTTTTCCTTTTATTTGTCAAACATGGCATGTATATTTTACACTTCTTTATAAATGCAGAAACAAATAGATACATAAATCCCTGATTTAGAAAAAAAAAGTATCTAAAGCTTTTTGTTCCACATGCTAACTACCCCACTGATTGGCAGTCTGTCAGCTTATGGGCTTGCCCTTCTCGATTTTCTCTATTTTGGCTGAGGCTCCATAACAGAGGCCGCCTGACAGAGGAAAATATTCTTTGAACATTTATAAGAGCAATACTCTACCTTCATATTAGAATAGCGATGCTCTTACAAACCACCTACCTCAAAAAAAAGTTTCACAGGACATAATCCAAGTTCATGAATAAATCATAGTAAGGGAGAACATGTTGCAGAAATACTGCAGATAGTTACAGACTGATTAATAAGCAGAACCTGGCTAGTATACAATGGAAAATGCATGTTTTTTTTGGTAATTCTTTGCCTAGTTTCCTTGTAGTGGGTTGCAATGCTGCCACCTTGTGGTCAGGTAAAAGTCAAAAGCAGAACATTGATGCAGTAATGATAAATGGATAATGAAAATAGCCCTCATTATATGTGCTTTAAAAATCTATCAAGTACACATAATTATAAATATTTTATATTTATAATTATTTTATATTTCCAATTTTTAAAATTTAATTTAAAAGGCAAAATATGTCTCTGTACATTGGTCACCTTGATAATCCTTGAACTTACCTCTAGTATTTCTTTGGTTCTGTCATGTATCTGTTTCAGTTTCCTCATCTGAAGAACAATTTTAGGGGTGAGATGGCGGATGATCCAGACTGAAGGAATGCTAGTGGTCCATTTCCAATACTAAATGATTTTGGTAGTATGGATTTAAAAATAATGCTTTGGAGAAAAATATAATCTTCTTTAATTCCTCTAAAAGCCATTTGATGGAATATATAGCAATGACTTCTAACAGAGTGAAAAACCCTCCTACCTAACAGTTCTCTGGAGGAGGAGGTAGGACATTTCTGAGTACACCAACTGTAAGAATGGCTGCCTAGGATTCATCAGGAAATGCATTTTAAAAGGTACACATTTGGGAAAAAAAAAAGGATGTATAATCAAATTTCATCTTATATTATTTTGGTGAGTTTTCTAAAATGACTCTTAAATACTAATGATTATGCTGTTTGGGTGTGTACATTTCATTAGACTAAGATGATTCACAAACATGTAAAGAGAACTTGGGCTAACAGAGAAGTGAATAGCAAAGAGATAAGATTTTCATTTGACATTTCATATACACAAGCATTGATGTATCTTAATTGTGGAAATGCACCTTAGAAAAGGTAACAAAATTACCCAGGTAAGCAAACAGGAGTTTTTGGAAAGCCATCCTGCAGCTATATCCTGTTCCATTCAACTCCCTCCTGTTTCTAGCTATTCTGGGACAGCCAAATTGACTGTTATCTTTCCAATTGATGCTCAGCTGAGCTCAGCTGAGCTGTGGAAAGTGCCACACAGCTCTAGGCCCATTGCCTCAGTTCACAGATTCTGTGTAAGGGGCAGAAGGACTTATACTGTTTTTATTTAAAACTATGAACACATTAACCATAGAGAGAGAAGCTTAGGTACAAAAGTGATATATAACAGTGGAAAGAATATAAAGTCAAAATAATGACAAGCTTTCCAAGCTCGTCAACTTTTGCCAAATTTGTTAAATCTGGCAAATGTTTGTAAATATGCAATGATGCTTTTGTAAACTGTACTCTACAAATATAAGGCATTATGTTTTAGTAATCTATACTCCTAGCTAAGTCATCATGACAACAGGAAGTAAATCAGCAAATTGGTGAGGTTGTTATCAACTACCCGACTTACCTTAATAAAGACTGGATTTTATTACTCTACCTTGGAGATACTGTGGATTCAGTTCCATTCAGACCACTGCAATGAAGAGAATATCGCAATAAGCGAGTAACAAAATTTTTGGGTTTTCCAGTGCATACAAAAGTTATGTTTACATTATATCGTAGTCTATTAAGTGTGCAATAGTATATGTCTAAAAAAAGTACATACCTTAATTTAAAAATGCTTTATTGCTAAAAATTGTTAACCATCATCTGAGACTTCAGTGGGTCGTAATTTTTTTGCTGGTAGAGGGTCTTGCCTCAATGTTGTTGACTGCTGACTGATCAGGGTGGTGGTTGCTGAAGGTTGGGTGGCTGTGGCAATTTCTTAAAATAAGTCACCAGTGCAGTTTTCCACTTAAATTGATTCTTTCTTTCACTTGAACACTTAGAGGCCATTGTAAAGTTATTAATTGACTTAACTTTAATATTGTTGTATCTCAGGGAATAGGGAGGCCCGAAAAGAGGGAGAGAGACCAGGGAACAGCCAGTTTGTGGAGCAGTCGGAACACACACAGCATTTATCAGTTAGTTTGCTGTCTTATACAGGCATGGTTCAGGACACCCCAGAGCAATTACAATAGCAACATCAAAGATCACAGGTTACCATAACAAATATAATAAAAAACGTTTGAAATATTGTGAGAATACTGAAATACAACACAGATAATGACATGAGCAAATGTGCCACAGACTTGCTCCATATAAAGTTGCAACAAACTCTCAATTTGTAAAAAATATACTATCTGTGAAGAGAAATAAAGCAATACACAATAAAATGATGTATGCTTGTATATGTCATTTATAAATATTAATGAATGATATATATACATATAATATTTTTGAGTTTGAATTACATTTCACATCCAACATACAAACCAGACAATATTTTCACATATTAAAAAAATACTTCTTACCAAGAAACAGGCCATGAATAAATTATTTGGTCTTCAGAGCCTCAAGTAAAAGCACAAGGAATATTATTTGGTTTGTAATGTTATCTTACGTAATATATCAAAAGGAGGCACCTAGATGATGGGTTTTATAGATGATATTCAAGGCAGACAAGTCTCATACTAAGGTACAATATCAAGCCAAAGAGAAAATCTATAAAAACCTGAGAGCATAATGATTCATTAGAAATTATTTCCATTAAGTGCAATGGTGAAATGAAACGCTGCCACATGGGGATGTAAAGTGCAGTATAGGGAATATAGTCGATAGTATTATAAGAACTATATGTGGTGTCAGATGGGTACTAGATTTATTGGGGTGATCATTTCATAAGGTATGTAAATGTTTAACTACTATGTACACCTGAAACTAATATAATACTTATGTCAACTGTAATTTAAAATTTTAAAAGATTAAAAAAAGAAAGACTGTCAAACTGGAGGAAACTAGCCTTACAAAATAAAATTAACTTCTTTAACTTCAGTTATTTATTTAACTTTAAAGGAAGAGAGGCTAAGAAAAGGAAGAATTTTTAAAATGGAAAAACATAATAGAATCATTTTTAACAAAAATTAAGATAAAAATCATTAAAAGATTTTGCTAGTAAAATATTTAGTCATTATGTACAAAGAAACTATAAGAACTGGTGACCAAAGTATTCATTTTTTTAATTCATAAGTAATAAAGGAGTGAATAACATTATTCATCCCTTTGATGAATAAAGAGACCTGCTTCTCTGTAATGTCACACATTTGAAAAAAAACTACTAACCAACAACACAAAGCTACTTCTTTCTTTCAAAACTCATGTAGGAAAATAATGATGAGAAAAACCTACTTCTTCCTCAAATCATATTATTTATTTCTCTTCTTATTATCCTTAAAGTGTCTTTTTCTCCCTCTCCTAGGAGAAGATGTTTAATGAGCTACTTACATTTGATGCACCTCATCTTCTGCAAGATTTGGACACATACTTAGGGGAAAAAGAATGGTTTATTGGTAACTCTGTGAGTGTGCTTTATATCTTAAAAAGTACAAGTAAATATATTCCTATCTATCTATCTATCTATCTATCTATCTATCTATCTATCTATCTACCTACCTACCTACCTACCTACCTACCTACCTATCGAGATAAACTTATTGTAAGAAGGGAGTAGTTTAGAGAGCAGGGATAAAAGCTAAGCTTCTTTGAATAAATCTTTTTTAGTAGACTTAACTTTGGAAACATGAACTAAAATCTTTTATATAACTATATAACAACAACAAAAACATTTTAAAAAGCTATCACTACAAAGCAAAAGCAAAGTGAAACAAATGAACCTGTGTCAAACTGGTGCATGGAGTATGTAGAGAAGTGCCTATGTACTCTGTTAGTGAAGAACTATTTTAGGAAATATCAACATTTGCAAAACAGTATTTTGACTATATGTCTCATTACAGATATTCTCTTGACAAAAATTAAAAATCATGCACCATTTTTTTGTAATTATATCGTTAGTGGTACTGCATACAGTGCTATTGTTTTTTTCCTGATATTATTATATTTATATTGTGGAGAAAAGTAGTAAGAAATTATGTGGATGTCACTGAGAACTAGAATTTTCAGTGTGGGAGAAAGAAGATAGAGATCTAAGATCAACGAGGTTAAGTAAATATCCTATTCCTGAATGCAAACTAGATGTAACAGTATAAACTCAGGGTGTTTATCTTAGGATAAAGAAGAATGCATTTCATGTCTATTTTTCTGGAAACAATGACCAACCCAATTGAGCTGGACAACCCCCTAGTACCCAGATTCTGGCCTCCAAATATTAAAAGGAACAAGGGCTTCTTCGAGAAATGGCTCATTCTCAGTTTGGAACAGGAAATGTAAAAGATGAGCTGGGAATGCCTTGTCATACCAGACACAAGTAACTTATCAGAGACAACTGGGGTTGTGTCAAAAAGACTCAGAAGTCAACCTGAAGAGGCTCCCACTGGTCAAAAATGGGACAATTCAAACTTCAATAAGAATATTAACAGCAATGGGTTGAAACAAATCAAAATGAATGAATCCATTAGTTTATGACTACCACCACTACCACAACCAAACACACACACACCCATACACAGAAAGGAAAAAAACAAAGTTTCACTGATAACTTTCAAGAAGATGCCATGGGGCCAAATTATTATTCTGAAACCTGTTAAAAACAAAAAAAGCTGAAGGTTTGAATAAAGCATTTATTTTGCCTTTCCTATGCCAGTTGTATCTCAAGATAATAAAAATTGATGCACAAAGTTTGTCTTCATAAAAATTCCAGTTCATAAGGAGAGATTAAAATACACTATTAGCATTTTCCAACTCGTGAAGAATTAATGGACCCATGCATTGAGTATCAATAATTGTTAATATCATAAAAAGTGAGACAACCAGGTATTACAGACCTACTGAGAGAGGGGCACACCACCACTATGAAGTAGTTATGCCAAAACACCCAAACCTAAATCCAATTTGAATGCGGTGGTAGGTCAGGGTCCGTGTCTTCAAGGAGACTGCATTCTAGAACACAAGACACAGTCTACTTTCTTGTGGTCCTCTTGTGACTTATTCTGATCACTGTCTGCTGAGTCCTTCTGGGTGACAGAAGTAAACTTTCCACATCTTTATTCATAACTTTCTACCTCACGACACACCCCTTCATTTCTTCCCATTGACTCAATAGCCTTTCCTAAAATGTTCCTCTCCCTGCTCCATTGAATAATTTCCAAGGATTTAATGTTTCTTTTTCCCTTCTGTTTTCTATTAAAATTTCTTCATAAACTTTCTCCTGAGTCCATCTTTTAGCATTCTTTCTCTTCTTCACAGTGTTCCACACACACACTGGTGTTTCATTTTTCAGACACAAGTCCTATTCCTAACAGCCTTTACACTTGCTGCTTCCTCTGCCCAGATTGTTTAATCCTAATTGCTGCACATCTGGATCCAACATCATTCAAGCCTTGCCTTAAATATCACCCCTTAAAGATCTTCACTGCCTACCTAAGAGTCTCTCTCATAACTTCACTATTTCTTCATCACCCCTATCAGTTTACATGTTTATCTTCCTGCTTCTAAAATAAAAACTGCATCAGAGAAGGGGCTTGCATAACATTTTGCTCACCAGTTAATCCCAGCACCTAGACCTGTATGTAGCACACAGTAGGTTCTCCATAAATGTGTTGACTGAACTCTGAATCCTCTAATACACTCTCTTGGTTGACCGGTGTTTAGTAAGCAATCATAAAACACTAGCAATAAGCATTATTAAATTCCATACAAAAAGAAAACTAATTGTCTACATTTAAACTTCACTCTTTGATTTCCATATGGAGCCAAAGTAACATCATCCAGATTAGTGCCTAATCACAAAGGGAAAAAAAATATACAAGAGAGAACCAGGCTGTTATCAGCCTAATACAGTGGTCAATCTTAGGATTCCACTCGTGATCAGACACCCAAACATAATGTCCTCTGATGTGATGCAATATAATGTATGTTAGCCAGAAATATTTATCTTGAAACTATGAATTCTCTAGGGACAAGGTAAACGATAAGATGAGTCACTCAAATCCTGAAGACAAGATATTGTATAGGACTGGTGTGGAATATTCAATAATTCAATGATATGAAAAAAAAGGGCGCTTATTCTGAATTGAGTTAAAAGACACAACCAGATGAAATGCACACTCCCAGAATGTATTCTGCTTATCCTATGAAGAATATTCTTGGAATAGATGGAAAAGTATCAATTGGGTATTAGATAAAATGAAAACGAGGAGAGAGAAAAAAATGGCGTAGATGATAGAGGCTCTGTTCATCCCTCTGGAGACCAAATCAAAGTTGTGATGGAAACAAGGAGCAGCAGAAAGGAAAAATCGTCTGGGATCTAGAGGAACAAGCTATACAACTAGGGAGAAGTCCAAGAAAACACCCTGCAATGGCAGAAGGTAGGATGGTGTGAGGACGTGGGGCTGCCTGGTCTCCAGCGGCTGAGTGAGATGGAGGCTCCAGCAGCAGCAGAACCCTCTTAAAGGGGCTGCGTCCACGAGCAGATTTTCATGGTGACCGACTTGCTAGGTCTGAGGACCACTGCCAATTCAGCTGCATGCAGGGGGCACCAGGAATTTGCAGGGAGACATTATCAGAGTGAGGGCTGAGGAGAGACTCGCTCTGTACAGAAGTGCCTGTGGTATCCACTGTTCCCTGTTGAGCCCCCCACCCTACCCCAGTGTGCCTGACATGGCGCCGCCATAGCTGTGAAATCATCAAACTGGATAACAGAGGTCGCTCTGCCCAGAGGATTCCCTGAAACCCCGCCTCCCCCAACTTGCAGCTCTGCCCAAGCCACATCCAGGTGTATCCTCAGTGAGTCAGGTGCTCCTTGCTGAGATTCACACTGATGGACCTCGGTTTCTGGCGTGGCCTTTTAAGGCAACTGTAAACACAGCATCTGTGGATTGTTTGCTGAATCTATATAGGTGGCCCCAGAGGCGCTGAGGCTTGGGCTAAGTTTGGCCTGCAGCTGAACCCCTCTCAGGACTGTGCCACTGGACACCTACTTCACAAATCCACACTAATAAGACTGGGAGACTTAGGAACTTCGCTTAGTACATAGAAACAGACATGGAAAGGCAGCCAAAATGGGAAGGCAAAGAAGCAGAAGCCATATGAGAGAACAGAACAGAGATCCAGATATAATGTAGTCAAGTAACCTAACAGATGCAGAGTTTAAAACACTGGTTATAAATGAAGATGCTCAATGAACTTTCAGGAAGTGTAGATAAATTCAGTGAGAATTTCAACAAAGAGATAAAAAGCATAAAAATGGAAATGGAAATTATAAAAGGGAGCAAGTTTAAATTAAAGAACATATCTGAGACGAGAAGTGTATTAAATGGAATAAACGATGGAATAAACAAAGTGAATAAAGAGGAGGATCAAATGCCCTATCTAGAGGACAGGAAAGCCAATCAGGACACGCAATCAGAATGGCAAGAAAAAAGATGCCAAGACTATAAAAATAATTTAAGGAAGATATGAGACACTATTAAGGCTCCAAATATTCGTCTGATCAGCGTAATTGAAGAAAATCAAGATGTTGAACAGCCGTTTGAAGAAATAATGATGGAAAATTTCCCTAACCTGGTGAAGGAAATGGATGTAAAACTCCAAGAAGCTCAGAGAATTCCAAAAATCAGGGATCCAAAGAGACATCATAATTAAAATGCCAAAGGTTAAATACAAAGAAAGAATATTAAAAGCAGCAAGAGAAAAAGAGTTACTTCTAAGGGAACACCCATAAGACTAGCAGCTGATTCTCAAAAGAAACCATGCAGGACAGAAGGGCTTGGCAAAAAATATTCGACAGGATGAAGACCCAGGATATACAACCAAGAATAATTTATCCAGCAAAGCTATCATTTGGAGATGAAGGACAGATAAAGAGCTTCCTAGATAAAAATAAGCTAAAGGAATTTATTACCATCAAGCAAGCAGAATGGTAGCAACTACATTCCTATCAATAAGTACTTTAAATGAAAAAGAATTAAATGCTCCAACCAAAAGATAGAGTGGCTGAAAGGATAAGAAAATAATGAAAAGGAAGGGGATGGAAAAGGATATTGCTTTGATGGACCTAGAAGGTATTTAAGTCAGACAGAGAAAGATAAACACTATATGATTTCACTTACATGTGGAATCTAAGGAATAAAAATAACTAATCAAAAACAGACTCACAAATATAGTGGATAATTTGGTGTCGGACAGAGGGGAGGGGGGTTTGAGGGGTTGAAAGAATGGGGTGAAGGGTTAAAGTAGTACAAATTAGTAGCTGATGGATGGTCAGGGGGATGGGGAGCACAGCATAGGGAATGTAGTTAGCATTAACATGTTGGCTAGGTGGAGGGTCAGGGGAAAAAGGGAACATTTGGGGGAATCGTTTTATGAACTATATAGATGTCTAACCAATGTGCTGTGTATACTTGAAACTAAATTTTTAAAAATTAGAAGATGAAAATGGAATCAAGTGAAAATTAATCAAATTACAAATTGTACTGTAAGATTTCAGTAAAAATGCAGATTCACAGAGAAAAATATCTTATAGAGAGGTGTTACTATTAGTAAGTTCTGGGTGTTGGAGTATGGTGTTACATGTAATTTTCTATTATATACACATCCTACTTTTGTAATAACAAAAGATGATTTTGAATTAAAAGGATTTTAGATTAAGAAGTTATGTCTTTTATGTTCAAATGGGAATTATTGTTTCCTTTAAATTAGGTAACTTGGGCAGATTTCTACTGGGAAATTTGCAGTACTACACTTTTAGTCTTTAAACCTGACTTGCTGGACATCCATCCCAGGCTGGTGACATTACGGAAGAAAGTCCAAGCGATTCCTGCCATTGCTGACTGGATACAACGAAGGCCCCAAACCAAACTCTAGGTGAGGCCTGCTGCCTCGACTTTGTTCTTCACAGCATTGCTCCCATCAGATAAGAAGCCACACATCAGCATGCCATAGTATACATACTACCCTCATTTGCTCCATTAAGACTTTCGCTTTTGCCATATTCTGCTGAAAGGAAGGAAGGAAAGAAGTGAGGGAGGGAGGGAGGAAGGAAGGAAGGAGGGAGGTAGGGAGTGAGGGAGTGAGGGAGTGAGGGAAGGAGGGAAGGAGGGAAGGAAGGAAATAAAGGAAGAAAAAAGCATTTAGTTGCTGGTATCTTTTTTTATCAACTGCAGAAAAATATTTTACAATACAAGCAGGCTTTGTTTTGCACTGGTTATGACATGCATAAATTTCAGTCACAATAGTTTATTAAGTAACACATTTTCCTCCAAAATGGTTTGGACTTCAGTTACCATGGTGTATTAACTGTAATTGTATAAAGTATAAACTTTGCTGCTAGCTATTCAGTCCACAAATCACTAAGTAAATAAGGTGCACAGCATGACCAATGACCAATGCAACTTCTTTCAAAATGTTAGTGATTGGTTACTGCACATTTGTTATTCACACACATACACACATAAGTGAAGTGTGTAGTGGCATTGCCTACTTGTTTCTCAGTGACAAACCCACTTGATATTGTATGAAAATGGGTAACTGAAAAAGGGAATGTACTAGCAAAGATTTAAGTGCAACAAAGAAATGAAAAGTGAAATGCTGAAGTGAAATTCAAATTGAACAAAAATGGAAAGAGCTGACTGAGAATGTTGATATTGCTGCGGTTTAAAAGGCTCTAGAAGAACCTAGTGAAGGCAAACTTATCAACATAAATGAGGAAGGTGGTTGTGACAAATTAGATGAAGATATCCCAGAGGCAATGAGGCTGGAGTAAAACTTCATATTAAAGGAGATAAAAAAATGAGAAGAAAAGCCATAGACTAGGAGAAAATATTTGCAAAAGACCTACTGATAAAGGACTATTATTCAAAATATACAAAGAGCTCTTAAAATTCAACAAAATAAAAAACCTGATTACAAAAATGAACAAAAGAACTGAGTGGATAGCTCATCAAAGATATACAGATGGCAAATAAGCATATAAAGATGCTCAATGTCATTATGTCATTAGGGATTTTCAAATAAATACAATGAGATACCATTACATACCTATTTAAAACATCAATACCAAATGTTGGCATAGATGTAGAGCAACAGGACCTTTATTCATTGCGGATAGAAATACAAAATGGTAGACACCTTGGAAGAGAGCTTGGCAGTTTAGAAAACTAAATATGCTCTTACCATATGATCCAGCAATCACTTTGGTATTTACTCAATGGAGTTGGAAACATGTCCACACAAAAAGCTGCACATGGGTAGTTGTGGCAGCTTTACTGAGAATTTCCAAAGTTGGAAGCAACCAAGATGCCCTTAAAACAGTGAGTGGATAAGTAAACTGTGGTGCATCCAAACAAGACTGTTAACCAGCACTAAAAAGCAATGATGTAAGGTAGACGGGCGGGGAAGGATTTAAATCATTTCTTCAAATAAACAAATAAAATAACATAAAATTAAATTAAAAAGCAATGATCTAGCAAGCCATGAAGAAACACAGGAGAAACAAATGCATATTACTAAGTGAAAGGAAGCCAAGCTGCATACTATACGATTCCAGCCACTTAACATGCTGGAAAAGGCAAAACTATGAAAACAGTAAAAGATCAGTGGTTGCCAGGGACTAAGGGGGAGAGACAGATGAATAGGTGTAGAGGATTTTTAAGGCAGTAAAACTGTTCTGTATATTATATTGCTGTATTCATTTGTAAAACCCATCAAATGTACACCACCACCAATGGACCCTAATGTAAGCAATGGACTTTGGGTGATTCTGTGCCAATGTAGGTTCATGTACTGTAACAAATGTAACATTGTGGAGTGGGACCTTGATAGTGGGAAAGGCTGTGCATATATGGGGGCGGGGTACATGGGCACTCTGCACTTTCTGCTCCATTTTGCTATAAACCTAAAATTCCTCTAAAAAATAAGTCTATTAAAAGAGAAATTTTTAATCACTTTCCCCAAAGACTGTTTTGCAAATTTCAACCTGCAGTCATCTTTATGGCCCCACACTACCACAGAAAGTAAAAATTGCCTGTATAAAAAAATCACTTAAACGGAAATCTTTCAAATAACTGTATAACTACCCTTACCTCATTTTAAACCATAACTGTATTATTAGAATATCAAATGCCAGTTCAATTTACATGTTAACATTAATACTGGATTGTCTAACTCAGGATGTCATTATATATGGAAACAGACTAATGAAATAGATGTCCTTACACTTGAAATGCAAGGCAGAGGAAAGAAACAGTTGAGCAGACAAAAACAGGGAGAGAGTGTAGGGCAGGAAGAAAGCAAAGGAAAAGGAAAGCCCAGATAAGTCTCTTATTTAAGGTGCTTCTTTTCTCCCAAAAATGTTCTATGAAATGGAGACAAAAATGTGAAATACTTTATACATTAAGGATTACGCAGGAAAAACAAAGGGTATTTCACAAGTATTTTGCTTCTCTGCATAATATTTTATCATTAGTGGCTATTAATAAATGATAATAGGTTAAAAGTGAATCTCATTGCAAAGTACTCTGTCATCAAGGCAGACTACAGAAAATAAGTATCTTTCACAAATATTCAAATAATGCTCTAAATAATAAAGGTAATGACTTTTCTTCCATCTTATGCGTGTTCATTTCCTTGCACACTTATATTCTGACAAGCTTTAATAAAAATAAAATACAATGCTTATCTAAAATTATGAAAATTCAAAATAAGATAATCAGTCTGTTATTTACAAAAATCATAACTCAAATACAAAACACAGCAGGTTTCATAAGGAAATATTTCAATTCAATCATAGGATTAACATAACCTTTAGGTCATCTTTTTGCACTGAACGACAATGTATTCCATCATCCTATCCTGTACCCAAATTAAATGTCTCCTTACTGAGCAATTGAGAGAATATGAATGAATCAGAACAGTAACTGAATTGCATATTATATTTATAATCAGAAAAAAACACACATTTTTGGGAAGAACAAGAGTTAAAACAATCCATTCCTTAATTTTATGGACCATTTAAATGTCTTAAGGTCACACAAATGGAAACCAAATCTCCTGATACTCCTATCTAACTACTTATACAATAACACCAACAACTAGGAACAATATTAATGTTTCAATATAAATATCATACAGGCATAAAGTTATAAGTTCATGGGGTCAGGAATACAGTTATGAAAACACGTAAGGCCTATGTCTTCTATTTCTGTGTGACTTGCACTAAAAAAGTAAAAGTTGCTTCAGTTGGTCAAGATATTATCCCAACAACTATGGCTTCATATGCTCTCTTCACTAATAACGGGTTATGATGACATCAGTCCAATGAAGGGACTAATAACAGATCCTAAGTAACAAACTCTAGTTTATAGAGAAACAGACAATATTAAACACATAATATGGTTTCATTTGTGTTCAATACAAATGAAACCATATTATGTGTTCAATATTAAACATAATATGGTTTCATTTGTGTTCAATACTTTTTAAGGGTAAAGCAAGAGTTAGAAACTATTAAAAAGGGTGTGAAAATAGAACTTATGATCACAAATATTTTTATTAAGCCCAAGACATAATAAAGCATTACAGGGAGAGCCCAACTATATTTTGTTAGAGATAAAAATACGGATTTAACAGCAACAAAAGAAATAGCCTATCATTGAAGATACATTAATACAAAAAAGTTACAAGAAATCTATTATAAGATTTTAAAAAGGAATATTCCCAACAATTTGACCAAATGATTTGGGTACTGTGATACAGGTGGAGGTAGAATTACTATCTGCAGATTCCTTTTAGCCCTGTTATACTAAAATATATGGAATATGTTCAATATACCTTCAAGATTGGGTAAATCTACTGAGTCATGAGTTTTCAGAGTCTATAATATCTGAAGAATCACTATACGAGTTACATAAACCTTCTAATTCCAGATGATTGTATTACCTTAGCATCTTAGCAAGTCAGGATGCCTTGAAAGGATAATCTCCAATAATTAACAAAGCTTTGCTTTATAAATAAGTTTATTTATAATGATATTTACATAATAAAAACAAAACACATGAAACTCACAAGTTATACAAAGAAACTGATGCATAATAAAAACAGCAATATAGACCGACAGGCAAAAATTTAAAGAAAGATTTAATAAAGAGTTAAATATCAAGTAGACAACTTTACTTCTTCTAAATTTTACTTTGTCACCCACACTGAATTAGAATTGAACAATGGCTCTCTCTTCAGGAGGTCCTGTACTGGAAATTCTGGAAACTGGTAACTCATATTTTGATAAGAATATAAAGTCAATGACCTATTTCTACGCAGCACCTAATGCTACCTTAATATGAAGTTACATTCAGTCTGCTTTGGAGTGAAAGTGCCTGTTAATCTGTTCTGCCAGGCTAGAAAAAATGTCACCAACATTTCACTGATGTGTGGAGATGTGGCAGGAATAAACTACTATTTAGAGAGTAAAGAGAACTGGAGCAGAAGTGACTGGGCAACAGTTTCGAGAGAAGCAAAAGCCAGGAGAAGAAAATCAATGAAAACATGCACAAGAATAAGCAGAGTAATAAGCACAAGGAGTGCAGGTGGGAAATGAACAGAAGGAAGTAATCCATGGAGCAAGATAAGGGCATCTTTAGTTCTATTCACTGGAAAACAACTTAGTGCCTAGCCAAACAAATTCGTTTTAACAGAAGAACTTGGGAGTACCTGGGGACATTAGTATATGGAATGCCACCTTTAAATTCAGGTTGAGTTCTTGCTGGCAGTGGTGAACATCTGCTTCAAATAGCAACAAAATGAAAGCTATATAATCTATACAGCTGCATTCTTTAAACTAACATAATAAAAAAGAACTTCAAATGAGACAAGCAAAAACAAGACACAAGCATTGTCAAATAAGGCACATGTAAAAATCTACACACGTTATCCAGTGAAAGACAATATATATATATTTGGAGGTAGAAATAATTACAAAAATACTGACATTTCTAAAGCATTAGCATATTTGTTACAAACAATCACCAACTAATCCCCATTCAGAAAACTGTTTTGTAAAATGATTATTCAACATCGTTAGGACTACATATTTGTGACTTTTTTTTTTTTTAAATTTCACATGTGAGCATCGGGAGAATTCGGTTAGTGGCAAAAAAGTTGTCCATACTATGAGAAATGTAATATGGAAATTATAAAAAGTTATAAATGTTCATAAACCCCATGGTCACCATAATGTAAATGTCCTTGAGTGCACCAAGTTGATATTTCCTCATCAATCAGGAATTCACAAGTCTTACTTCACAGGCCCATTGACGTTTTTAGTAACGTGGCTATATCTGCGGGCATGCTTCCTTCATCACCTGCAGGTCAGAAAGTGGCGTTAAATTTAGTAAAAATTCTTTATGAACTATATTCTCTATCTTCAATTTTCTCTACCTTTGGGGAATTCCTAATCATCTTCCAAGGCACAGTTTGCTTCAGTGTCACTCCCTGTTAGAAACCTTTCTAAATCCATATGTATATTATGGCTACTTTCTCTGTTCATGTTCATACTGAACTGCATAGCAATCTATAGGGTATGTTTCTGATTTGATATAGAGATATATAAAGAAACACATATAATTTGGATCATATCCTATTAATATCCACAAAGTATTTACTCAAGTTTGTGAAATAAAAACATTTATGTAACAAACTGAACAGTGAAAAAACAAAGACCACAAAATTCCTAAGTCCTAACCAAACATAAATCAGTCCATCCACATTCTGATTTCCAGTCCAAAGATATAATCACTGACTCAGATTTAACTGACATAGAAACAAAATTTTGAGTATAACATACAAGTTGAGGATTATAGTACCTGCTGTAAGTTACCTTTTCCCAATGTTTGCCTCATGTTTCAATTAAATGAGAACCCAGTCTTTAGATGCTTATCCAGGAATTATTGAGGATTTTCTAAGATGTGAAAACATCCTATGTCAAGATGGCATAGAATCTACTCACCTTTGATTAAATTTGGTTAATCGGATTGTTTTTAGATGAATTGATTTATCAGTATACAATGACAATGGCAGAGTTGGCAATTCATAAATATTTGTACATATAGCTATGATTTGTAGCTATGATTAATTTTATAAATTACATGTGGCTAAAATGTAGCAAAACTCATCACTTCTCTCTCTCACCATCTATCCAGTTATAATCTAAAATTATGAGAGTACTTTTATCTACTCTTCTTTCAGTAAAAATCATATGCATAAGAACACAAACTCTCAGGGAATTCACTGATACCCTTGCCTCCAAGCTTGTCTGAGATCTGGAAATAGCCCATGAAATCTAAACTGACACTTGTCCTAAATTAACTGACATCATAAATAATTGGACAAATCCATAATACAAGATGACAACAAGAATACAAATCTATAAGACTCCCCAAAATTCGATATTACTAGGAATGCAGGGAGAGGACAAAAGAAGGAAAAGGGTGGGGAGACTCTTCTAAATTTAAAAATACTAAAATAATAACAATAAAATGCAGTGTGTGAACTTTAATTGGGTCCTGTTTTTGTTTTTTTACAAAAAACTACAAAGTAGTGAGATGATCGGAAAAAATCCAGGTGTGGACAATGAATGATAATATTTGAAATTACTGTTAATTTTCTCGGATGTTATAATAATATTATGGAAAGTTCTAGAAACACAAAAATCTGACAAACATCTGAGAAAAATTATGGTCTTTAATCTTTCATAGTTCCATGGAAATGGGGGCACACATATAACATAAAGCACTTATAGGCTCTATTACAAATATACCTTTTGTTTACAGAGGAAAAGGACCTCACCATGAGAAATGAAAAGAAGCATATACAAGTACTCTCATCAAGTAACTGTCAAATTTAAATAAGTTGCTATTTTAACAGACACACTGGATATGAAAATAACAGGTAAATTTTCAGACCAAACAAATTTATATAAGTACAAATAATTTACATGAAATATGATTACAAGTGATTGAACACACCCATCACCAGTGTTCTTATCTGAAATACTATTAAAATGCCATGGGGAAAAAAGTGGAGGGCATTAAACAAAAGAGAAAGGACAGAAGAAAAAGACAACAGCGGAGAGAGAACAGTCAATAAATTTTGGAAGATGAAAAACAGACAGAAAAATGAAAACTGACTTTAGCAATTTTCTAAAGTGCAGGTAAGTGGGAAATTCCTATACTTCATGCTCAGAATTCCCTTCCCTGCTAAAGCTCAGGACACGGAGGTAAGGGTGCTTCTGAAAGGTGCGGAACATATGGAGCTAAACACAGAGCGCAGCGGTAGACACTTAAAGCCTGCCCAACAGTAAAGCCTGCCAGTCATGTACCCCAGATGTACAAGAGAAGGTTTACTCATTGCAAAATTTGAATTAAAGGAACACAGGGTGTGGTGATTAAACAGAGGACTGTGAAGCTGTAGTGGGAACAGGAAAATTAACTATTTAAATATGATAACAATCCCCCTGCCACCCTGATTCCCCTCAGCTCTGAGAATGTAGTCAGTAGGCTTATATTACCTCTCCCACCACCCTTACCTCACAAGAGTGAAGAACATTGTTTTGGGGAAATAAACTAGCCCATGAGAAACGACCTCTCATTTATAAAGATAAATTAAAGACAGTCGGAAGTCTGACAAACGGCTCCAATTAACTATGAATGTTCTATTTAAAGACTTACTATTAGGATAAAATCTATATATCTGGATATTTGCTAGCACTGCTAAAAGAATTTAACCTAGGTTTTTGATTGCTTTACCAAATTTAAAAAGATACCCTAATAAAATAATCAGGAAAAAAACACTGCCCAGTAAAATCTGCAGTGTTCACTCTTTCACGTCTGCTGGATAATGTGAAGTTGACAAGTTGCCCTCTCCACACAAAGCCGAGCTGTTAATTGCTTAAGTTATGATTATCCTACTCATCTTCACCCTTAAAAGTCTAACTCAGGTGTTTCTTACTCAGTTAAACTTCCTCTAATGCCCGTCGTCCCTAGTTAGCACAGCACCCTAAAACAAATGCTATATAGGAAGAATATATAATAATGTCATCATCATCATCTCTCTCTCTTTCTCTGAAGACAGATTAAAATGTACTGATCTCTTTATAGTATGGAATGCCTAACAAAATACTGAAACATAGTAAATAGTCAATGGAAGTCGGCTGAATTGAAATGAACTAGTATCAGTATTAGGAATATCCTTATTCATTAGAACAATGATAAAATTGCTTATTTTCAATTAAATTTAACATCAAATAAGCAAGTGGAGAAGACTGCATGATAACTGGTCTGTAAAAGATACCCAACTGCTATCTACATAAAATAACTGGTAGAGCACTAAGAAAAAAAAAGGCCATGTGTCACCTCTATGGATGGGAAAGCTGGGTGACAGAGTGAGATCAAGAGGCTTTCATTTGCCTTTTTGTATCTTTTGAAAATTGAACTATGTGAATGTATATATTTTCAAATATATATATGCTTAAAATTTTTTAACTTATAAAACTTTAAAATTCTTTTCAAAAAGGTGGAGAGTTCCCTTGAGTTTTTTCTAGACCCAACTACTTCAATGTGAAATTATTAAATCTTAAAAACTTCAATATATTGTATTCTAGTACAATAAATATGTTAGTCAAATGAAATTAATGTAAATGTTAGAGTTCTTAATAAGTTAATGTTATGCCATCTATTTTAAATCTTTTGACTCATAAATATTACTTTTGTAGTAGGTAAACCATAAAATTGTAGATAAAATTATAGACCCAATTTTAATTTTTATGTCTGGAATGTTTTGGTGTCAGAGATAAGAGATGGAATCGCAGAATTTTCCAAAATCAAAGTGTTTACATAAATTCTGGCAAAATGATCTTAGTCACTGTAGCACTTCTGAAATGTATATGCTTACCTTCTCCCATGCCATCCCTAAACTGTATGCCAGTTAAGAGCTCAGACCATCTTTGTTATCCCTTTGCTACTGCTAATTTAATGCCTTTTCATGTGAATAAATATTGAAATTTCTGCTTATAAATAACTTACCTTCATCTACTGTGGTCATATCTTGTTCTAGTTTCAATTTCTGTTGGTTAATTTTTAGCATGGATTCTTCAATTGTCCCTTGGCTTATTAATTTTATAACTAATACTTCTCTAAAAAAATAAAAGATATGTCCATTAGTTACTAAATACAAAATTATTTGGATACATATGAACAATATAAATCATCTCAGAGCTCAATAAAAATTTGAAAATTTTATTAAAAATATATCTATAAATTTAAATTCTCCTTTTGTTCAAACTACCTGAGATTGATATTTTGAGCATGTCACTTTTAAAATTCCTTTCTTAATTGATCTAAGAGAAGAAAGATACCTGTACTTGAAAAATTACTGGTAAAACGATATTACAACAAATAGTTATACTACGGCCATGCCACTCTGAACAAGCCCGATCCTGTCTGATCTCAGAAGCTAAGCAGGGTCGGGCTTGGTTAGTACTTGGATGGGAGACCACCTAGGAAGATCAGGTGCTGTAGATGTAAAAAATAAAAAATAAGGGATTGTAAGCTGGCAAGGTCCTTGCAATCTGTGAGGTCAACCAAGGGATGCCTCGCCTAAAACAAACAAACAAACAAAAAAAAACAAAACAGTTCTAGATTCAGATAGGTATTCTATTTTTAAAATAAACATGCTTTGCCTATCCGGTTCAAAGAAATAATTCAGTACAAAATATAAGTGTGGTAAAGTACAAAGATTAAAGTTTTAGTCCCACAACAGGTACTGATAAATGTTTGGTTCATAAAGGAATAAATAATGTCCCTTGGAAATACTGTAAAATGCTCCACAAAGAAAACATTGTTGGCTGCTTACATGTGAAAGCAGAGTTGCATTGTAGGTTATTTTTTCACCTCTATACGGTCCTGTGACCAATGTCAAAATTAACCTTCACCTAAAATATCTACAACTAAAATTATTTCTTAAAAGGTAACAGGATAGCAATAGTATGTATATTACCAAGTCTATTTGGCTCTCAAATGGTTCAGCAAGCAAGACTTTTTAATTATTAATCTTTTTCAAATGGGTTGGATCATGGATAATACTTCCTTTTCGTTAGCTACAGAATTATTTAGGATGGAGGTGGGAGATTATTTTGTTTTAATTACTAGAAAATGAATAGGTTACATAGTGACATTCATATTCAATGGTGCTGGTATGAAATACATCAGCAGCCATACTTTGGTAAAAATATTAAAAGGCAGGACATCCGATAGACTATATTCTAATATTCTATACAAATTAACTTGTCTTTAATTAAAAATAAATTTCAACTGAAAACACTTACTTAGTCTGGCCTACTCTATGGCATCTATCCTCTGCTTGTTTGTCATTGTAAGGATTACAGTCAATATCGTGAAGTATAACAACATTCGCTGAAGTCAGGTTTATTCCTAAGCCACCAGCTTTCGTTGACAGCAGGAACACAAAGATATCCATATCGGTATTAAACTCATCAATTAGATGAATCCTGTAAGATAAATATGTTGGGTTAAATCTTACTAAAAGGTATATAATTAAAACTGAAAACAATCATATGAAAACAATCAAAACTTGGAGATGTAAATATATGCTCTTTGTATTAGTTACTTTACCTGCAGCTATTTTATTGAAAGACCATCCCAATTCACCAACTTCTTTTCTATACCATTTACCTCTCTAAGTCTTACTTTATTCAACTATTCAGATTTGATTAACTCCTAAAGGATTACTTTGTCCACTGTTTAATGACTTCTGGCTCATCTAAATTCTGCATATGTCTTTTCAACCTTTAATCTCAGAAGTCTGTCAGCTGCTACTGGTAGTCAATATACCTGTGAACTTAAAGATCTCGAAATCAAACTGTATCTCTGTAATCTCTTTTAGCATGACTTCTACCTTACTGTAATACAAGGGAAAAAATTCACTCTAGTCAATAAAAAAACAAAAAACAAAAAATAAACCCCAAATGATATAACAGTTTGAACACACTAGAAAAAGCATTCTTATTTTTTTAAGACAACTTTTTTGTTCTTTGGGAATTAAAAAATTAAACAGCCAAACTTAATTACATTTAGAATACGAGAAGCCCAAGATTTTAAAACAATCTCAGTTTAAAGATAAAGTGCTTTAGATTTTGAATGATTTTAAAAGGAAAAATACTGATAAGTACATAATACCTGTTTCAAAATATATTTATATGATATTCAGAAAATGCTCCGCATCTTAAAGTAATAATTTGAAGTAACCATGCATAAGACTCAAAGCAAAACAATTCTATCAAATGCTCTAGATATTTAAAATTCAAACATTTACTCTTATTTGAGGATAGAGAGAGTTTTTGAAACTAAAGTATACCAACCTTTCAGAAATCTGAGTTTTTCCATCTAATCTGAGGTACCTATGCTGATGATGTTTTAAGAGAACCTCTAAAATATCCAGCATCATGGTAAACTGGCTAAATAACACAACTCTATCACCCTGTGAAAATACATATATGGATTAGACACATGGAAAGTAAAATTATAAGTATCTAATGATCAACTGCTTCTTTAATAAAAATCAAGCAATCATAACTAAGGTAAAATTCTCATTTTAGATTACACGTAAATTACCTTAATTTCTAAACTTCAGATCTAAAATTTAATTCTCAGTTTTGATTTTTAAGGACAGTTCATGGATACTACTACTTGGATTGTGATCTTACAAATTTAAGCTATTTCACACATAAATTGTAGGATTAAATAACCATTTAACATAGTAACTTCAAAATACTAACTCTGAAGCAATCATACAGATTGTCACCTATGAAATAATGACAAGATTTTTTAAAAACATCAATATAGATGTATTCTACTAATTTCTGTTTTTTGAGGGTTGACAGAGGAAAAGTAATCAGGAAAATATATGCTCAAATACAGTGGATTCCCCTTATCCATGGGGGATACATTCCAAGACCCCAAGTGGATGCCTGAAAACATAATACTGAACCTTATATATACATACTTTGCTTTTTTTCCCCTACACATATGTACTTTTTCACTTAAAGGCAGCACTTTACGGCTTCTCTTTGCCATGTCCAAATTGCCAACATCACCACTCCTGAACAATGTGGCCATTAATAAGTAAAATAAGGGTTACCTGAACACAAGCACTGTGATATCGTGACAGTCAATCTAATAACTGAGAGGGCTACTAAATGACTAATGGGCAGATAGTGTATACAATGTAGATATGGACAAAGCAGTGATTCAGGACGGGGATGGGAAAGCACAAGATTTCATCATCAAACTGAGAGTTGCTTATTTCTGGAATTTTCCATTTAATATTTTAGGATCACATTTGACTGTCGGTAACTAAAACCAAGGAAAGTGAAAGAGCAGCTAAGGGGACATTACTACATATCCAAAAATTGCTAGTTTCAAAACACTAGTTTCTACAAGAATAAAGAATAGATTAAAATATAGATTAAAACTTTAAGAAAGTTAAATCATGCCAGAACTGTTTTAAAGAAGTTTAACTTATTGGGAAAATATAAAAGGAGTGGCATTCTTCTTTAATACCTTCTGTTTCAATTCAGACAAGATGCGTCCTAAAGCTCGGAATTTTCCAGAATCTAAAATCAAGTCCATGTCTAACTGGAAGTTATTAATGTGTCGATATTGTTTACAAAGTACATGTAATTCAAAGTCTGTCATAACCTCCATATCTTCAAAGATCAGGTCAGGGTTAGCTTCACAATGTGTAGGTTCCTCAAAGCAAAACAAGAGAAAACAATACACACACTTCAAAATGAAGATAATTTATAATATGATCAGAACAATCTAATAAAATTGTTCACATCTGATAAAATATCTAAATCATAGAACATTTAGTGTGAAAGATTTAGCAAAGAAAATTTATATTCATTTTTTAGGTAAAATAAAGGGAGAAAAGTACTTACATTTTAGAGTTAACATATTAAAATATGTACAGATGAAATAATGTGGGGAATTTAGTTCAAAATAATCCTGAGGAGGGATCTAGATGGAACAAGAGTAGTGTTATCCTGTGTACTGTTAATGGGACTGCAAATAGCCAATGGATGGAGATGCCTCGAAAAACTAAAAATAGAACTGCCATAAAACCCAGTAATTCCACTTCTGGGTATATTCCAAAGAAAATGAAAACACCAATTCAAAAAGATAAATGCACCTCTATGTTCGCTGCAGCATTATTTATAATAGCCAAGATAGGGAGCAACCTGAATATCCTCAACAGATGAATGAATTAAGAAGATATGGTATATATGTGCAATGGAATATTACATAGCAATAAAATGAATAAAATCTTGCCATTTGCAACAACATGGATGGACCTAGAGGGTATTATGCTAAGTGAAATAAATCAAACAGAGAAAGACAAATATCATATTGTTTCACTGATATTTGGAACCTAAAAAAAATAAAACAAAGGAACAAACAAAACAAAAACAGACTCACAGAAACAGAGACCAAAGGGATAGCTGACAGAGGGGAGGGAGATAGGGAGATGGGTAAAAAAGGTGAAGGTGAATATAGTCAATAATAATGTGATAAGTTTGCATAGTGACAGGTTATGAGAATTAGTGGGGTGATCACATTGCAATGTTTAAAAATGTCAAATCACTCTATCGTACACCTGAAACAAATACAACACTAAATACCAGCTCTACTTAAATAAACAAATAAATAAGAAACAAGGAGTGGTGTCATTCCAGATAATTGTAGAAAATGTATGAAGGTTATATGTGCAGAGAATGTCATTACACAATTCTCTCTACATTTACAAGTTTGAAATTTTCCATAAGTTTTAAATAATATTAAAAAATTTTTTTAAAACAAGTGGTTCATTCAACACAAAGACCTATAAGGAGAAATAAGGGTAGGTGCTAAGAGAGAATGAGGCAAAAATAAAGAATAATGGCTAAAACTATAGACAAAGTACAACAGGAAGAAATAAAATGAAGAAAATAATTGGAGAAAAACGACTCACTACCCAAGTCATAAAATCTGAGGAATTTTTTGGTAGAAATAAATAAATAAAGAAGTATATTATGAGGTCTAGAGTGAGAGTTGGTAACTTTTTTTTTTTTGGTAAAGGGCCAGATAGTAAATATTTTAGGCTCTGTAGGCGAAATGGGATGTTTTGCAACCATTCAACTCTGCCCTTGTTTTAAGACAGCAGTCTCAGACAATATGGAGACAAAAAGGGTATGGCTGTATTAGAATAAAACTTTATTTATAAAAATAGACACTGATTGGCCCCAAGGCCATAGTTGCAAAATTATCTTGAAATCTGTCGTAAAAATGTTTTCCTTAAATATGTGGTTGAAAGGTTAATATGCTCATTAGGTTCGATGGTCTGAATTCTAGCCTCATGTTTAATCTCATGTTTAATAGTGTTAATAAAGCATAGTGTTAGCACAAGCTGAAATCCTTACCTTTAGCATAAGCTGAGACATTTCCTTGAGTTTTTCAGCTGTGTAATATTGGCGATGTAATAAAGGATGATTGGCCATTTTTCTCAATTGCATCATGACATTGCACATTTCTGTGTTTTTTTCTGTGATCCAAAGAGTACATATTAAAAAAAAAATAAAACCTGATAATTGTTTGTTGAAATATATCTTTATGCAAACAAAGAGTTTTAAAATTATTTCTTCAAATTCTGACTAATTTTTTAAAAGTAAATCCCACTATAATATGACTAAACAAAATGCAGCCCCAATACAGGATTATTTTTCATATAATATTGTGAAAATCAGATTATACCCAAGTTATTGATAGATTTTTTCAATCTGTTGAAAAGACCCAAATAGAGTTGTTCCTGTTCCTCTGACATTGTACACAACTCAATTTGATCTTTCTTAGGGGGCAGCTGCTTGAGAACCTGAGAAAGGAAAACAGTTTAAGTAAATCATTCAAACAAAGAGGAAAATAGATTTTTCAAAAAACAATCATAATGAAAAAATGCACATAAGTTACCTCATCTTTTACTCTTCTGAGAATAAATGGTTTTATAATTTGTTTTGCGTGTGCTATTCTCTCCTTTTCATATATACTTTGCTCATCTGCTGATTTCTAAGTAAAATAGGAACATCGTTTTAGAAATTATTCATTTAAATGATCACAATAACAATATTATACAACACGAAAATCTCCCTCACTATAATATGAGTTATCTTCCACAGAAACTCAATTCATTCTAGCTAGAACTTCACATTGGAATTCTGGGCTATAATTACTTCTTAGAGCTCCATATGTACTTTCAGGTTTCATAAGATGTAATCATGTATTCTGCTGAGGTAATAAAATTGAACTGTACTAAGTTAGTTTTCAGAAGTCATTAACTGATGAGTCATTACTGATTACCTACAGAACTCTCATGGAAAAGTATGTATGAGAAAGAGAGACAGAGAAAAGGGGCATGGGAGAAGAGGTAAGGGGGATGAGAGAGAGAGGAAGAGGGGAGGGAGGAGAGGAAAAGGGGAAGAGAATTTATATTTATTTGTGGAAAACAGCCCTGAAAGAAAGCTAGTACAGGTTATATAAATCATGTGGTCTAAAAAATGGGGATAGTGCTTGAGCACATTTCCTTTTCACCAAAGACAGAACTGTATTCCCCTGGGCTGGAGCTGAAACTGAAACACTGATGACACTCCACTGATGACATCCCACTGGAGTGGGCTGACCAGAGCAGAGGTGTCCAGCCAGACATGAGCCTCGTCCCAGGGCACCTCGCAGCCATGCTATGCTGCTTCATAACTGAGCTGTAACTACTGAGCTGTTCCGCAACCACGCTGTTTTCACAGCTATGCTGTATCACACTTGGGCTGTTTGCACTGAATAAAGTTCAGTTTCCACCACTCCCCACCCTCCAAAGATGAGGACAGTTCTATCTAAAACCTGTTCATTTTAGAGAATTAAAGAAGTAGAATTTTATTCTAAAATGTGAAGGAGACCTCTATATTCTCTGATCTGCTAGGACAACAAGTGGGAAAGAATACATTAGTAAAAGTTTAAAGGGCAGTTAATTTGCAGTGGAAGAATATCACAAACTATATGTGATATGGGAGAAAGTTAAGAATCTATATAAACGCTGCTGTACTAGAAAATATGGGAGTTCTTGAAGAGTATACTGTGCTTTTTCTAAGCAACAGGGAGAAAATAAGATTTTCTTCTAAATAGGAATTCTTTACTGTAACTTTTAGAAAGTACTTTTGTATTTATGAACTTTTATTTCAAAGCATATGTTCAGTATAGGATATTCAACTTTTGCCCAGTTCTACAGTTTACCTATAAATAAATGCTACTGATTGACCTAATTTTAATAAAGACACAATGATCAGAGATTTTCCTTACATATTACATATCTCAGCTTTCCACTGATTTAAAATTGCCACTCTTCAGAAAATTAAGATATTTTAAAGATCAGAACTTTTAGACAGTAATTTCGGAAGTCTAATTCATTTCCCGTTGTATTCTGGCTGACTACCTAATTCATCTATCAACTGCTAAAATTTATTTCATAGTGTGTATGCACCATGAAAACAAGAAAAAGACAAAATAGAAAAATGACCCAGGTAAAACACAAAGTAACATTTGGGAAAAAATGTACATTTATGCTTACTGTCTTAGAAGAAAACATTCTTCGTATTTCACTGGTGCTACTACTAAACATGTGTGGCATAACAAAATTCAACAGTGACATGAGTTCTAACAGATTATTCTGTACAGGTGTGCCTGTGAGCAGCAAACGGTTATTTGCCTGTGAATGAAAGTAAAGTTAAAATTACTTTAAAAAAAAAAAATTAGAGTCACACCCTTCTTTGTCTACCCTCCTCAGTGGAAGAGAAAAAATTTAAAACCATTATTAATAATGCGACACTGTGATTGAAGATTAGCAATTTAGAAAAATTATCATCTATTGTGCTTTAAGGTAGAATGAATAAAACTAATGGTTTCATTTTATAAGTAGGTAACTTACATCCTCAGATTACTTTTATGAGGTAATGAAAGTAGATTAAATTTGATATTCATACAGTTTTTCATACAGGACAGGGAGAGTAAATGAGGTTCATGAACTACAAATCACTTTTTCATCTTTAATGGGTTACAGAAAATAGCAAAGAACAAGTAAAAGAGGCCAAATGGCTCACAAAGTATGAAATAGTTCCTATTTGGCCCTTTACAGAAAAAGTTTGCAGACCCTGATATAAAATACTATATACATTAAAGTATATAATTTAAAATTTTATAATTAGAAACATTCACAAAACACTCTCTTACATTAATTGTCATAAGGTGCTGGTAGCGAATGGAGCCCATATTCTTCAGCATATGGCCCTCATCGAAAATTGCGTAATTAAGTTTTAGTCGCCGAAAGAGACTGCGATCATCAGAACTGCTGATTGCACAATTATACCTGTCACCAAAAAAAAAAAAGAAAAGAATAGAAAATTTCTGAAGTTATACCTTTAAGGGCCTGGGCGCTAGTCATATTTAATGCTTTGTAAACTTATTTTTATTTATACATTTTTAATAGCCAGTATGTAAAAGATACCACTAAGACACAGTTAGTACTCAAATAAATACTGATGTACTTGTATCTAATAATTAATGATGTACATGTAACCAAGTTATGAAAGCTGCCATGTGTAGTTAAAAGAAAATTTAAATGTTATAATGTAATCAACTTCTACACACCTAAAAAGAGGCCAACTTTACTACAATTTATGTAATCTGCACTTGGTATACTCTTTGCTTCAGGAACTGTTATATTTTAAGAAATAACAAAAAAAAGAACATTAAGCTAAGATGTTTCTGTAGAGAACATAACACTACTGTATTAAATTAGTAGAAGAAATCTAAGAATTAACAGTTAAGAGTGGCTAGTAGTACAACACTATACAAATGGAGTACATTTTATTAAGAATTTTGAATGCATTCTTTTAATCATGGCCTCCTACAGAAGTGGTGGAGAGAAATAATAATCAAATACTGACAGTTAATATGAAACTTGAAATAACCTATATAATAAACCCAACATGAGGGAATTAAGTTCTCTGATAGATATTTATGTCAAATAGCTACTAAGTAATGATTAAGTTATTCGGTTCTATTTTCCATCCCAATTTCTATTCTAACTTTAATTTTTTAGAGAATGATATTTCATGTATTTACTATTCTTATTTATAAGTTAGAAATATTAAAAACCATCTTGATGGAATACTTTAAATGTTACTTTATAATTACTTTTAAAAATGCCTTTTTTTTTTTAAAGGAAACTATTTAAGAATAGTTGGTATACAATACTGTATTAGTTATATTAGTTTCAGGTGTACAACAGTGATTCAACATTTTTATACCTAACAATGTGATTAACTAATTCTAGTAATCAACTGTCACCATGCAAACTTATCACATTATTATTTATATCTTCCTTCACCCTTTTTAACCCATCCCCCTACCCCTTTGGACTGTTTGAGTCTGCTTTTGTTTCTTTTTTCAGATTCCACATATAAGTGAAACCATATGGTATTTATGTTTCTCTGATTTCACTTAGCATAGTGAAATAAATAGGATCCTTTAAGTCCATACATGTTGTTGCAAATGGCAGGATTTCATTATTTAATATTACTGCATAATATTCCATTGTACATGTAAACCACATTTTTTTTATCCATTTACTTATCAATAGACACCTAGGTTGCGTCCATATCTTGGCTATTGTAAACAATGCTACGATGAACATAGGTGTACATCTTTTTGTATTAAATGTTTTTTCTTTGGATAAATACCCAGAAGTGGAATTTATGAGTCACAGAATAGATCTTTCAGTTTTTTTGAGGTATCTCCATACTATTTTTTCATAGGAGCTGCACCAATTTGCAGTTCTGAGGGTCTCTTTTTCTCCACATCCTCGCCAAACATGTTATTTGTTGATTTTTTGATAACAGCCATTCTGACTGGTGTGAAGTGGTATATCATTGTGGTTTTAGTTTGCATTTCTCTGATGATTAGTGATGTTGAGCTTCTTTTCATATGTCTGTTGGCCATCTGTGTGTCTTCTTCAGAGAAATGTCTTTTCATGTTCTCTGCCCACTTTTGATTCTTTCTTTGTTATTGAGTTGTATGAATTCAAATGTTACTTTAACTGAAGAATGTTATGATAGTGGACATAACCTTTTTATAATCACTGTCAGTGAGTCACCTGAGGTACTAGCAAAAAACTGCTATCTTGGTGTTATACACCAAACTGAAAAATGCCTGAATCCTCATCGTAAGTTCTTCCATTACTTTAGTTGCACAGTTCTTAGCATACTTTCCTTTATAGTACTAATAATATTTTTAAAATCTTTTTTAAAACTTCGAGGGCTGCACAGAACTTCTTCCCCCAAAATTTTTTTTCTCAATACTTACGTGGTCACAATTACATTGTATTCTTCATATTTACTATGAATGTTATATCTTATCTGTTTACGTTCTTCTTGAGAACCTAGAATTTAAAAGTAATATATACTTATTGATTTTACTTATTGTACTTATTTGTACATGTTAGGACTCTAAAGAAATTTCCAAAGTTAAAAGCAAAAGGACATATTCTTACCATAGTAACAGAGCACCTTTAAAGTGGGGCACCATAAATTAACTTCCCTTAACCAGTTATCTATGAAACAAAAGAGATATTAACTTGTATCTGCTAAAACAAGGTATCTGTATGCAGTAAAATGAATACTTTATAAAGTTTAACAAGTTTTGCCCAAAAATTATTTTTATAAAATAATACAAGGTGATTTTAAAAATCACAGACCGTTCACAATTTTACTCCTGATGATTACTACGATTTCGAGGTCTTGAGGTAGCATCAAAATAAAAGGCAGAGAACCATTTTTTATATTATAGATGACTACTAATTGCTAATTTAAAGAGACCTTTTTTTGGGTTACATTCATACATACATACATTCTCATACTCTATTCAACATCCAATGAACTGAACAAGAATGAGATAGTAATTTGAGTGGGGATAAAGTGCATACTTTGACTCAGTAAATGTCTAATTATAAATTTAAACGAACTTAGTTTCTTTCAGTTACTCATTAAAACAATTTACAAGAAAACAAAACAATCTTATCAAATGGTTCTTGATTTATAATAATTGACATATCTGAGTTATTTTCTTTAAAAAAGACTTCTAGAACAGTCACATACATACTAAGAAATCACACACACACAGCTTTTCTCCTCCCTATGTAAAATAGTATACAGTCAAGTATGGTTGTCCACAGTATCACATACCTATAGTTGATGCTGGAACAACAATCAAATGAGGACCTTTATTACTCTCCTGATACAGGTATGCCAGGAATGCAATGGCTTGAATAGTTTTTCCTAGGCCCTAAAAATAAAAGTTCAAAACACAATATATGAAATGTAAAAACAAACAAACAAAAACCCCCAAATATTAAGAAATACAAAAGGAAAAGAAAATATTTCCAGTTTTATTTGATTCCCCGCATGCAACTTTTATAAGAATTGCCACTATGTTTTCATTTTTCAATGGCAGATAAAGCAAATCTCCAAATGAAACTTCAACTTAGTTTAATGAGCAAAATGTATAATAACTGTTAATTAATGTGACATACATTAATATACAAAGACCTTTGCCTTGCACGTAAAGGATGTAATTTTGGTAACTGTTTATATAAAGCAATATTTAATACATAATGGATGGATTGAGGTCGATGTTCCAATGACTAACTGGAGGTGAACATAAGCCTATACTATTACTAGACAATTCCACTCTTAAGAATATATTCAAGAGATATGAGAGCATATGTCCACAAAAAGACTTCAGTAAGAATGTTTACAGTTTTATTGTAACAGCCAAAACCTGGAACTAACCTAAATTTTCATCAACAGGAGAATGGCTAAACAAGTTGTAACATATTTATACCATGGACTACTAACTGGCAAAAAACCCCAACAAACCTACTAATACATATAAAAACACAGATGAATCTCAGTAATGGCGTTGCATCAAAAAATCCAGAAACAAACAGTAATACTCAATGTTCTATTTATATAAAGTTCAAATTCAGAAAAAATTATCATGGTCATAGGTATCAAAATGGTAGTGGTAATGATTGAAAAAAAGCATGAGGGAACTTTCTGGGATGATGAAAATGTTGATCTGGGAGGAGGTCACATGGGTGATCATATATGTAAAAAGTCACTAAACTGAACATTTGTGCATTTTACTGCAAGTAAATTATACATCAATAAAGTGAGTTTTTGTTCTGTTTTGTTTTAAGGTTACTGAGGAGATTTAGCTCCTCAGGGGAGCTAAATATTACCATCTGTTAAGAACTGAATCCTCCCTCCCAAATTCATGTGTTAAAACCCCAACTCCCAATGTGACTATTTCCAAGATAGGGTCTTTAAGGAGGTAATTAAGGTTAAATGAGATCACAAGGGTAGGGACCCAATCCTCATCTTAAAAGAAGAGAAACACTAAGGATGTATGCACACAAGAGAAAAAGCCATGTGAAGACACACAGCAAAAAGGTGGCCATCTACAAATTTCAGAGTGGCCTCAGGAGAAAATCAATCTTGCCAACACCTTGATCTTAGACATTTAGCTTCCAGAACTTCCAGAAATTAATTTGTTCTTAAAGCCACCCAGTCTTTGACATTGTTATAGCAAACTTAGCAGACTAAGACATTAACTTATCATAAATATTGTCCTTTATAGGTTACAGAAAATTTCACATAATATACCTCATTTGATACCAAATATAATCTCAATATAGAAAGTACCTACATTGTGTTAATATTGGCTCTGAGAGATTAGGTTATTTGGTAAGGAGCAAACAGCCCATGAAAAACAAAATTGGGACACAAAACCCAAATTTGATTCCCAAGTCTAGTTTTCCTACAAGTGTAATGTTCTACATTCTGTATCTAATTTCTGTAACTATTCAGAAATCTTGTATATATTCTTCACTTTTCTATCAGACAAAGAGCATCTTTGCTTTAATGGTAATATGATGTATGGAAATAGTCATAGTACTAAAGATTACTAGACGCTAACCAGAGAACAGAAATCACTGTCACTGTTAATTTTTATTTTGGAAATCTAATAAACAATGTAATATGTATGTATTCAATTAACATTTTCTCCACTGAACATGATTCATTTTTAATAAACACTTTTTAAAAAAAGTATAGCTGTAAGAAGGTAGGTAAGGTTAAATGTCAAGTTTCTATGTGACAATATCTGAACTATTGGCTGTAATAAACTTCCCAAGTTTAGTTCAAGCAAATGTGATTTGGAAAAGAACAGAAACTCGAGAGATATCTAATACAAATAAAATGGCTAAAATGATGTTGACAATGTTGCTGATAAATGTGTGAATTTATTTACTGACAAAGAGGTATCTATGATAAATTTTAAGGGCAGCTACAGAAAAGCAAATACAGTACAATCTCATTTAGTATTTTACATATATACGCATATATTAGACATACTTATTAATTTGATAATCAGATAGACAAGAAACCTCTTTGTATTGGGGGCTAGTGAAGAGGCTAGAGCTAAAACAAGGAAACAGAAAATTGGGAAGGGTAAAAGGGGTTAAAGATACTGAGGTGAGAGCAGTAAACTACAGAGTCAAAGGAAATTTTCATTTTTAAATGACAGCAAGGATGCCTTTTAATGACAAATCCTAGAAATAGAGTACTACTTACCATTTCATCTGCCAAAATGCCATTAAGTCCATGTTTATGTACCAATGCCAACCAATTCAAACCAACCTTCTGATAGGGCTTGAGTGATAAACTGATAAAGAGAGAGTTAATAATTATTAAAGATTTATACTATTAGTTTTCACTACTAGTTTCTGACATGAAGTTTAGGTTTACAATACACACAAAACTGAAATACCTAGGTCTAGTCTTACCTTTTAACTTACTGTTATGAGACATTTATACGTAAGAAAATGAGCCCAAAACATAATATTTTTTTCATCTTGTCAAATTTTATTCTGTATTTGTTGATTTATTTCTTCTGGTAATAAGGATAAAAAAAAAATTCCCATATTCGGTCATAATGTAATGCCACCAAATTAACTTAATTCCAAAAGTGATCAGGGTATGAACTATAACATATTACTAAGCTATTATTTATACTAGAAAATTGTATTGTACTCATTTCAATTTTAACACATTATGGAACTTAAACAGGACAAAAATGAAAGCATAATTTGCTACTTTGCCAGGCTGATTTAATAAATAATAAACACTTTCTGAATGGATGCCAATCACCTCTAATGTCAGTGGTACATGTAATTCTGAAGCATGTATGTATTTATGTTTGAACTATGTAGAAATGTAAATTTGAGAGACATCAACAAACATCAATAAGTAGAAAGTAGCAGACAAGTGTCAAAAATCTTATATAATTTGCAACCTAGTAAATAGACAACCCTTGAGAATAACTTGTTTAGAAGGTAAATATGGGGGTTTATAATGGATGAAAGCGACAGTGTTTTCTAAAAGTTCAAGTGTTTAAAAACTAATAGCAGTTATTTAATGACATTTATTATATGTAGGTATACAAAGATATTTTCAAATATCACCTCGTTTAACCTTTCAAGATCCTATAAAGGTAGCTGATATAATCATTTTAACATGAAAAAACCTGAGGCTTACTAATTTGCTTGACTGTTGCTTAGCTACAAAGTGTATGGCTAAAGTTTTAACTCAGGAAGTCTATTTCACTTGTAAGCTATTCTCACACTCATAAGGACAGCAAACACTCCGTTTAACATGCAAATCTAGGACAAGGCCATGCCTCCCATTCCCCAGCTTTTAACCTGACCCTTTAATTTCCTGTTACACATGTTCTATCTGCCTACAAGGAGGGGAGGGGTCTGGACATAGCTATGGCAGTAATCAATGGTTAAGGGGTCAGATTCTGAAATCAAGAAACCTTAATTAGAACAGGAGTAAAAAGGTAGGGTAGAATGATAGCCATTTAAAATCAGAATCTATGTTTCAATTGTGGGGTAGGCAATCTATAAAACATTTCTCATTAGAAAAAAATTAAAAGTATAGGTAGGAAAAAATCAGCAGTATTGCTGAAGTCTTTACTATTCATTTTTTAAAATGTCTTCCTTCTTGGCCAAAATAATTTCGATGCCACTACAAAAATAATAATACAACATATTATCAAAGATATTTTAACTTCCAGATACAAATAAATTCTTTCTACGACAGTAGTGGTGACAATAAATTCTAGTATTGAAATGTTTATCATATTTGAGATACTACACTATGGGCTTTACATGCATTATTACTTCATTTAATCTACATTATAAAGTAGATACTATTCTTATTCCCATTTCACAGGCGAGAAGTTCCCTGGGACTCAATGAAGTAACCTGTCCAATGTCACATAGCTATTTAAATCCATGTGTGCAGTGGCACAGCCAGCATCCAACCTAGGTCTGATCCAGCTGTTGGCCCCTAACCACTAAACAGTAAACATGAAAGAATTCTCTCTCTGACCCACTCACTCTGTGGTCAAAACTGAGTTTTCTATTATTTTTGAGTACTTTACAATGTCTCAGTCACCCCACATGCATAAGGTTCACATTCCATGAAAATGATGAAACTTGATGAGACAGGCGTATTACATCACTTATAAATGTATCCAAGTGCCAACATGCTATCCCAATGTAAATCACAAAGAGCCAAGAAATATTCTTAACACAGAAAAATTACCGAATTTCTCCATTACCAACACATGTTGAGAAACAAGTCTATTAAAATTCTTCGCTAAACATAAAACTTATAAAAAGAAATGAGGAAATTTTGAGAAGCATCTACTACATATAATTTTTTCATCCAAATAAAATTATTTAATCCATAATCAAAATGCAGCTCTGGTAGCTGTTTTGATCAGGACATTAAATAACTTTGTTATATTAAAATCTTTGTTTTAAAGTATTTCTCTATGTGTATTTGCTCCTCTGCTAGATTTAGCTAAATTAAAAGCAATTTTCTGTTGCTAAGTATCACAATAGTGCTGCCTATCAGATTCCCTTTTCTGAATATAAAAGGATCAATGAAAATGTAGTTTGGACAAAGACTTTTAAATCCAATTCACTTGTTATGACTAATTTTTAAAATGGGCAGCTGTGATCTTTTTCTAGGAGGCTCTAATATTTAGGTACTATCTAATCATACCTCATTTATTTTGATATTCTATAGTTTTCTAAGATTTTCATGCCTGCATAGGTAGAATGCATAATTTGCCAGGGTTACCCAAATAGTAAGGACTACAGACCAGGCATTCTGAATTAGTTAAGTACTCTCTTCTCAATAGGGGACTATAAATATCCTTAAACTGAAAGTTTTCTTACCTCCAAGAAAAAATTATTTAAAAATTTTCTGAGATCATGAAAGTAAATGAGGCAGAACATTGCTTTGAAGTTATTTGTTTTATTAGAGGGTGTGTGTGTGTGTGTGTGTGTGTGTGTGTGTGTGTCCATCCAGAGTTACTACGATTTCTTTTCTAAATGAAAATTAAATTGGGTTTAAATCTCTGATCAGAGAAACTGGTATTGAAATAATTTTGAAAGGTAAGAAAGTCTTGAAACAGAAACAACAGGAGTACATATGACATGCTAAATTTGAGTTTAAAATGCAGAAATACAGAGCTAGACAGACTGGTTTGAAATAATTCATATGAAACAGATTAGGGATACTAGTTGACCAAAAGTTACATCCCCTAAGTGTGACATGGCTGCTGAAAATACTACCACAACATTGTCTTGTGCTAATACTAGTATCCAAACTTCTGAAATATTTGTATCATAGTACTTGGAGTTAGTCAAACCACATCTGCAGTACTGCTTTGCATTCAGACCAGTGTCAAATGGTTTCATAGCCAACTGTTTAGGAAGAGGACAGGGAATCATCCTGTCAAACTGAGGGAGAACAAGATCAGAAGAACCCTGTTAGATTTAGTCCAGAAAAGACAGAACATACATGATTACGTATATTTTATACTGAACATCTGAAAAATCTTTTCAATTAAAACAGTTTAAAGCTGATAAGTTTTAGATAAATTGGTAAAGCTTGAGAGTTGGGTACATCTTTGTAGGAATAAAACAGGATACAAAATGAAGTTTTCTCTCTTTACTCTCATTATACATTTTAACTTTAGGTAATTTTAGTTTTCACATTTTTAAAATAAAGATAATGAATGTAATGGTTTTGAGACACATGAGAAATTTTATTTTTCCCTGGAAAGATCATAATGTTAACGAGGAGTTATATGTCTATATTTCCATTATCTCTAAAAGGCAATTTTTCTTCTAATTCGTATAAATTTGTAAAAGGAAAATAAACAGTTAATATTCATTTTACTTCAAAGTAAACTTTGCTACAAAGAATTTGTTAAGAGAAAGCATGATAACTTATCAGCATAGTCTAACATTTTCCTCTATGCTAATAAATTTTTTCCCGAGGCAAGGAAACTACTTTAAATTTCTATATACTAAGCAGCCATGATGCCCGGCCAGTATAACAAAATTGCTTGTCCAATTCTAAACATGGCTAAAAACAAAAACCAAGACAACAAATTTCACCCCCTAAAAGTGCATCTAAATAAACTCTAAAGAGACTATATATACAGGTTTTTAGAAGTTGTACTTTGGACTAAATCCAATAAGCACTTTAAAAATCCCTACTTTTCTCATCTATTAATTATTTCATTTAAAAATCCTCAGTCTAATGGAAAGTTTATTACCTGATCATACTATTTACAAGTAACAGGACTTTGTAAATGTTGGTTTGAGAGATAAAATTTTTAAGTGATGCAATAAAGCACTTGATTTTTTAAAATCCAAATTATGATAAAGTAGACTCAACTGGGTAAGTCTTGTAGAGTGAAGAACTCCCCATATCCAATGCTGTAGAACAAGAAGGAGCAGATCCAACTACACTTTTAGGAGATGAATTTGCTGACATGGCCATAGTTCTTTCTATGCAACAGAGAAAAGAGCTTCTTTGTGGGAACTGCATCACGTTTTCTCCCATAGCACCCTAGAAGGGCACAGAAAAGATTGTAGCTTACTATTAAAGGCCAGTAACCACACCTTGATTTTTAATTAACCAATGATCAGCAAATATGCTGTGATCATGAACTCAGAAAACTATCAGAAGTAAATAAAATCACCAACTAAGGTAATGAATTTTACTGAGACCCTAGAGCTAATCTTATTAAACCTATCGGAAATATTCTGTACAGATGTAATTCGTTTTAAAAGTAGCATAACAATGCATAGTGTGGATAGACCATAATTCATTCTATTTTCTGATTGTTGGAACTTAGATTGTTTCCATGTTTTTGAAACTATAAATACTACTGTAGTAAACAGGTTTATACCTTTTTATAAAAAAGGTAGTATTCTGAACAGTTCTGAGTCTTCAAACTACTTAAAAATAAATGAACTTTTAAAAGAAGTTCAGAACAATCTCCCCCATGCCAATATCCCAATACCATGCAAAACAGGGGTGTTCACAATTAAATTCTGTTTTAACATGTACTGGCTGTTGAATCAATGTTTTCAAGAAAATAGTTTAGTGTCCATTCGTTGCAAGAATTATGAAAAGGTATTTACTGAAAGTAACAGTTTTAGGGAATATACTTTTTAAAAATGCTTTTTATAATTTTTCCTTATGTAATCTATTTAATGAAAGTATCCTTTTCATTTTGATGTGTTTCTACCCCGAAAAGAGACTTAAAAATCTGGACTTCTGAAATTATTTAAAACATTTTATTGCAGATACAGGATATTTTAATAATTTTATTTTATTAATGATTAAAAAGCTAATATTTATGATATGAGCTAAGACAAATTTTTACATTGATGCAATTAAACAGCTGATTTTTTGAAGTATCAAATTAAAGGGGTAGCTAAAACCACCTTTTTGGTTTCTGTGATTATATATGAAATTATCTGTCATCAGACAAGGAAAACAAAGGATGTAAAAGACCGTGACATTTCCTCTCTCTAGTTTATGAAAGGATGAAATAAAATATCCTGATTGTGGGGAGGAGAAAAAAAATCAATGATAAATAATTCATATACCACTTATGTGCCATTAAAGAAAATCTTGGGTTTTTCTTTAACATTAGTTTTCATCACTTCCACAATTAAGTTCCCTAGACATGATACAGAAATAAATTCAGAAATTTTATACAATTAAGATAAAATAATGAATAAATATGTACAATAAATATTACCTTTGGTTCAGAATGGAGGGTTGGTCTATGTTCCATCCACCTCCATTTCCAGTGAGCATGGTAACTTGTTTTGTCAATTTATTAGAAATGTCTTCACATTTGTTCATAAGCCTTATAACTACATCCCTTTCTTGGATCAGTGTTTTACAGTGCCATATCAAATCTTCTGACAAGCCATTAGTTTTGGACATCTTTGTGAACTAAGACAAAAAGAAAAACAATGTAACAGTTCAGATCTAGTAAACAAAAAGCCAATATCAATTTCTTTAAGAAGAAAAAATGATTGTTAATTTAAACTTTTACTAATGACCTTAATCAAGTGCTAACAGGACTTGATTCTTCACGTTTACATTTAAATTCCCATGTTCACTTTGATAATCCTACTGTCACCTGAAACTTATTACACTGAAATAACATATCTTTCCCCCCAAAATGCACAATCCCAGGCATGTCACTTTGACCCAGGTAGCTGTTCTCCTATAGAAGAAACTCTAAAGTTATTGATAATGTCTCTTAACAAGTTGTCTTCAAAATCTCAGATTCGCCTTTATTACCAAAGGTGAATACCAAATGTAATAATTGCACACTTCATCTCCTGCCTCTGTTTCATCAATTCCTATGACTATGACACATTACTAATAAGATTAATTTTACTAAAACATACTTCTCCCTATCTATCATCAAAGTACAATCCCTTAAGCTTTCAAAACTCCAAATATTATTTATCACGATATTTTACTCCTAAATTGAGACTATTACTTGGAAAGACACTGCAAGAATCAAAAGTTAACTATGACCAATTCAATAATTTGATAAAAACTTTTTTAAAAATTAATTTTAATACAACACCTATAGAAACTGTTTTATGTGAAAACTCAAAGACTTTCATCATGTATTTATTTGTATTTATTTTACTAAAAGAGGCACTGAATATTTCATAATGTAAAAGCTATAATAGAATTAGAATTTATCCATATAGGTAGCTGGAAAAATATATCCTTAGAAGATTGCAAAAAAGTATTTTTAGTGAAAAGGATCACAAAAGCCCATGACCCAGAATGGAATAAAAGAAACTACAGTAAAACTACCTGTTAGGATAAAACCGTACATAATTTTGATTCACGGCATCTTACTTAGCATATTCTTTAAAGTTACAACAAGAATCAAATTAACAGCTCTAAAAATAATCCTTGTGATCATAATACTTCTAAATTCACAGAATCTTAACTAACAGAAATTCAACACTTACAGGATATACTAAGACAATTTCATTAAAAATATAGTTTATAATAATATACATTTTTCATCTCTAACTTAGAATAAGCTGGTAAGAAATAAAATCTCCAATCTATTTCAAAACCATGTTATTAACATACTGCAAGATTAAAAAACAAAAGCCACTTCACAAAATGACAGTGTGCTATACCAAGTTATGTGCATACTACTTTACGTTTTCACAAGGACGACATTAGTCACAATGTGACCTTCCACCACTTTGTGTTTTCCAGGGAAAAGATTTATACATAAACAGCAGGATATGTAAGAATCAGTGCCTTAAAGATTTTAAGGAGGTTTCATTAGAACAAAAAACCAGTCTCATGCCTATTGTGGTATGCATGTGTGTGTGTGTGTGATACGTGTAGGTATGAGAGAACCAATAATAACCAGGAAAAAAAGAGGAACATGTATTGTATGCTTTTTATTATGTGCTAGAAACTACTAGACGTCTTTTATTCACTACTCATTAAATCCTCAAAGCAACTGCAAGATCAGCACCAATTCTGGATGAATAAACTAAACTTCAATTTCCAAGGTCACAAAGCAGGATAACCAATTCCAAAGTCCATGTTCTTTTCTTTTCACTATAATTAGTACCTCCCTAAATTAAAAAAAAAGTTAAGAACTTAAAAGTTAAAAAAAATCAACTTTTTAATCTGTAACCAACTACCATTTATTATGTTCGTGTTTTTAGCAAGTAGTACCCTGGCTGGTGAAGGTACCTGGCATAAAGACGCAGTCCTCACCCTCAAGTGGTTTATGGCTATTGGAAAAGACATGCAACAAATAATTTTAAGTGTAAGAACTGGTAATACAAGAAAAAAAACAAAATTTCATGAGTATTTTTTTGCAAGGAGACCTAGGATCTAGGAAGTCCTTTTCAGAGTAATAAGGCCAGAAATAAGAAAGAACTGTTTTGACCTAGAGAAGATCAATTTATTACGTCAAAACCTAAAGAGATAAGCTAACACTACAAAAAAAGACACAACCAGAGAGTAGTGTCTCCTGATGAAAGAACAGATCACCAACTACGTAACAGTACTTGTGGAAACATTTAGCCTTCTAATTATAACTTCACAGAAAATACTGGGCTGGAGGAACATGTTTATGTTAAACTATACCAGGAAGGTATAATCAGTCCAGACTGGGAAGCTGTAAAACAATGATCCAGTTTTTTCACCAATGGTATTATAGGAAAAGAAAGAGAAATAGATAGATGACGAACCTACAGATTAAGAGTTAAAAAGACCTATAAAGCAATCACACCATGTGGACCTTATTCTGGATCCTAATTCTAACTAACTGTGAAAAAAAAAATATTTACATTATTTATGAGAAACTAGAAATTTGAACACTAAATATTTTCTAATATTAAGGAATTACTGATGATTTTTATTAGGTGTGACAATGTTACTGTGGTTTTGTTTGGGGATTAAAAAACCTTTTTGAGATACATATTTCAATGAAGTCTGAGATTTGCTTTAAAATAATGAGATAGAAGAAGTGGATGAGAGTATAGATGAAATAAGATCAGATATAAGCTGGTAACTGAAGCTCGTGATTAGCACATGAGGGTTCATTACACCACTCTGAAATTCTTGTAGGGGAAATAAAGGTAAGTGCAAAATGTAACTGTCATTTGAAAATGTTACAACAGTTTGAGTTGGTTACTAAGATTTGTAACTGAACTCTTGACATTTTGGTTAATTTTTGAAGTCTGATTTCAAATTTTAACTTCCTGGGGCTTCACGCT